>NC_091952.1:191042566-191393816 GCF_031021105.1 Erythrolamprus reginae | reverse complement strand
TAATGTTTAAAAGTCAGGGAAAAATCAGGTGAAAAAAAACAATGGATTGTGCTGCCTGGCAGAGTCAAGCAAAAAATAATATAACTGTGGCAAAAATTTGTTTCCTCAGCTACCGATATTTTTCCACATCTTAGCTGTTTGGTATGATGTCATCTACAACAGTACCTTAACTAGATTGCAAGTTACAGGGAAATGTCAGGGAAATATCAGGGAATTTCAAAATGCTTTCCCCTTGGACACCCTGCCTCCCATTCCATTCTCTCTTCAACAATATAACTATGCTTTCTCTAGAAAGGATAAATTCTTAAAGTAGCAGTGCTGGGTTTTCAGATAAGCTGTGACTAAGCCTCAGTCAACTAAAGATGTCCCTTGTTCTCCATTACAGCTAGATGACTTTTAAAGGTAGTCTTTTTTAACATAGACCAGTTTATAGTATTTGTTTGTGCAATGCTTGTCTTGGAAATCTCATTATCATTATCAAATCTCATTATCATTTGCTGATAAATCATGCTAGCTTTTTGTGAATGGGAAAATCTTACATGACAGACATTTCTCAATGTCCCTCATGTGTTCCTGATTTTTTTTTAAAAAAATCTAGTCCTGAGATAAGCACATAGCAATCTAACCCTATCTATGCCTACTCAAAAGTAAGCAGTGTGCTACTTCAAGCTACTAGCTTAAAGTGACCAGATTTTTACATTGGCAAAGAGGGACACCATTGGCGGTGGGGAAGGGGGGGGGGAGAAGGTTCTTGATTAAAAATCTGGTCCATATGGAGCAAAAAAAATTATCTTCATTTTTCTCTCTATCTCTCTTCCTCCCTCCTTTTCTCTCTATTTCACTCTCTTTCTCTCTCTCTCCCTACCTCTTTCTTTCTTTCTTTCTCTCTCTTCCTTCCTTCTTCTCTTTCTTTCTCTCTGTCCCTATTTCTTTCTTTCTCTTCCTTCCTTCTTCTCTCTCTCTTCTCTCTCTTCTTCTCTCCCTCTCCCTCTCTTTCTCTCTCTCTTTCTCTCTTCCTCCTTTCTTTCTCCCTCTCTCCCTCTTTCTTTCTCTCTCTTCCTTCCTTCCTCTCTTTTTTCTCTCTTTCTCTCTTCCTCCCTCCCTCTCTCCTTCTTTTTCTTTCTCTCCCTTCTTCCCTCCATCTTATTCTTTCTTTTCCTAGCTTCCTCCCTCTCCTTTTCTCTGTCTCTCTTTCTTTCTTTTCCTTCCTCCTCTTCTCTTTCTTTCTTTCTCTCTCCCTCCTTCCTTCTCTCCCTCTCATTTTTGAAGGTCCTGCTGCATGTAGTGCACCACTATATTGCGAAAAATCGAGTATCGCGAGGGGTCTTGGAAAGTAACCCTCGCGATACTCGAGGGATCACTGTATATATAAAAAAGTTTAAGAGATTAAGAGTTCCTCAGCTCCTCACGGTGCCAGCTGCTACAGTGGCCCCAGGGACCTGCCCTCCTTCTCTCCCCACACCACTGGCCATCCCCCTCTCCATTTCAAAGTTGGGACATTTTTAAAATGCCACAGGATGCAGGACAAATGATTGAACTTTGGGAGTTGAAATGCCAGAAGACACATCTAGAGAAGCGGTGGACAAAAAGTAAATTCAAGTCCTATCAAACACGTATAAGAGCTCATATCAAGACTTACAAAGTGGTGCTCAAGGCGGCAAGATGCGCGTACCATCTCGCCTTGATTGCATCAGCGGAAACTTACCTGGACGCTCGCTACCTTCTCAATTGGGGTTGGGGGGGTTGGGGAACCCTTGCAGAGTAGTGCTGAGGATTTTAATTCATTTTTCACTGATAAAATCGCTTGGATTCGGACGGACCTTGAGTCGGATTGGATAGCAGAGTCAGCTGACAATGAGATAGTCGAGGTGACTGGAGCTCATCGTTGTCCACCTGTTTGGGAGGAGTTTGACCTGTTGACACCTGATGAAGTAGACAAGGCCATTGGAGCTGTGACTTCCACCACCTGTTTACTGGATCCGTCTCCCTCTTGGCTGGTCTTGGCCAGCAGAGAGGTGACATGGAGCTGGGTCCAGGAGATTGTCAATGCTACTTTGAGGAGGAGGCCCTTTCAGGCTCCCTACAAGGAGGCCCTTGTGTCCCCCCTCCTCAAGAAGCCTTGCCTGGTCCCAGCCATTCTTAACAACTATCGTCCAGTCTCCAACCTTCCCTTCATGGGGAAGGTTGTGGAGAAGGTGGTGTCACTCCAGCTCCAATGGTCCTTGGAAGAAACCAATTATCTAGGCCCTCAACAGTCCAGATTCAGGCCCAGCTACAGCATGGAAACTGCTTTGGTTGCACTGATGGATGATCTCTGGCGGGCCTGGGACAGGGGTTTATACTCTGTCCTGGTGCTTCTTGACCTCTCAGCGGCTTTCAATACCATCGACCATGGTATCCTGCTGCATCGGCTGAAAGGTTTGGGAGTGGGAGGGACTGTTCTGAAGTGGTTCTCCTCTCCGGTTGGTCGCAGTCAGTGTTAGTGAGGGGTCACAGGTCGACCTCTAAGCTTCTCCATTGCAGTGCCTCAGGGGTCAGTCCTCTCACCCTTACTTTTCAACATCTATATGAAACCATTGGATGAGATCATCCTAGGGCATGGGGTGAGATATCTCCACTCCATGTCCAGTCAGTGAAGCAGTGGAAGTAATGTTCCGGTGCCTGTAGGCTGTTAGGATCTAGATAGGTGCCAACAGGCTCTAACTCAACCCTGACAAGACAGGGTGGCTGTGGGTTTTGACTCCCAAGGACAATCCCATCTGTCCATCCATTACCCTGGGGAGGGGGGAATCTTTGACCCCCTAGGTGAGGGTTTGCACCTTGGGCGTCCTCCTCAATCCACAGCTAACATTAGAACATCATCTTTCAGCTTTGTCGAGTAGGGCGTTTGCACAGGTTCACCTGGTGCACCATTTGCGGCCCTATTTGGAATGGGAGTAACTCCTCACAGTCCTCATCACCTTGAGGTTTGACTACTGCAATGCTCTCTACATGGGGTTACCTTTGAAAAGTGTTCGGAAACTTCAGATCGTGCAGAATGCGGCCACGAAGCTATCATAGGGTTTCCTAGATCTGCCCACGTTTTGCCAACACTCTGCGGCCTGCACTGGCTGCCAATCAGTTTCCAGTCACAATTCAAAGTGTTTTTAATGACCTATAAAGCCCTACATGGCATCGGACCAGAATATCGGCAGGACCACCTTCTGCCGCATGAATCCCAGCGCCAATCAGGTCCCACAGAGTTGGCCTTCTCCGGATCCTGTCGACTAAACAATTAATTAATTAGAAATCAATTTTTGTGCTTTAGAATGGCTCCTCATTGGGAATAGAATCCCTTTGCAAATTCAATTTTCAGGAGATAAGAAAAGCTCTGATGGCTGAGACCGCGGTCAGTCTAAGATTCACAATGAGCACAAAGAGGCCTCCGGTTCTCCCACAAGCAGAAGGAAGAGACTCTGCCCAACACTCAACGGGTTTATTCCCACAACTGAACTTTCCTCCACCACATCAGAAAATGTTGGATACTCAGCCATCCCTCCATCTAGGATTCTCCAATTCTGGCATCAGAGAACATCTGGGATCTCAGAATTGGGGATTCCTAGATTGAGGGTTGGCTGATTGTCCAATGTGATGGAGGAAAGTTCAATTGGGGGCAAACATCCCTTTTGTTTGTTTGTTTGTTTGTTTGTTTGTTTGTTTGTTTGTTTGTTTGTTTGTTTATTTATTTATTTATTTATTTATTTATTTATTTATTTATTTATTTATTTATTTATTTATTTATTTATTTATTTATTTATTTATTTATTTATTTATTTATTTATTTATTTATTTATTATTTATTTATTTATTTATTTATTTATTTATTTATTTATTTATTTATTTATTTATTTATTTATTGGGTTTGTATGCCGCCCCTCTCCACAGACTCGGGGCGGCTAACAACAATGATACAATCCAATTGTTACAACATGTAACAATCCAATTTAATAAAACAACTAAAAACCCTTATTATAAAAACCAAACATACACACAAACATACCATATATAACTTGTAATGGCCTAGGGGAAGGAATATCCTAACTCCCCCATGCCTGGCAACAAAGGTGGGTCTTGAGTAATTTGCAAAAGACAAGGAGGGTAGGGGCCATTCTAATCTCTGGGGGGAGTTGATTCCAGAGGGGAGGGGCCGCCACAGAGAAAGCTCTTCCCCTGGGGCCCGCCAAACGACATTGTTTGGTTGACAGGACCTGGAGAAGGCCAACTCTGTGGGACCTTATCGGCCACTGGGATTCGTGCGGTAGAAGGCGGTTCCGGATGTATTCTGGCCCAATGCCATGTAGGGCTTTAAAGGTCGTTACCAACACTTTGAATTGGGACCGGAAACCGATCGGCAGCCAGTGCAGGCCGCGGAGTGTTGCAGAAATGTGGGCGAATCTAGGGAGCCCCTAGATTCTGCACGATCTGAAGTTTCCGAACACTTTTCAAATGTAGCCCCATGTAGAGAGCATTGCAGTAATTGAACCTCGAGGTGATGAGGGCATGAGTGACTGTGAGCAATGACTCCCTGTCTAAATAGGGCTGCAACTGGTGCACCAGGCGAACCTGGGCAAATGCCCTCCTCGCCACAGCTGAAAGATGATGTTCCAATGTAAGCTGTGGATCGAGGAGGACGCCCAAGTTGCGGACCCTCTCTGAGGGGGGGTCAATAGTTCTCCCCCCAGGGTAATGGATGGACAGATGGAATTGTCATTCTTGGGAGGCAAGACCCACAGCCACTCCGTCTTGTCTGGGTTGAGTTTGAGTTTGTTGACACCCATCCAGGCCCCAACAGCCTCCAGGCACCGGCACATCACTTCCACTGCTTCGTTGACTGGATATGGGTTGGAGATGTATAGCTGGGTATCATCGGCGTATTGATGATACCTCACCCCATGCCCTTGGATGATCTTACCCAGCGGTTTCACGTAGATATTAAATAGCAGGGGGCAGAGGACCGACCCCTGAGGCACCCCACAAGGGAGAGACCTAGAGGTCAACCTCTGACCCCCCACTAACACTGACTGCGACCGACCGGAGAGGTAGGAGGAGAACCACTGAAGAACAGTGCCTCCCACTCCCAACCCCTCCAGCTGGCGCAGAAGGATACCATGGTCAATGGTATTGAAAGCCGCTGAGAGGTCAAGAAGCACCAGGACAGAGGACAAGCCCCTGTCCCAGGCCCGCCAGAGATCATCCATCAATGGGACCAAAGCAGTCGCCGGGCCTGAATCCAGACTGTTGAGGACCTAGATAATCCCTTGCATGTTGGTCAAAACAATAAGGCATTAATATGAGAATATCTACGAGAATATGTTTGTGTTTATTTTTATTTATTTATTTATTGGATTTTTATGCCGCCCCTCTCCGTGGACTCGTTTAGAAGTTTCTCTCCCCCAATCAAAAAGTACTAAGGCAGGAATGGATCTCAGGAGTCACCTGTTGGAGGCCAAAGTCCCCCAGGAAGTTTTCATGCCCAAGGGAGGATTAGCACTCAGAGTCAGCTGGTTTTCATGCCTAACAAAGTCCCTGATGATTGGCTCCAATTCCCCCTTTTGGCTATTTTTGGAAGGAGGGGTTCAAACTCCAGGATTAACACAAAGTCCCTCATGTGGCTTTGATTCCTTGCATCATTACTGGGCACAACCTCTCCCTTCCCATAGACCGAAGCTGCCACTGGGGGTCTTTTGGGGGGCATCCACATTTGGCCCCTCTCCGCACAGGTCTGCAGGCCACTAAAGCTGACTGCTAGATCTGCAGGTCAGCGGTTCAAATCTCATCACCGGCTCAAGGTTGACTCAGCCTTCCATCCTTCTGAGGTGGGTAAAATGACGTTCTGCCGGGTTCTCTGGTAGAAGCCTCCCGAAAATTCACGGCTACAAATTTCAGACACACACACGTTTGAAAATTCAAAACAATGTCCTTTATCACAAAATTAAAAAGAAACAAAGCACCCTTTTTGTATAGCAAATAGCACTCTTCCCCCAAACAACCTTATAGGCTCTACCAGTCCCTTAATCAGTCCTTAAGTACTTAGCTAGTAGCTGTGAAGAAATGTCACAGCCTTCCTTCTTCCCAGGAAGTGAAACACACACACATTTTAATCTGCTTTGGTTTCAAAGGCGTGAAAAATCCACAAACAAAGTTCAGAAACAGCAAGGCACGATCCTGAAGAACTGCAATCAGATAATCTTCCACAATGGCCAAACTAGCATGCTGCTATTTATAGCAGCAGCTCTAATTACTGGAGCCCCACACAAACACATAATATTTCCTCAATTGGTCTCTTCGATGCATAAGTCTGCGCCTGCGTGGGTCTAACACTTCATCATCCGAATCAACCAAAGATAATGGTGATTGGCTTCCTGGGCTGTCTGCCAAGCCCCCCTCTTCCAAGTCACCCCCACCTTCTTCTTCATCCGAGGAAACTGCACTCCCTTACTCTGCCAGCAACAAAACAGGCCTAGGACATGTTGACGTTTCTCCTGCCTCCACCTCCACATTCCCTGGGGCAGGAGCTGGGCCAGAGCCAACCACAACAAATGAGAACCCAGATTGTTGGGGCAATAGGCTGGCTCTGTTAAAAAAAGTGGTATGGCTAACATGTTGTAAGCCGCCCTGAGTCTAAGGAGAAGGGTGGCATAAATATTGAATGAATGAATGAATGAATGAATGAATGAATGAATGAATGAATGAATGCCAGCGGGGCTGGCGGCGGAGGGTGGGCAACGGGGGATCCATTCCTGGGCTCCAGGAGTGAATTTCTCTCCCTTCGGGGTTGCAGCCATTGGGTGGGGCAGAAACGGCTGGAGGAAGGGGGGGCAAAGAGGAGTGGCAGGAACATCGCAAAGTTGGAAGCTCTTGGAAGGGGGGCACAGGAGGTAAGGGAAGGTTCTCTTGGGGGGGAGTAAAGATGTCAACATCCCTTCTTCTTCTTTATCTGAGTCCAGGGAAGCCTCCAAGAGAACCGGCCCCACCTGGAGCTTTTCATCAGTGGCAGCTTTGAGGTCTCTCACTTGCACCGACTTTCTTTGTCCCCCCCCCCATTATTGCCTTCCCCGGTCTTCCTCCGACCCAGCACTCCCAGGGTGGGGCTCCTTCTCCCCAGTAGCTGCCTGATGAGCAGCCAGTGGAGGATAAGCTGAACTACAACTCCCCCAGGAGAGAAAACACCCCCTTCTGCCTCTGCCTTTCCCAGCGGCTGTTGTGCTGAGGTCCCTGAAGCTCCATCCTTCTCTCCAAGGCAGGGGAGGTGGGAGGCCCTACAGGTCTTCCCCCTCCTTCCCATCTCCTATCTGGTCAGAACAAGCTGGAGTCCCTCCCCAAAGCATGCCCCCACCCTGAAAGGAGTTTTCATGCAGGATTCAGCAGCCCCCCTGCTCTCCTCCCCTTATTTAGAGACCCCTGCCCTTTCTGGGGTTCTTTGGGGCTTCATGAGGTCACTAAAAGGAGCCTCTTTTGCTAGGTGAGGTGTGTGGGGGGAGGGGAGGAAATACATGTGTGTGTGTGTGTCACTTGGATTGCCGAAGGGGTGGGGTGGGTCCTCCATGGGTGGGAGGCCGGAGGGGCGATGGCGACAGAGAGTTTGACTCTGGCCGCAAAGGTCCCCGGTTAGGCCCCAGTGGCAGAACCCTCAGCCCTGCCAGGAAGAGATTCCAAAGATATCAAGTTTAAACATGATGTCAGATGTTAAGAGAAATGGTGGTATCACTATATAATGATATAACACAAAATTTACCTATTGTTTAGATTTAAACATATAGAACCATATTTTACGATGTAGGTTACATATTATGAATAGTTTCTTTTATTAAAGATATATATATAGAGAGAGATATGCTCCGCTCAGCATAGAAGTCTTCTTATTACAGAAAGAGAAAACTAATTATAGTTTAGATCAATACAGAAAAGTAAACATATCAATAAAATATCTCTATATAATATATGCTATCATAAAAATTTTAACTTTTCAATACCTTCCACCAGTTATATAATTGTGGTTTAAACCAATTCGAAAAAATGAACTTATCTATAAAATATCTCTATATGATATATTCTGTCTAGTAAATTTAACTATTTAACACTTTATTTGGATATCTTTAAAAATATTTTTTTGTATTCCACCATTTGTAAACCTTCTGCCAAGTTTTATAAAATTCTGTTTCGACAACTTTCCTATGGTGTTAGGAACAAAATCTATTCTGACACCTTGGAACATATTTTTACAATCCAACCAATCAGGCGTTTACAGTGGAGGGTGTCCCTCTGACCTTCCTGCCAATCAGCTTAAAGCTCTGTTGGGAGAATTGGCACTAGACTTATGGTTCAGGGTCACCACAAGATGAGGAACTGTATTAAGGGGTCGCGGCATTAGGAAGGTTGAGAACCACTGCTCTACAACCCTTCCCCAAGAATTCATGAATCTTCAGTTCTGGAGACCTCACCTACAAAAAGATATTGACAAAATTGAACGGGTCTAAAGACAGGCTACAAGAATGGTGGAAGGTCTTAAGCATAAAACGTATCAGGAAAGACTTAATGAACTCAATCTGTATATTCTGGAGGACAGAAGGAAAAGGGGGGATATGATCGAAACATTTAAATATGTTAAAGGGTTAAATAAGGTTCAGGAGGGAAGTGTTTTTAATAGGAAAGTGAACATAAGAACAAGGGGACACAATCTGAAGTTAGATGGGGGAAAGATCAAAAGCAACGTGAGAAAATATTATTTCACTGAAAGAGTAGTAGATCCTTGGAACAAACTTCCAGCAGACGTGGTTGGTAAATCCACAGTAACTGAATTTAACATGCCTGGGATAAACATACATCCATTGTAAGATAAAATACAGGAAATAGTATCAGGGCAGACTAGATGGACCATGAGGTCTTTTTCTGCCATCTATGTTTCACTCCTCATGTCAACCATCTGGGGGGCCAACTGATAAGGGAGAGATTCGTGGAGAAAACAGGAGATATGGAGACAGACAATCTGATAAAGTAAAATAAGTTTTATTGCAATGCAAGGCAGATTAGAGAAAATTATCTCACACCTCTGCAGGGGGCGTGAGTTACAGACAGGATTTTATACATGTCTTTAGTTGGATTTCCTAAGCTGATTCTTCAGTGTTTCCTGTCCTGAGACAATTTGTGATTAGCAGCTTGTGGTTGGCAGTTTTTCTTGCTACATTTTCTGCACCTTATGCAGACATTATTAAACTTTAAGTGTAAAAGGTTATACATAGTTTATCATGGCTGACCTTTGGTTCATTGTACATAAGCATTTTACTCTCTCACCTTCATTGTGTATTATTGTGTATTGGACAAAATAAATAAATAATAAATAAATAAAAATAGTTCAAAATCGTGACTGTCCTGCTGAAAGCAGGACATCTAGTCACCTTACATTTCAGGCCAAGCCAGTTCTTGTTTCCCTTGAGGGCAGCAACTTAACTTTGCATTGTGTTTCTCACCCACAAAGGCTGTTTCCAAGGTGACAGAAAACTTCTTGGAAAGAAAAGAGAAAGAAATCCCCAGGGCTTCCTCTGCAGAGCTAAAAGTCAGCCTGTAAACAAGACACAGGACACCCTCCCTCCCTATGTGTATGTGGGTTTTTTTTTGTTTAACTACACAAAGTTTTGACTGAGCCTGATTGTGTTCTGGGAGAATGGCCAGACTATTGCAACAGCTGTTTTGTGGCGATGCCCTTGAGCATTAAAGTAAAGTAAATTGAATCCGCTCCCTGAAATAACAAAGAGCTATTTCAGATCTGTGACATGCTCAGGCATTAACTGTCCTCCTGGGATTTTCTCATCAGCCAAGATGCCAACAAGTGTCAGATTTTTTTTTCTTTTGGTGCAGGTGCTGTGTATTTCCCCCGGGGTCAATTTCAAGGATGGAGGTGCTACACATCTCAGTTCTTCATGGGGGATTTAATCCAGTCTGTGCCCCTATCATTATGAGCCACCTGGGCATTATTTCCCTTTCATTTCCCTCCAGAGAAACGTCCAACAATCTCAGAGTCCAAGAACTAGTTGGAGAATTATAATAAAAGTTTCTGCTCTGCTCTTTGGCTGAATCCTCCAGGACAGATTTTGGGCAGAGACCCAGGGATTGTTGGGGGGGTAGCTTCTCTCTTCTCCCCCTGATCCCAAAGGCCCCAATGGAAACTTTTCCTGATGGAGAACTCGGTTTCAGGCAAAAAGCATCTAAGTGTATAATTGGTGGAATGTTAAAAAAGATTATTAACAATATATAAATGAATGTTAGAAAACTTAAAATTTTTAAATTGAATAAATAATATATTGAAATTTTAAGGATAAGGTTTTAACATTATAAATTGTTTTCAATTATTTGAATCGTAATGAAAATCTTGAAGCAGACGTTATAGTATAGTAGTATATTAAGAAATTTTAAGTATAAGTTTTTTGTTTAATTAATTGATTCTAATTATTTTAACTAGATTGTTAAAATGGAAATATAAAAGTAGATGTTATATTACAGTAGTACATTAAGAAATTTTATGGAAAAGTTTTCAGTATAATCGAATTGATTCCAATTATTTAAATTACAATGTTAAAATGGAAATACCGAAGTAGATGTTATATGATAGTAGTATCTCATGAATTATCTTTCTGTATTGATCTAAATCACAATTAGATTTTTTTTTCTGTATTAGAAATGCTATGCTTAGCGGAGCAATGGTAGCTCCTTTGAATGTTAAATGTTGTTTGTCTTGTTTGTCTTAAAGAAAAACCAATAAAAATATTGTATATAAAAAAAAGCAGCTAAGGGTAATTTCAGACTTTGGTCGCTCTTCCCCCTCCCCTTCCTATGAAGGTCAGGGCTGCCTGAATCCCTTCCCATCAAAGCGTCTCCAGGGCAATTATGAAGGACCAGGCCAAAAGCAGGAACTGTGATTCTAATTTTGCTGCTTGTGGAAATCTGGAACTGTCTGAATGTTTGAATCAAATGATGGCTTCCTGCTCCATTGCCTCTTGGTGCCACTTTCCCCGTTGCTCTTATTAAATCACTGAAAGGCCAATTATGACTTTTCAATACACTGTGATGCATTTTAGAAAAGGGAAATAGATACACAATTTTTATTTCTGAAGGTAGCTTTGTACATATCACCCCAACCCCAATTTAGATTCCTTGAAACATCTTAAATTAAATAGATTGAATTGCATTCCTGAAAAAAATAATCCCACAAGAGTCAGGTGTTCTGTTTTACTTTTATTGTTATTATTAGATTTTTGTTTGTGCATCATCCTGACACAAAGGAATCCCACCTTTTGCATCGTGGTCCCATCATGTGCTTTATGCCCAGAGAATGAGGTGCTTGTTTTAAGCACCTTTAACTTGCCTGAGTTCACCCCCTGGCTCAGGAGGTCTCAACCATGGCAACTTCAAGATGGCTGGACTTCAGCTCCAAGAATTCCATAGCCAGCACAGATTGAGGACTGGGGAATTCTGGGAGTTGAAGTTCAACCACCTTAAAGATGCCAAGGCAGAGAAATACTGCTCTACATACAGGGGGTGGACAAAAATGGAAACACCTAGAAAAATCATTAAAATATCTTTTAATATGGTGTTGGTCCACCTTTTGCGGCAAATACAGCCTCAATTCTCTGAGGTATTGATTCATACAAATTGTGAATTGTTTCCAAAGGAATTTTAGCCCATTCTTCAGTTAAAGCACCCTCCAGTACTTTTAGAGACGATGGTTTTAGAGACGATGGTGGGTGGAAATCGATTTCTTACTTGAATCTTTAAAAGCGACCATAAATGCTCAATAATGTTGAGCACTTTGAACAATTTGGCCTCTTGGAAAGTCTGAGAGGTCTGCCTTTTCTAGAAGGTTATAACTAATTGCCTTAAATTTCTGTTTTTAAAAAAGGTAGTTTAAAAAACATATCAAATAACAGATTTTTTTTAAAAAACCATTAACATATGCCAAGTTTTGATTGATTTGAACATGTTCAAAGATTATGATGCCAAAAAGTAAAGTGTTTCCATTTTTGTGTCCACCATGTAGAATCCAGCACTACCAAAGTTCTGTGTCTCTCTGTGTATTTGTTTAGGTGCAGGAAACCCATCAATGTTCTTTCTCGATCCCTTCAGAACCTCTAGAGAGGGAAGGTTCAGAAACTGGGACTTTTCTTGGACAAAATGAAGTTTAAAGAGCAAAATGGATTCATAAGCAGAGATTTGAGGCTGATGTTTCAACCCCTCTGAATGACCCTCAAAACCTTTAGACAGCAATGGATCTTGTGTATTG
Organism: Erythrolamprus reginae; assembly: GCF_031021105.1. Taxonomy (NCBI): domain Eukaryota; kingdom Metazoa; phylum Chordata; class Lepidosauria; order Squamata; family Dipsadidae; genus Erythrolamprus; species Erythrolamprus reginae. The sequence continues at coordinate 191,381,503 of NC_091952.1, read as the reverse complement.
TGCAGTTAACTTTCATTTACTCCAATGTTTCTTAGGTTTAGCTGGTTGGGGAATTCTGGGGAATTCTGGGAGGTGAAAGTCTGAAAGTCACCAAGTTTTAGAATCATTGGTTTACACTGATTCAGCCCTCAAAATGACTCTCCAATATCTCCTAAACTTCCTTCCCTGCTGAATGAGATGTCTTTTTTTTTACTGATTCCCCCCCCTTTGTTATTCTATTTTTAATAATAATAATAATAATAATAATAACAACAACAACAGAGTTGGAAAGGACCTTGGAGGCAATGTTCCCTCTAATTTTTTTGGGGTGTGGGCGGAGAAAAGTATACCGTCTGAGCGGCACATTTTCATGCCTGGGCGTCGATCGGTTAGAAACAAAAGGGAGTCATGTGACCTCAGGACACACAGCAACGGTCATAAATATGAAATGGCAGCCATGTTTTGATCCTGTGATCATTGGGCTGCTGCGAAGGTGCTAAGTGTGAAAAGGGTGCATAAGTCACTTTTTTCAGGGCCGTTGTGACTTTGAACAGTCAGTAAATGAACCGTTGTAGGTCAAGGACAACTTGCCTTCCCCCCTAGATGTTTTCTGTGGAGCTTCAAAATGGGACTCCTGATCTGCTTCTAAAAGAGTGCACTGATCAGACAGATAATCCCCGACTTCTGTTCTGACCCCAATGGTGGCCAACATTTCTATCTCCTGAGTAAGACGGTGATTAAGTGAGTTATGCCTCACTTTACCACCTTTCTTGTCACAGTCGTTAAGTGAATCCCTGCAGTTGCTTGTCAGAAGATCCAAAAATATGTTCACGCAACCCTGGGACATTGCCACCATCATAACTACATTGTCAAGTATCCAAAGTTTGATCCAAAGAATAAATAATAAAATGGAAAAGGGGATTAAAATAAAAATAAAAATAAAAAATAAAAGGGTTCAGGTCAAAGTTTTGCTTAGATTAAAGAAATTGGCATTTGAGAAGTTGATTAAGCTTGGAGTATTGTTTTGTTTGTTCTTTGTTTGCACGCAACAAGTTGTCCTCAACGGTTCCAAATCCACATGGAAGAAGGTAGGCAGTGGGGTAACTCAGGGTTCTGTCCTGGGCCCTGTGCTCTTCAACTTTTTTATCAATGACCCAGACGAGGGAGTAGAAGGGGAACTAATCAAATTCGCAGATGACACCAAGCTGGCAGGGGTAGCCAACACCCTAGAGGACAGGCTCAAAATACAGAAAGGTCTAGACAGATTAACACTATGCGCCCACACTAACAACATGAAGTTCAACGTCGACAAGAGCAAAGTCCTTCACCTTGGTAAAAAAAAAACCTAGACACACGTACAGCCTGGGAGAAACCCCACTTAGCAGTAATGACTGCGAAAGAGATCTTGGAGTCTTGGTGGATAATCAACTAAACATGAGCCAGCAATGTGCAGCAGCGACCAAAAAAGCCAACACCATCCTAAGCTGCATCAACAGGGGGATACACTCCAAAACCAGGGAAGTATTAATTAATTAATTTATTTATTTATTTATTACTTAGATTTGTATGCCGCCCCTCTCCGAAGACTCGGGGCGGCTCACAACATGTAAAAACAAATCATAAGCAATCAGACAAATTTAAAATATTTAAATATTTAAAACCCCCATATGCTAGCAGACACACACAGAGACATACCATGCATAAATTAAACGTGCCCAGGGGGAGATGTTCAGTTCCCCCATGCCTGACGGCAAAGGTGGGTTTTAAGGAGTTTACGGAAGGCAGGAAGAGTAGGGGCAGTTCTAATCTCCGGGGGGAGTTGGTTCCAGAGGGCCGGTGCCGCCACAGAGAAGGCTCTTCCCCTGGGGCCCGCCAACCGACACTGTTTAGTTGACGGGACCCGGAGAAGGCCCACTCTGTGGGACCTAATCGGTCGCTGGGATTCGTGCGGCAGGAGGCGGTCTCGGAGATATTCTGGTCCGATGCCATGAAGGGCTTTAAAGGTCATAACCAACACTTTGAATTGTGACCGGAAATTGATCGGCAGCCAATGCAGACTGCGGAGTGATGGTGAAACATGGGCATACCTAGGTAGGCCCATGACTGCTCTCGCAGCTGCATTTTGCACGATCTGAAGTTTCCGAACACTTTTCAAAGGTAGCCCCATGTAGAGAGCATTACAGTAGTCGAACCTCGAGGTGATAATACCACTCTACTATGCCCTGGTCAGATCACATCTGGAGTACTGCATCCAGTTCTGGTCACCACACTTCAAAAGAGACACTGAAACTCTGGAGAAGGTGCAGAAAAAAGCAAACAAAATGATTAGGGGACTTGAAACCAAGACTTACGAAGAGAGATTGCAAGAACTGGGCATGGATAGCCTAGAGAAAAGGAGGGCCAGAGGGGACATGATAACTGTATAGAGGTATATGACGGGTTGCCATTGAGAGGAGTGGGCCACTCTATTCTCCAGAGCACCAGAGGGTCGGACGAGGAACAACTGCTGGAAGCTGACCAAGGATAGATTCAACCTAGAAGTAAGGAAGAACTTCCTGACAGAGATCAATCAACCAGTGGAACAACCTGCCTGCAGAGGTGGTGAACTCCCCAACTCTGGACACTTTCAAGAGGAGATTGGACTGCCATCTGGCTGGGGTGCTTTAGGATTCCTGCTCAGGCAGGGAGTTGGACGATGACCTGCATGGTCCCTTTCAACTCTAACAATAAATAAACAAACAAACAAATAAACAAATAAATAAATAGATAGATAAATAAATAAACTTTAATTATTTTTCTATTTAGATACATGAATTTAGGAATTGCTGATCTGATTTAATAAAGTTAGAAATATAGATTATAATAACATATATAGTAGGTGATACTAATTTGGATTAATGCATAAATGGAATTGAATTTAGAATTGTTGGGGAGATTAATGATATTAATGATTTTTAATTGATTGAAAATAGAGAATATTTGGAATTTTTTCCCTTTTTTCTCAAATTGACTGAAATTTAAGATTAATAAATAAGAAAGGTAGATAAGTATTAATTGGCTAAATGTTAGATGGGCTGAAATAATTTGGGATTAGGTAAATGTACTATTTAGAGGGGGGAAGAAGTCTGAAATTCATATATGTTTATGTTTTGTTTTTAATTTTCTTTTGTTAACATCTGATTGGCTATACAAGGTTTCCTTGGTTTACAGAAAAATGTATAAAGAAAGAGGGGAAGCACTTTGGCATGATGGTTAATAAGTTAGAAATATAATTGGTGTTGTACTTTTTGAACGAACATTAAGGAGGGCATTTAATTTAAAGAAAATGAATGTAACAGGATGACAAAATTAGAAAAAAAAACTTTTGCAACTTTTTTGATGATTGATATTGGTTACTAACAAAATACCGCATTTTATTCATGGAAAATTAGATGGTACACTGTATTGTTTGAATGTATGTTGAGAGAAAAATTTAAAATAATTTAGCCCACACACATACACAAAAAAGTCCTTCCTTCCTCTGTCCCTCCATTCATTTCATTCTTCCTTCCTTCCTCCCTCCTTCCTCTCCAGTTCTCCCTTTCCCTCCCTCCCTCTCTTTCCCTTTTCTTTCTTTCTTTCTTTCTTTCACTCCACTTCTCTTCCTCTCTCTTTTCCCTCTCTTTTTCTTTCCCTCCAGGTCTCTCTCATTTCTGTGTACTTCTCCCTCCCCCCTTCTCTCTCTCATTTGTTTCTCCTCACTTTTTGCTCTCATTTTATTATTTCTCTCACCTTCCTTTCTGTTTTTCTCTCACTTTGATCTCCCTTTTTCTTTCTCTTGTGCCGCAGGGTTGGGGTGGGAGTGCTGATGGAGACCAGCCCCCTTGCACCGATCAAGGCCGCCCTGCAGGCTTTCTCAAGTATCTGGATACACAGAGAGCCGAGGGACGCCCTTCCGCTTCCCCTCAGCTGTTCACGTGCCCCGTATCACTTGCCCAGCGGAGGGCGTTTCTCACGGGGTCCCTGCCAGCAGCATCCCCATTTTGGATGCCTGTAGTGACTAGCCACCCCCATACAAACTGGGGATGGTGCTGGCAGGGACCCTGCAAGAAACACCCTCTGCCAGGCAAGTGATACGGGGCGCGTGGACAGCTTAGGGGAAGCGGAAGAGCGTCCCTCGGCACTCTGTATATCCAGATGCTCGAGAAAGCCTGCAGGGTGGCCTTGATCAGTGTGAGGGGGCTGGTCTCCATCAGCACCCCCACCCCAATCTTCTGCCTTCTTCTGAGGTTGCAATGGAAGCGGGTGCGCGCGATGGCAGCCCCAGACAGAGCCGGAGAAGCCAGGGGTTTCTCCCCCATTGACAGCTTGGAAGGGGCGGATCAGCTGTCGGGCAGGGAGAAGTGGCGCCAGCTCCATTGCAAGGGGTTGGAAAACGCTGCACCATTTTTGGGATTTGCCTGCGCCCCGGCACACTGTGCAAGTTAGAGGGAACATTTTTTCTGATTGTTATCTTTCCACCTAAAAGATTTCAAATAGATTTTCAGTTGAACTGAGTAGCTTACTTGTTGTATTAAAGGTGGGGAAAAGTTACTTATTTTGGTTTGATTTTATTTTATTTGCATCTCAGAAACATATCTGCATACTTTCTATGTCCACCATGAAGGTCTTCCTTGACTTGCAACCACAGTGGAGCTCAAATTATCTGTTGCTAAGCAAGACCGTTGTTAAGCAAATTTTGCTCCATTGTATTACCTATCCTGCCACCGTTGTTGACTGAATCACTGCGATTGTGGAGTGACTCACATGGGATGTGAAATGAACCTGGCTTGTCAGGACGTCCCAAAAGGGGATCACGTTACTCCAGACACTGTGACCGTCACAAATGTGAGTCAGTCACAAAGCATCAGAATGTCAATCACGTGACCCTGGGGATGCTGCAAGGGTCATAAGGGTCCTGAGTCTCTTCTTTCTACAAATAGTCTCCGAGGGAACCATTGTCAGTTGAGGGCTGCCTGTATTTATGCCCTCAAGGCACCTCTAGACGGAAAGGCCTTTTCCTCAAAAGGGCCACAAAAGGCCCAAAGCCCTTCAAGATGCTTCCCAGAGGGAGAGGGAGAGACGGAGGCAGGAGAGGGGAAAGGGCTCCCTTCTCCCCAATCTGTGGCCATCCTTGGACCCCAAACAGACACCACAGGCAGAAATAGTGAGATTGTATTGAGACACATTTCTTTAAGACATTTTCATTAAGGGGAATGTAGTGAAATTGTACTCTGGGTGATGTAGTTCTACATGTCACCACATCTGCCCATTCCTATATTTATTTATCTTCAAACAAACAGGTTCAAAAGGCCTTGTGAGAATGGGCCATAAAAAAAAATCACCACATAGGTCTCTGCCAGCTTTAGCTGTCCTAATCACTGCCTGACAAGGCCAGTTAGGATTTAAAAGCCAGAGCCCAGGCTGCCCCCTACAGGCAGTGATAAGGACAGCTAAAGCATGGAAAGGCCCAGGGGAGGAAGTTCCCTTAGTGTTGACTGTGGAATTCTGGGAGTTTAAGTCCACTCATTTTCAGGTTGCTAAGCTAGCCAGTTTTTTTTCTCACTTCTCTCTGGGTTTTTCCCCATTGTTTGTCTGTTTCTGTGTGTCTCTCTGTGTGTGTGTTTGTGTGATAGAGAGAAAGGTTTTTTTAACTCTGCAAAGTTCTGGCAACTAGTTTTCCACTAAAGTTGCATCAGCCCTTTTGTTTCAAAATAAAGTTTTCAAAATAAAGTTAAATCCATGTTGACTTTAACTCAGCAGGCAGCTATTTCAGACCTGTGGGATGCTCTGGCATTAACTGACCCCTGGGATTTTGTCTCCATGCCCACAAATGTCAGATTTATTTGTTTCTTCAGCCACAGTTCCCGTGTATTCCCTCCGGGCTCAGTTTCCAGCATGGAGCTCCCAAAACTCTCAATTCGAGATGACCAATTTAATTCCATCTTTGCCCCTGCCATTAGGTGCCATAGGGGGATTATTTCGCTTTCATTCCTCTCCAGAGAATCCCCCAAAGTTGAATTATCCAGGGATCTTTCCTGAGAGGTAGAATTATTACGATCAACGTTTCAGCTCTGCTCTTGGGCAGAGACTTTGGGCAGAGAAATAGGGAGTTTGGAGACAGGCAGAGTCTCTTGCATGTACGTTTCTCTCCTTTCCAGGTGAAGCTGTGTTTCAATCAGGAAAGCAACTGCATCATATCCCACCTTGTGAAAATCCCTTGAATTCTTCTTTAGGAACAGGAAGGAGATTGATTGAGTCACCCCATGGATGATGAACCTCCTGCTTCTGGTTGTGGTGCTGCTTGTGTCCCATACAGTCTCTGGGAAGCTAAGAAGGAAATGCCCGCTGAGTTTGGAGCACCAGGATGGAAAACAACCACAGAGCGTTTACAGCCCAGGAGACCATCTCATTGCTATAGTCATCAATGGACTTGACACATTGTATCCAAAGTTGCTTTTCAATGTGGCTCCTTCTCTTCCTGATCCGTAAGTCATTCAGGCTGATGGAGTTGCACTCCCTCCATTCTAACACTCTGCTTATTTTATGTTTTTTCCTCATTTATTCCTATATTGTGAATATGTCTAATTTCCTGAATGATTTTGATTTCCACGGCTTCTTGTTTTTCTCTGATTTTGTGAAAGAGACTCAAAAAGGGGTCTGAGAAAAAGTTGAAAGGGCTGCAGATTATTTTCCTCTCTCTGTTCAATCCTTAATTTATCATTTGAATAATGAATTTTATTTGAAGTAATTGGGGAATCAGTTGTAGTTGCCGTACCTCAGTCGATTTCCATATTTGTGTAACTGATCATTGCTTTTGGTTCACTAGGCATGTGGAAGATTATACACTGCTCCAAAAAATAAAGGGAACACTTAAACAACAGAATATAACTCCAAGTCAATCAAACTTCTGTGAAATCAAACTGTCTACTTAGGAAGCAACACTGATTGTGTTGCTTTTCACATGTTGTTGTCAGCACATTCAACTTTGTACAGAACAAAGTATTCAATGAGGATATTTCATTCATTCAGATCTAGGATGGGTTCTTTGAGTGTTTCCTTTATTTTTTTTTTAGTAGTATATATTAAAAGAAGTATTTGTTGTTGCTGTTGATTATAATAACAGGTTTTTTTACAATAGGGCTGCTGATATTTTTAACTATGTCTTGCTATTTATTTTCAACATTCAACTGATCAACAAGAATTCCCAGTTCATGCACAACCTCACACTTGGCTGCAATACCCATACCAACTATCTGAGCACTTTCCACACTTCAGATGCCTTGCTGGACATTCTCTCCACTGGAGAAGCCAATGTCCCCAACTACGGCTGTGGAAGGAAGGAGAACCTTCTGGCTCTTCTTGATGCAGCTAAAATGGAAATCTCCATCCAGATGTCAACAATAGGAGACATCTACAAAGTCCCACAGGTTTGTGTGTGTTATTCTCCATCTGGTAAAAGTAAGTGGTGGGTGATGGTCGATGAGCAATAGATGCAATCATGTTTTCTGCATGGAATTCAGGAACTGATTTCCTCCATATTAGGAAAAATATCAATGTTCTACCCCATTATGTTCATGTTGAGATTAATCATAAAATGCCTGAGATGCAAGCAATACCTTCCCAGGAGAAGACATTCTACCAACTAGTTAATTGATCCAAAAATATCTCTAGTTGTTGGGGCCCCTATTGGCATCTTCATTTTAGAAGACAAGACCTGCCCTATCCACTCAGATTGAAGTTGGCAATTGTTGCATTTTATGTAACTAGAATATGGAATAAAAAGGACTCTAGCAATTATAGACCAAATGGACTAGCAGATATTGTGGCTAAAATTTATGCCATGATCCTCTTAGTTAAACTTGAGAAAAATGCATTCCTTGCAGAAGAACCAGAAGGTTTTAAGTAGAGTTAAAAGCTATGTAGACTTTATAAGAAACAATGCATAAGTTAATGATCATCTATTGGCTCAAATTGGTCATGAAATATCTAATCTATTTTTTTATGATTTTATTTAACATACAAACATTTAAACACCATACAAACAACATTAAACATTTACAATTTATATGCATAAAAAGTTTATCTTTTACAATTCTATTTACTATACATTTTTTTAAATTTCCACCCAGTTGTATAATTTCTCCCACACTCTGTAATAGTCCTTATTTTGTTGATTTTGTATCTCATATGTTAATTTGCTAAATTTGGCACAGTCTAATATTTTTTTAATCACCATTTCTTCGTTTCTGGTCTTTTCTTGCTTCCATACTTGTGCAAATGCTAATCTTGCAGCTGTAAGTATATGATTTATTAAGTAATAATTTTCTTTACTATGTTTGCCTCTAATTATTCCTAATAAGTACATTTCTGGTTTCATCTCAAGTTTATAATCCAATATTTCTTCCATCCATGTCTGAATTTGGGTCCAAATTTTTTTTGCTTCCTTACATCGCCACCAAATGTGATAGTATATTCCTACCTCTTTTTTGCACTTGCAACATTTGTTGCTTACATTCACATTTATTTTGGCTAAGCGCGCTGGCACGTAGTGCCATTTGAAAAACATTTTATAGAGATTTTCTTTGTAAGGTGTTGATAGCATCATCCTGTAATTTACTGACCATAGTTTTTCCCAATCTTCCAGTTGAATCGCATAGCCAAAGTTGGTCATCCAAGCTATCATATTAGGTTTAACTATTTCTTCGATATTTTTGTAGTTTAGTAGATAGTTATACATTTTGGCAATGAATTTTTTGTCAGGACCTGTTAATATTTTATCTATTTCATTTTGTTTTTTACATATTCCGAATTTCACCAGGTCTTTTTTGTATCTACTTTGAATTTGGTAATATGGTAGCCAGTCTATTACTATGCCTTCATTTTTAAGTCTTTCTCTAGTTTTTAGACTTCCTTTGGTATTTAGGAGGACTTCATAAGTTATTATTTGTTCTTGGCTAATTATATTTGGATGGATTTGGGCTTCCAATGTGGATAGCCATCTGGGTATTTCATTATGTTTTTTCCTAACTTTTCGCCAGTATTCCAGCAATGTGTTCCGAATTTGATGTTGTTTAAAATGTGAGTGTTTTGTATGTTCTTTTTCCCATAAATGTGTGTGTCAACCTTCATTTATATCGTGACCTTCTATTGTTAAAATTCTAGAGTTTTCTAGGTTGACCCATTCTTTAATCCATAATAGTTTGGTGGCTTGGTGGTATATTTCTAAGTTGGGCAAACCAAATCCTCCTCTTGTTCTTAAATCTTGTAAAGCTTTCGTATTTATTCTTGGTTTTTTGTTGCACCAGATAAATTTGGAAATTATTCTGTTTATTTTGGTAAAGAAAGATTTGTCTAATTGTATTGGCGCTGTTAGGAAGAGGTAGAGCCACCTTGGAAGTATATTATATTTTATGGTATTGATCCTTCCCATTAAGGATAAATTTAAATTCGTCCATTTTTCTAAATCTTCTTTTGTTTAGTTTAGTAGTTTCACATAGTTTAATTCTTTTAGTGAAGAGTACCTTGCTGTAAACCAAATTCCTAAGTATTTATTTATTTTTCTATTTGAAAACCTGTTTCCTTTATTAATGATTTATTTAAATCTTGATTACAATTATTTGTTAATATTTTAGTTTTATTCCTATTTATTTTTAATCCGGCCACTTTTCCATAATTCTCTAATTCTTTTACTAAATATATTATTGAACTGACTGGATTTTCTAAAAAAAAAGACCAGATCATCGGCAAAAGCCTGTGTTTTATATATTTGCTGTTTAATTTTAGTGCCTTGTATTAGTGATTTTCCCCTGATTTGATCTAGTAGGATTTCTATAGACTATATATATTAAGGGAGATAATGGGCAGCCTTGTCTCACTCCTTTTTTTTATATCGAATGAATTTGTTAAATCTCCATTTATAATTATCCTTGCCTTTTGTTTAGAATATATTTTATTTATCGTATTTTCAAAATTCCCTCCTAAATCTATAATATTTATTAATTTTAAAAAAAAAATCCAATTGAGGTTATCGAAAGCTTTCTCAGCATCTAAAAACAGAATTGCAAACTCCTTATCATTGTGACTTTCATAGTATTCTAACATATTTAATGTAATTCTTATATTATTTCTCATTTGTCTATTAGGCAGAAAACCATTCTGACCAGGATGTATTATTTTGTTTAATATTTTTTTAATCTATCTGCTATGATTGACATATAAATTTTGTAGTCTACGTTTAATAAGGATATTGGTCTGTAGTTCTTAATATATTTTGCATCTGTTTCTTCTTTGTGTATCAATGTTATATTAGCTTCTTGCCATGATGCTGGACATTCACCGTTTTTTAACATTTTATTGTAGATTTCTAATAATAATTCTCCTGTTATGTGAAGTGTTGCCTTATAGAATTCAATTGGGAAACCATCTAGGCCTGGTGTTTTATTATTATTCTTTTTCATAATTATATTTTCCAGTTCTTCTTTAGTTATTTCTTTATTCAACATTTCTTTATCTTCTTTACTTATCGGTTTAATTTGGCATGTCTCTAAATATTTTAATATGTCTTCTTCTTTAATATTTTCTTCACTATATAATTCTTTATAGTATTCTAGTGCTATTTCTTTCTTTTTTTCTAATTGGTGCTATTTCATTTTTATCTGTTAGTTGTTGGATTATTTTTTTTCCTCTTTCTTTCCTCAATTTATAAGATAGCCATCTACCCGGTTTGTTTGCATGTTCAAATTGGTTTTGTTTTAGTTCTCTTAATTTCCTTGCTACCTCTTCTGACTCTATTAATTCTAATTTATGCTTTGTCAGCATGATTTGTTGCCTTATATTTAGATTTCTTGGGTCCTTTTGGGATTCTTTTTCTAATTTTCATAATTTAAGTGTCCACTCTTTTTGATTCTGTCTTTTTTCCTTATTTTTTCTTCATGTGTAGGCTATTGTTAGTCCTCTTTGGTAGGCTTTGGCTGTGTCCCATAAGTTCTGAGGGGAAGTATCTAAATTGTTGTTTTCTTTTAGGAATAATTTCATTTCTCTTTCAATCCAATCTATATATTCTTGCTCTTTTAGTATTTGTAAATCTAATCTCCAACTCCTATTTTTCTTATCTCCCCCATTCCATATAATTTTTATTGGGTTATGGTCAGCCCAATCATTTTTATGAATTTGAATTTGTTTTATTAAATTTTCTATTTTATTATTGACCCACGCCATATCAATCCTAGACCAACTTTGGTGTGCATTTGAGTAGAATGTATATTCTTTTTTATTTTGGTTTCTTGTTCTCCAACAATCTCTCAGGTTTAATTCTTCACACATTTAGTGGAATGTTTTCGGAAGTACTTTTCTTTTTTTATATCGATTTTTATTAGCACTTTTATAGTCCTTAATGGGGTCAATTATACCGTTAAAGTCGTCTATCATACAAATATCTTCTACCTCCAGTTCAATCAGTTTCTGGTGTAAGTTGTGGAAATTTTTTTTGATATTTTTATTTGGTGCATATATGGCAACTCGTGATACCATATACATTAACAATTTTTACTGTCATTATTAAAATTCTTCCTTTTTTGTCTGCATATACTTTTCTTGGGTCTAATTCTTTTTTAACATAAACTGCAATCCCTCTTTTCTTATTGTGTGATAAAGCCGTAAATACTTTCCCAATTTTCTCATTTTCTAATTGCTTTTCATTTTTTTGTGGGATATGTACTTCCTGTAGACATACAATATCCAAGTTTTGTTTTTGTAGTTTGTTAAATATACTATTTCTTTTAGTGAGTGAATTTAAACCATTTACATTGATTGAAATTAACTTAATTTCCGTTCCCATCCCCTTTTAGTTTCTTATTTGTCTACTGTTTGTCCTGTTTTCTTTCTGTGCTCTTGTTAACATTCTTTCTTCCTCCTGTTCTTTACCTTTAGAATTCCCTTCTTTCCCAATATCTAAGTCTATCAGTGGTTCTTCCACCTGTTTTTGACTTTCTATTTCTACCCTCTCTTCCGCTATAAGTTCTTCGTAGAATTCCTGTGCCATAAGTTCTTTATCTACTTTTTTTTTTTTTCCTTCCATGTGATAAGCATTCCCTCCGGGATTAACCATCTGAAGGAGATTTTCCTTTTATTTAAAAGTTCAGCTAATGGTTGGTATCCTCTTTGGTTGTCCCTTAATTTTTTGTGTACTTGCTTAAGAACTCTAATTTCCTTCCCTTTATAAATTATTGCTTCGTCTTTTGCAATTTTTAATATTTCATTTCTAGTTTCCTTTTTTACACATCTCACATGTACTTCTCTAAGAAGCTTATGTTTTCGGGCGTAGTTAGTATGCACCCTGTAAATCTCATCTATTCCATTAGCAGTTTCTTGCTTATCTTTTTGTAGTATATTAGCAATGATTTCTGTCATAGTCTCTACTAGATTCTCATTTTTCTCCTCTTCTACATTTTGAAATCTAATATAGAATTCTGCTCTGTCAATCTCAAAATTAATTATCGATTCTTCTAACTCTTTGTTTAATGGTATTAATTTTTCATCCATTCTTACTACTTTTTTATCATTTTGTTCTACTTTCTTTTCAATTTGTTCTATTCTCCTTTCATTTTTTCCAAAATTTGATGTATTATTTCAATTTTATTATCCATTTTTTGCATATCCTCCCTCATTGTCTCATGGTTCCTATCTAATTTTCCCTGAAGTTTAAGCATGGTTTCTTGAATTGCCATTAATGCTTCCTGTGTTGTTTGTGGGATGTTACTAATATTGCTAATACTACTAGACTTTTCTGTCACTAACATACTAACTATTGGTTTTTGGGTTGAGGGAGAGCCTGTTGCTTTCTTGGTATATTTCTGGAAAGTTGCCATTTTAATCCCTTTTATTACTTCACCCCACTCTACCTTACAGGTTACTACAAATTTCTACAGATTTTAATGGAGTAGAATAGAATAGAAGTCTCAAATGATGTCAATTAATTATTAAATTGAGTATATACTATATGTCTAATATTTTCTATAAGTCCAATGAGTCTGATATGTAACTAAACTTAAGATATGTTGTACAAAATTTAACTTTTAACAGTAAATAAGTTATTAACAGGTTATTATTATTATTATTATTATTATTATTATTATCCCTCCCCTTTTCCTTTTTAATTGATAATTAGGAATAATTTCTAATTTTGATTTTTGATTCCCCCCCCCAGTAGTTCAATATTCAATATTCAATATTCAACATTAAAAATTTACTGAATTAGTATATATATTGTAGATATTGTAGATATATTATAACTAAGATAGAGGTAAGAATGATAATTAGTTACAATTACTTAATTCATTAATATCATTAATCTTGTTAGCACTATTCAATCCATAAAGATTCAATTCATCAAAAATCAACCTCTCTATTTGTTATGTTTAATTGAATTTTTCAAATTTTACCTATTTCTTCGTCGTTAAGGTTTTGGGTCTGAATTCAATATAGTTCAAAGTTCAATCAGAGTTGAAACTAGTTCTCTTTCTTCCACTGTAGATATCAGTTCATCAATTAATCAGGAAAATAGTTAATCAGTTAATCAGTTAATCAGTTGATCAGGAAAAACAAAAAGGAAAGAAGGATTATAAGAAGAGCTGGTTAGTTGCACTGACTTTCTCTTTTTCTAAAGTTCTCTTTCTCTGTTGCTTTCTTTGTGTTTGCTGCTCCTCCTCTGCATAGTTTCGTCACCTTCTGTAAACTCCGTTGCCACTCCCTGTCACATTCCACCAATGCTGTTAATTCCTTTGTCTGTGGTCCTCGTCCCCAGCTCTTTTTAGTTCCGGAACACCTTCTCCTCTTTCTGGTCACCCGGCAACCTCCGTCACCTCCGTCACCTCCGTAGTTTCCATAGACTCCGCAATCTCTGCAACCTCCTCAAGTTACGTCTTTTCGGCTTTCTCTTTTTTTTAAAATCTCCACCGTATCTTTTAAACATCGATCTTTCAAGCAGCTATTTTAAGTTCTCCTTGTTAATTGGTTCACTCCCTTTATTTAGTTTAACCTCTGCATGACTCTGCACGACTCCCAAGTTTCTCAGTTAAATTTACTTTCTTCTTTTTTTTTCTTTTCCCCACCGCTAAGTAGCCGCTATTCAACTTTGGTGGGTCCCCACGCTACTGTCTATCTCTTAATTTTTATCTTTCCACTGTTTTGACTATATATAATTTTTAATTACCATACTGAGTTTCTCCTTTGTTGTCTATAGAATTGTAGTTTACTCTCTTCTTGCTTCCTCTGTTATGCTGGGCTGTCACAGCACTAATGTTGCCATGTTGGTTGACGACTCTCTTGCCTCGAGGTTTGCGAGGTTCTCACTCCTACACACGGGGTGATTGCTTTTCACCTCCGCGCTTGGAGGAACCCCCGCTTCTTCACCCACCTCTCCAACGTGGCTGTGCCGAAATTCAGCTGAATTTTCAGCCCTCCAATGACAAAAATCAGGTTTGGGAGAGCTTAGCAGCCCTATTGTGATATCAAGTTGTCTTTTATACTCAAATGACCTTTCTTCTCTACCATTATATAACCATACATGTGAAGCAGTATTATGAACACATATTGTATTTTTAGCTCATTGTGTGAAAAACAGGATATGAAACTGGGGCTAGTCCCTAAGTAAGAGGAAAAACCACATTACGAACATATGTCATTGCTCATGTCATAACTTATAGGAGTGTTCGGTATACTGGAAGTCACGTATGAATTCTCGATTTGGTATAAAATTGGAGGTGTGAAGATGTCAATTGCCTTCTTCAGGGGTGATTCTCTACCTGAGTTGGCCTCTCCTTGATTAAGGAGATAGTAAACGTCTGTTCCTGTTCACCTGGCTCCTGTGTCATTATTTTTCCTTTTCTCACAGTGACCTAATAACAGTGTGCAATATTTCAGGGGCTGCCCCAAAGAATAGGGGGGGATGGGTTGACCTATTTTCCAAAAACTGGAAAACAAGACTAGAAACAATGGATTGAAACTAATTAAGGAGAGAACCAACCTAAAACTAAGGAGAACTTTCCTGACACTTAGAGCAATTAATCAGTGGAATAACTTGTCCCCAGAAGTTGTGCATGCTTCAACACTGGAGATTTTTAAAAAGAGACCAGACAGCTAATTGTCTGGAAAAGTATACGGTCCCTTGATTGAGGAGAAGGTTAGACTAGAAGACCTCCAAGGTCCCTTCCAATTCTCTTATTCTGTTTAAATTCTGTTATAGGTACATATATTGAGTATACTAAATACCTATTGGAACTATATTTCAGAAGAAGAGTCCTTCACTCCTCTTCTCACAACAAAATACCTTACTCCACCAGACTTGAAATTCTTGGTTTAGACAACTTACAACTTCGTCGTCTCCATTCCAACTTAATTATAGTTCATAAAATCATATACCAAAATGTCCTACCTGTTAACGACTCCTTCACCTTCAACCGCAACAACACATGAGCACGAAATCGATTTAAACTAAATGTCAACCGCTCCAAACTTGACTGCAAAAACTACGACTTCAGCAACAGAGTAATCAACACCTGGAATGCACTACCTGATTCTGTGGTTTCTACTCCTAATCCCTTGGACTATCTACAATTGACCTCTCCCCCTTTCTAAGAGGTCTGTAAGGAGCGTGCATAAGTGCACCACTATGCCTACCATCCCTGTCCTATTGTTTTCTTTTGTTATGTTTTATCATTACTTATGTAATGTTTTATTTGTACAAATTACCACCTTATAATTGTTTGACTAAATAAATAAATAAAAATAAAATAAATAAAAACTCATTCGTTTACACTAAAAAATGAAATTATCATACTTACACATTGGGTTGTATACCCTGTGAACAAAACTTGGATTCTTTTGTCATAATTATCTGATAATTAATAAATCCAGTTCAAATGTTATGCTCTTTGAGAAATGACATGGTAGTCAAGTTGGTCAGCCAAAAGAACGTGTAGCACCTTTCCTTACCTGGGGTTGTTTTCTCTGAGACTGAATCTGGGACCCTCATCATCAAAGGATCTCAGTTAGAGAAAGGGCATCAGTGAAAGTGGTGCTTAAATCGAAACCTCATAGCTCTCCAGCTTCCTCAGCCCCAATTATCAAAGCATCAGAGCCCAAGGTTTCCCCCATGTTCTTACATCCATCTGATGTTTGGGGCTTCAGAGAGAAATCTCTAGCAGAACAACCCAATCACGGCCTCTGAGGAGTATCTTGGGGTGTGTGAAAGGACTCCAGATGCTGCGCTCACAGTTGTATTGGGAATTTATACAATTTCTGCTATGTCTAAATTCAGAAAATATGGATATCGGCATAAATTCTAATCTATGAAAACTGACAGGCTCCAAAAACAGACAAAAGTTCAATTAAAGAGAAATCTTGGATTATACAATTGACAAATCGTATTAGGAACTGAGGTCTCCCTGTTTCTTGTATAACTGGAGAAGAAGCTAAAAAAAGTCCTCCAGAAAAAAATCTGGGATACAGAAACAGAAAGAGATGCACCAATCCTCAAAAATTATAATAGGCCCTTTATTGGAATATAATACTTCAGTCAGGATTTCAATGTGATAATTGTGGTAAATTGTAAAGGTGGTACATTCACAATGTTTACAGTTTTAAAAATTTATTCTTTTTCATTTTATATTATACAATCTTGCTAATATTCTGTCTTTAATATTTCAAACAATGTCTAACTATAAATTGTTCTAATACATTCATGAGAAGCAGGTTGGGTTTATTAAAATCTAATATTTTGAATTTGATCTGACGCCAAATATGACACAGCATTTTCATTGCTTTTTCAGATCAAACGTGGAGTTGCTTCAGAGGCTCTGAGTGATAAAAGCAAATTCCCCCTTTTCCACCAGATGCAACAGAAAGAAGGGATCCAGTACCCAGCCATTGTCCAACTGCTTCTCCATTTCAGATGGACCCTGATTGGCCTCTTTGCTTCAGACACAGAGAAGGGAGATAATTTCATGAGGACTTTCCCTCCTGTGCTTGTCAGGAATGGAATTTGTGTGGTTCTATCACAACAATTCTCACCAACAGGATATACAGCCTTTCTCAGGGATGCCCTCTCTAAGTGGAGACAAGTCAATGTCTATGTTCACTTCATGGAAGTTGAGACCTTTTGGGGCAGAATTCTTCCTTTCCATTTAACATTTCTGCGCTTGCCGGGACTCATTGAAAAGAAAGTCTGGATCCTCACAAATTTTGCAGCATATACAGTAAACAAGCGCAGACTTTTCAAATACATCCACAGTATTTTGAAGTTTGGTTATCTGGGCAAAGGAAGGCCAAAAGATGAAGCCTTTGAACCCCATTACTGGGTGGAAGAAAACTTTGAAGATCTTTATTTTCTCTGTTCTCTTTCAAAGAACGTCTTTTCTGTCAAAGGCCGCAGAAGATGCACCCAGAAAGCCCCACTGGAGACCCAGTGGAAAATGAACAGAAGAGGGATCCCAAATAACTATGACTATTACAGCCTCATGAAGACTCTGGCCCATGTCTTGAATGCCGCCTATTCCTCCAGATCGAGGAGGAGAAGGAAGGAGAGAGAAAAGAGGTCGGGGTCTCCAAGGCTGCAGCCATGGCAGGTAGGGGGTCCCGATAGGGATCCATGAATCTCAGATCCTTTGGAGGAGGAATCCCGAGGAGAAGGAGGGGAACCACCTCAACAGATCTGCCCAATTTAATTACTCAGGGAATAATGGTTCCAAAGCAGTGTGTGTGTGTGCGTGTGTTTGTGTGTTTCCCAAGTATTTTACTACCACTCTGTGGGTGTGGCTTATTTTGTGGCTATGGCTTGATGGTCATGTGATTGGGTGGGAAGGGCTTACTAGCCATGTGACTAGGTGGGGGTGGCATCATGGTCATGTGATTCAGCAGGCGATGCTTGGTGGTCATGTCATGGAACAATTAAAAATAATAGGATTTTTCTCTTTATCTCTTTCTTTTTCTTAGTTTCTCATCTATTTCTTCCTCCCTCCCTCCCTCCCTCCTTGCTTCCTTTCTCTCTATTTCTATTTCCCTCTTTCTTACTTTTCCTCCATGCCAACCACCCATCCAACTTCCTCCATCCATCCTTCCTTCCTCCCTCCCTCCCTTCCTTCCTCCCTGCTTCTTTTCTCTCTCTTTCTCTTTTCCTCTTTCTTACTTTCCCTCCCTCCCACCCATCCAACTTCCTGCATCCATCCATCCATCCTCCCTTCCCCCCTCCATCCCTCTTTCTTCCCTCCTTCCTTTCTTTCTCTCTCTCTTGCCTTCTTTCTTACTTTTCCTCCCTCCCTCCCACCCACCCACCCACCCATCCAACTTCCACCATCCTTCCTTCCTTCCTTCCTTCCTTCCCTCCTTCCTTTCTTCCCTCCTTCCCTCCTTCCTCCCTCCCTCCCTCCTTTCTTTCTCTTTCTCTTTCCCTCTCTTACTTTCTCTCCCTCCCACCCAACTTCTTCCCTCCTTTCTCCCTTCCTTCCTTCTTTTATCCAACCCTCCCTTACTCCTCTCTCTTTCTTTCATTCATTCCTTTTATTTCTTTCTTTCTCCCTCCTTTCTTTCTTTTTTCTCTTTCTCTCCCCCTTTCTTTCCCTCCCTCCGTCCCTCCCTCCCACCCAAACTTCCTCCTCAGTCCTCCCTCCCTCCACTCCCTCCCCTTTCTTTCTTTCTTTCCTTCCTTCCTGACTTCCTTCCTTCCTTCTTTCTTTCTGTCTCTCTCTCTTTCTTTTTTGTTTGTTTGTTTCTTCTTTCTTTCTTTCTTTCTTTCTTTTTTCTTTCTCTTTCTCTCTCCCTTTCTTTCTCTCCATTCCTTCCACCCACCCACCCATTCAACTTCTCCTTCCTTCCTTCCTCCTTCCCTCCCTCCCTGCCTCCTTCCCCCTCCCTCATTCCCTCTCTCTTTCTCCCTCCGTTCCTTCCTTCCTTTCTCTTTCTGTCCCTCCCTGTTTCTTTTTTCCCTCCCTCACTGCCACCCACCCAAACTTCCTCCTCAGTCCTTCCACCGCCGTCCACACCCTTCCTCCCCCCTCCCCTTTTGTTCTTTCTTTCTCTCTCTTTCTTTCTTTTCTCTCCCCCTTTCTTTCTTTCCCTCCTTCTTTCCCACCCACCCAAACTTACTTCCCAGTCCTTCCTTCCTCCTCTTTCTCCCTCTCTCTCTCCCCTTCTCTTTCTTTCTTTCCCTCCCATGCTCCCATCAACCCAACCACCCAAACCTCCTCAGTTCTTCCTCCCTCCCTCTCTCTTTTCCTCCCTCCTGCCCCTTCCCTTCCCTTTCTTTCTTTCTTTCTTTCCATTCCTTCCACCCACCCACTCAACTTCTCCTTCCTTCCTTCCTCCTTCCCTCCCTTCCTGCCTCCTTCCCCCTCCCTCCCTCTCTTTTTCTCTCCCTCTATTCCTTCCTTCCTCTTTCTCTCCCCCTCTCTCTTTCTTTCTTTCCCTCCCTCACTGCCACCCACCCAAACTTCCTCCTCAGTCCTTTCGCCCTCCCCTCCCTCCCCTCCCCCTCCCTCCCCTTTCTTTCTTTCTTTCTTTCTTTCTTTCTTTCTCTTTCTCTCCCCCCTCTTTCTTTCTTTCCCTCCTTCTGCACATGCTCAGAAAAAGAAAAAAATTAAAGAAATCCCCCCAAAATCAAAAAATATTCAAAAACAATTTTGGAAAAAAATGCCAGCCCCCAGGGACCAGTACCAGGGACCAGTACCATCATGAGTGGGCCGAAAAACAGAAGGAAAAACATTTAAATTATTTTTTTTAAAGCCACCAAAAACAAAGTGGTGACACATGTGCAGTGCTGAAAACCTGGCTTCTGTGCATGCACAGAAGAAGAAAAAAAATAAAGAAATCCCAAAATCAAAAAGACATTCAAAAAACTTTGGGGGAAAATGGCAGCCCCTGGGGACCAGTACGAGGCCAGTAAGAGGCTACCGTTGTGCCTGGACTGGACTGGACTAGACCGATAGGAAACCGCCCCTGTTCCAAAGACTAGATACCATGGCATTTTGATATTAAACATTGTTAATTTGAAAATGCTGTATAGGTTTGTGATTAGCATTGTGGAATTTGACATTTATGAATTTGGTGGAGACCCCTGAGACCAGCTGTGTGTTCCCCCGGCCAATTTAGCAGGTCAGAATTTGTCAAATGTGTATGGGTGGAAGAATGGGATGGGATTGGATGACCACCAAGGTCCCTTCCAACTCTTGTTAAATGTGTATGGGTGGAGGATGGGGGTGGCCCCCTACCCCCACTTCTGGGGCCTCTGAGATTTTGCCTTTCTCAACACTTTCTTTTGTCATAAGTGCTCCATGCATTGTAAAAATTCCAAAGATTACCATGAGGAGCAGGTCATAAAGGGGCCCCAGACAGTAACCAGTAACTTCACATCTGTCCTTTGCTAAGAGAATGCTACCTAGCTCTCTCTCCCACCCCTCTTTTGAGAGGACTGCTCTGTTTGGGTTCCCAAATTAACTTTTAAAGGATTAGCTTATTGTGAGGCAGGGAGTTCCACCAGCCAATTTAGCAGCCCATGAATTTGACTGGAAGACCAATTCTCCTGCTTGCAAAGGGGGTTGGACTAGATAGCCTCTGAGGTCTCTTCCCTCTCTATCATTCTGTTTCATTCTCCTGGTTGAGCTGGGGGTCAGACTAGATGGCCTCTGATGTCCCCTCCATTCTCCTGAATGAGAAGGGGGGTCAGACTAGATGGCCACTGAGGTCCCTTCCCTCTCTATCATTCTGTAAGTCTCCTGAATGAGAAGGGGGGTCAGACTAGATGGACACTGAGGTCCATTCCCTCTCTATCATTCTGTAAGTCTCCTGAATGAGAAGGGGGGGGGGGTCAGATTTGATGGCCACTGAGGTCCCTTCCCTCTCTATCATTTTGTAAGTCTCCTGAATGAGGATGGGGGTCAGACTAGATGGCCACTGAGGTCTCTTCCCTTTCTATCATTCTGTAAGTCTCCCGAATGAGAAGGGGGGTCAGATTACATGGCCACTGAGGTCCTCTCCATTCTCCTGCTTGAGCTGGGGGTGAGACTAGATGGCCACTGAAGTCCCTTCCCTCTCTATCATTCTGTAAGTCTCCTGAATAAGAAGGGGGGTCAGACTAGATGGCCACTGATGTCCCTACCCTTTCTATCATTCTGTAAGTGTCCTGAATGAGAAGGGGGTCAGATTAGATTACCACTGAGGTCCCTTCCATCTCTATCATTGCACTGGTGTGTGTGTGTGTATGAAAGAGCAAACTGTCCCATTCTTTCCTTCCCAAAGTAGCATTTTGTAAGAACCATTCTGATTGGATGGTGGCGAAGTGTCCCATGTGGCCAAAAGGCTGTGGCTGAATGTGTATTTTTGTGATGAAAGGGCTTGGGCCAATAGCTGGGGCCTTTGGGCGAGGGAGAGAAGCAGCGGCAGATCAGCTGCTGCAGAATCAAGAGCTTCGTCCAACTGGCGGAGGCAAAAACTCCCATCCCCCTCTCTGAAGCCCCAAACATCAGATGGATGTAAGAACATGGGGGAAACCTTGGCCTCTTATGCTTTGATAGTTGGGGCTGAGGAAGCTGGAGAGCTATGAAATTTCTGTTATGTCCGGGAGTACCAACGACAGGAGATGCCTAGAGAGGCTGCATACAGGAAGTGTTATGAGAACAGGAAAGGGCACCGGGAGAGGGGTGGTAACCTAGCGACCGGGGAAAATAAGGGACAATCATTGGTTCATTCCTCAGCCAGCTGGTAGTTAAATAGGGAAACCCCGAGGAGGTTTGACAGTTGAATACTGACTGTTGTATTAACGTTATGTTTATGTTGGAATAAAGCAATTCAAGCAAAGCCGCAATTACGTGTCCGAATCTGTACAAAGCCACTTCATTGGCGACGAGGATTTCCACGCAAGTACACAATCTAAGAAATTAAGTTAAATAAAAGGAATGATGTCTACACAACTTAATTTTCCGCCTTTCAACCCTAAGAGTGAAACATGGGATTCATACGTGGCCCGATTTGACTGTTTCCTTATTGCTAATGGGTTCACAGAAATCTCAGACGACAGGAAACGTGCATATTTTCTAGGGTTCTGTGGAGTCGAAATGTTCGAAACAGCAAGAGCCCTATTTGCCCCCACCCCAATACATGACATTCCATGGCAGCAGTTCTTAAATACCCTCCAGGAACATTATGCCCCAGCACCTTCCCGTTGTGCCAGGAGATATAAATTCTACCATCGTAATCAAATAGAAGGAGAATCAATAAATGATTTTGTAGCGGCTCTCCGATGCGCAGCATTATACTGCGAGTTTGACAGCCTAGAAGATTATTTACTAGACCGACTTGTGTTTGGTGTAAGAGACGGCCGTTTAAAATGCCATTTATTGTCAATCAGAGACTTAACATTCAAGACAGCTTTAGCGGAGGCTAGGGCTTTCGAGCTCTCAATACAGTCATTAGCAGAGATGGAAAGCACTGTAAATGCCACCACATTACTTCCTGATGTTAATGCAAAACAAATTCCACAAGACATTGAAAGGTCTTTGGGGTTAGAAGAAGAAGAGGTCTGCAAATTAGCTGTTGCAAGAAACAAAGTCCAGCCAGTTGAGCGAGCTAGATGACCACCATCTCCATGCAGAGGGTGCGGAGGAGATCACTTTAGATCAAATTGCCCCTTTAAAGACTTTATTTGTCGGAGATGCGGAGGACGGGGCCACATAGCCAGAGCCTGTCAATTCCGCTGACAGCAACCTTCAACAGCCTCAAGCCAGAAGCATAATAACTTTAGCGGAGGACAAGGGAACTACAAGGACTCGAATTACCGACGTCAAGTTTGCAACGTAATATACACGCGTCCATCGCAGAGGTCTACGGTTGTCAGTGAAACTTCCTCATCATCTGAAAAGATTACAGTGGTTGTTCGCCTGGGCCACATGCCGTGCAACATGCAGGTTGACACGGGTTCGGCTTGCTCACTGGTGTCGTGGTCTACAGCTAAGCGGTGTTTTCCAAAATTGTCAAAAAACGGGTTGTTACCATGCTGATTGAATCTGCGAGATTATCAAGGCCGCGCTATTCCAGTTATAGGAGAAGGACGCTTTGCCGTTCAGTTCCAAAAATTTAAGGGACAATTACCATTAATAGTGGTGGATGGGCCTTTTTCTAATCTATTGGGGTTGGATTGGTTCCAAGCATTGGGCCTAGAAGTAACGGGAATAAATATGGTAAGGGGGGCTTCGTCGTTCATGACCTTGGCCCAAGAATTTCCAGATGTGTTTGATGGGAAACTAGGCTGTTATAACGGTTCACCTATTTCTTTCAGCTTGGATCCAAAAGTGCCTGCACTACGCTTAAAGCCCCGCCGAGTACCTTTGGCACTCAGACCAAAGGTAGATGAGGAATTAGATAAGTTAATAGCCCAGGGAGTTTTAGAGCCAACAGATCAAGCTGCATGGGAAACTCCTGTCGTAACTGTAGTAAAGGCGGATGGAGGAATTTGTATATGTGGGGATTATAAATGTACCATAAACAAGGCATTAGCCCACCATTCTTATCCCCTTCCAGTAGTACAGCATCTTCTGCACTCACTGGGGAAAGGTAGTTTGTATGCGAAGTTAGACCTATCGCAGGCCTACCAACAGCTTACAGTGGACCGTGAAACTGCAGAAGCACAAGCTATAGTCACACATAGAGGGGTGTTTCGTTGCCGAAGGTTACAGTTTGGGGTTTCAATAGCCCCGGGAATTTTCCAGGGATTCATGGAGAGGCTTCTTTATGGATTGGAAGGGGTCGTGCCATACTTCGACGATGTCCTAGTATCCGCCTGCTCGGAGACAGAATTATTAGCAAGAGTTAAATCGGTCTTAACAAAATTTCAAGAGAAGGGTTTGAAGTTAAAATTGAGTAAGTGCGTGTTGGGAGTTAATAAAGTAGAATTCTTAGGGTTTATAGTGGAAGGACAAGGTATCCATCCTACCCCTGAGAAAACCAGAGCCATCAGGGAAGCCCCTACTCCTCAGTCTAAAGTGGAATTACAAGCTTTTTTAGGATTGCTAAATTTCTACGCTGTGTTCATTCCACACAAAGCATCAATAGCGGAACCGTTACATCGGTTATTAGATAGTAAGACACATTGGCACTGGGGACCCAGAGAAGAGGCCGCTTTTGCGGCCGTAAAAGATGTTCTGACCTCCAATACTATATTGATTCAATATTCCCCAACATTACCATTGGTTTTGACTTGTGATGCCTCCCAGTTTGGAGTAGGAGCTGTGTTAAGTCATAGACTTCCTAATGGGTTGGAGGCCCCATTAGCGTATTTTTCTAGAACTCTTGCTAAGGCTGAGTGAAACTTTGGGCAAATAGACAAAGAAGCATTGGCCTTAGTGGCAGGGGTGCGAAGATTTCATGATTATTTCTACGGAAGAAAATTTGAACTTGTAACTGATCATCAACCCCTACTAGGAATTTTAGCAGGAAATCGCCAAAGTCCTGTAGTTCCGTCACCCCACATGGCGAGATGGATTATATTCTTAGCAAACTATACTTACCGGTTGGTGTACTGGCCTGGAAAGCACATTGCCCATGCCGATGCGCTAAGTAGATGTCCTCTTCCAGATATCTTGGATGACCCGGCGCCAGTGTCCTCTGTGTTAGCCATTGAGGAGAGTCCATTAGTTTTAGTCACATCAGAGGTAGCAAAACAAACAAGCCGTGACCCAACGTTGGCTATAGTAAGACAGTGGGTGCTCCGGGGGTGGCCTAAAAAGGAGCAAGCACCTGAATATTCCTGTTATGGGAGGTGCCGTTTGGAATTATCAGTGGAAAAGGGCTCTTTATTAAGGGGGTCCAGAGTAATTATTCCACCCTCTCTTAGGCGCCAAGTTTTAAGTCTTCTCCACAAGGGGCACCCCGGAATTGTAAGGATGAAAGGCCTAGCCCGAGACTACGTGTGGTGGCCGGGAATAGATCACGAGATAGAAGAGTGTGTAGAGGCATGTCTAAGGTGTCAAGAAAACAGGCCCTCACCTCCTAGAGCACCACCACTAGTATGGGAACCCCCTGCAGGCCCGTATTGATCTAGCTGGGCTTTCCTGGGTCAAAAATTTTTAATAGTTGTGGATGCCCATTCAAAATGGTTGGAAGTGGTGCATTTACATTGTACCCAATCATTTGCAGTTATCAATGCGTTGAATGCATTGTTTGCAACACACGGGTACCCAGATATTGTGGTGTTGGATAACGGACCACAGTTCACATCGGTCCTATTTGAAAATTACTTAGCGGCTACGGGAATCCGTCATGCCCTTATGTCACCGTTGCACCCGGCTAGTAATGGACAGGCGGAGCGAATGGTACGGTCAGCGAAAGATTCACTTAAGAAACTCCCACAAGGGTCTTGGTCAAAGAAATTATCAGAGATGTTATTGGCCCAGCATTCCACTCCATGTGTGGCCACTCAAAAAACCCCAGCGGAGCTGCTTATGGGTCGAAAATTAAGAATAATTTTGAATAATTAAGAATAATTTTGGACAGGTTACACCCATGGTACGAAAACAAGTCTCTGTGACCAGAGGCTCCTCCTAGAAACTTGGAAGTAGGATCTCAGGTTTTTGCCCGAGCTTATGGGGAAGGTCCAACCTGGGTTCCGGCCACCATAGTGAAAATGTCGGGTCCTCGTTCTTATGAAGTCGAATTAGAGGATGGCAGGGTATGGTGTAGACACTTAGATCAGGTCCGTCTCCGCTAAGCAGAGAAACTCATGGAAGATAATACAGTAGAACCCCGACTTACGAGATTAATTGGTGCCGGAAGGAGGCTCGTAAGTTGAAAAGCTCGTATGTCGAAACATTGTTTCCCATAGGAAACAATGGAAAAGCGATTAATGCGTGCAAGGCCAAAAATAAGAAACCGGCCGCCACCACCGAAGGAGGCTTGAGCCTCCCGATCCTCCCCGCACCTTTGCCATGCATGTCAGGAGAGAGAGGGAAGGAGGGAGAGAGAAGCAGACGGGCAGCAGCCGCAGCGGAGGCCAAGTCTCGCTCTGGGCTGTGCCCCTCGGGGAAGGGCTTGAGCCTCCGCCTTCTCCGTGGGAGTGCCTGAGTCAGAGGCAGGTCTTGCCGGGCCGATTGCCGAGCGGGGGCGGGGCGTGGAAGGAGGCGAAGGCGCTGCCGTACCGTCCCCCTCAGGCCGCTCCGGCCCCCTCTGAAGACATCCTTGGCCATTACAGATCTGGCAGCCCCGGTCGAAGGGAAAGTTCCTCTGTTCCGCTCCAGAGCCGCCGACCCGGGCCCTCCAAGGCGCAGCGGGTGTGTGGGTGTGCGGGGGAAGCTGAGGGAATCCACCGGACTCTGCCTCTGACTGCAGCTTCCTCTCCAATTGGTCCCCCCTGCGCAAACCAAACGGGAGATCCGGTCCAGGTTTCCGAGCGGGGCGCCTTTTGCCAGCCGCCCGCCCGAAGTCAGGTGTGTTCTCGGGGCGCTAAAGGGGCTCCGGCTGACTGCGCTCGCTGCTAGCCGTTTCAAGTCGGGATGGACTGCGGCTGCTCTTTTTAACTTTAGAAGGGGAAAGAAAGATGCCGGAGATGCCTCTGGGGGACGCTGGAGACGCGGGCGAGCCAAGCGAAGGTCCCTCTTGCTGGGCACAGTGCCGGCTGTCTCTCCCGCCCGCCGGTCTCCCTGCCCAGGAATCCTCTGCAGCGCAGTCAGCCGGAGCCCCTTTAGCGCCCCGAGGACGCACCTGACTTCGGGCGGGCCGCTGGCAAAAGGCTCGGAGGAACTTTCCCTTCGACCGGGGCTGCCAGATCTGTAATGGCCAAGGATGTCTTCGGAGGGGGCTGGAGCGGCCTGAGGGGGCCGGTGCGGCAGCGCCTTTGCCTCCTTCCGCGCCCCGCCCCCGCTCGGCAATCGGCCGGGCAAGACCTGCCTCTGGCTCAGGCGCTCCCACGGGGAAAGGAGAAGGCGGCGGCTCAAGCCCTTCCCCGTGCGCCCCTCTGGAGGAGCCCCTCTGGCGGTTGTCCAGGCGGGTGAAGGTGGCTGGGCCGCTGACAGGGAGCGCTCGTATCCTGAATTTGGCCTCGTAAGTAGAACAAAAATATCTCTCCCCTCCTAGCTCGCATCTCGAAATGCTTGTATATAGAGCAGCTCGTATGTCGAGGTTCTACTGTAGTTCCATTCCGCGAGAGGATAATGAAGTACGTTTGGAAATGGCAGATCCAGGGGTCTTGGACAGTAACGTAGATACTCACCTTCCGTCCCAGTTTACCGTTCCTTTAAGTGCAGAGCCAGAAATCCATGAACCTCCGCGAGGTCAGGTAGCAGGGGAAGATGGACTACATCATTCGGGTAGAATAGTTCGGAAGCCAACCCACTTAAAGGATTATGTATGTTCCAGAGTAAGGGGGGAGGAATGTTATGTCCGGGAGTACCAACGACAGGAGATGCCTAGAGAGGCTCCATACAGGAAGTGTTATGAGAACAGGAAAGGGCACTGGGAGAGGGGCGGTAACCTAGCGACCGGGGAAAATAAGGGACAATCATTGGTTCATTCCTCAGCCAGCTAGTAGTTAAATAGGGAAACCCCGAGGAGGTTTGACAGTTGAATACTGACTGTTGTATTAACATTATGTTTATGTTGGAATAAAGCAATTCAAGCAAAGCCGCAATTACGTGTCCGAATCTGTACAAAGCCACTTCAGTTTCCATTTAAGCATCACTTTCACTCATGCCCTTTCTCTGACTGAGCCCCTTTGATGATGAGGGTCCCAGTTTCAGTCTCAGAGAAAACAACCCCAGGTAAGGAAAGGTGTTACACGCTCGATTGGCTGACCAACTGTGGCTAACATGTGCTTTCCCAAAGACCGTAATTTTTGAACTTGATTGATTAATTATCAGATAATTATTATGACAAAAGAATCCAAGTCTTGTTCACAGAGTATACAATTCAATGTGTAAGTATGATAATATATTTTTGTTCGTGTAAATTAGTGAGTTCCAATAGGTATTTAGCATGCTCAACATGTGTACCTGTAACAGAACTTAAAACACAATAAAAGAATTGGAAGGGACCTTGGAGGTCTTCTAGTCTAACCTCCTCCTCAATCAGGGGACCGTATACTCTTCCAGACAATTAGCTGTCTGGTCTCTTTTTAAAAATCTCCAGTGTTGGAGCGTGCACAACTTCTGGAGACAAGTTATTCCACTGATTAATTGCTCTAAGTGTCAGGAAAGTTCTCCTTAGTTCTAGGTTGTTTCTCTCTGTGATTAGTTTCAATCCAATGTTTCTTGTCTTCTTTTCCAGTTTTTGGAAAATAGGTCAACCCGCCCCCCCCCCCCCCTATTTTTTGGGCCAGCCCCTGAAATATTGCACACTGTTATTAGGTCACTGTGAGAAAAGGAAAAATAATGACACAGGAGCCAGGTGAACAGGAACAGACATTTACTATCTCGTTACTCAAGGAGAGGCCAACTCAGGTAGACAATCACCCCTGAAGAAGGCAATTGACATCTTCACACCTCCATTTTTATACCAAATCGACAATTCATACATTACTCCCATTGTACCGAACACTGCAATAAGTCATAACGTGAGCAATGACATATGTTCTTTATGTGGTTTTTCCTCTTACTTAGGGACTAGCCCCAGTTTCATATCCTGTTTTTCACACAATGAGCTAAAAATACAATATGTATTCATAATACTGCTTCACACGCATGGTTATAAAATGGTACAGAGGGAAGGTTATTGGAGTATAAAAGACAATTTGGTATCACAATATGGCTTCACTTTGATTCCCCTATTTACACAAAATAAACCATCTTTACATTTTCCTCTCAGTCACCCTCGATCCTTTTCATTCAACTAGACATATTCAATTCCTGCAACCGTTCTTCATATGTTTTAGTCTCCAGACCCTTAATCATCTTAGTCTCTACATTTTTTAAATAATATTGTGATCAAAATCGGATGCAGTATTCCAAGTGTGGTCTTGCCAAGGCATTATAAAGCGATACTATTACTTCACATGATTTTATCCATCTGTTGATGAAAATGTTTTTGGCTTTTTTGGCTGGTGCCAAACATTGTTGGTCCATTTTTAAGTGATTGTCCACTAAGACTCTAAGATCCCTCTCACAGTTACTACAATTGAGGCAGATTTCACCTAATCTGTAAGTGTACATTTGGTTTCTCTAGCCTAAGTGTAAAACCTTACATTTCTCTACATTGAATTTCATCTTGTTAGGGTTCAAGTCTATCTAGATCCTTCCGGATCTTCACCTTATCTTCTGAGGTGCTGGCTATTCCTGCCACTTTAGTGTTGTCTGCAGATTTGATGATTTCCCCATTTCTCCCCCCATATAAATCATTCATGAATTTGTTAAAGAGTCCCGGGTCTAAAATGGAACCTGGGGGTCCCCCACTGCTGGTTTCCCTCCAGGCAGACATAGTTCCATTGAGGACCACCGTCTGACTCCATCTGGGCATCAGGCTGCCTATCTCACATAGTTTTAGCTTACTGAGAAATAGGTTGTAGTTTACCTTGTTAAAGGTTTTCTGAAATCCAAATGCTGTATACTATGTGCACTGCCTTTCACTGGTCCACTAGTTTACTAAGTGAAATAACATTTATTTATGATCTGTGTTTTTATCCAGCATTAGTTCTAGTAAGTCATTCATATCTATACGGAATAGCAAGGGTTCAAATATGTATCTTTCCTTTCCCTGTATGGTAAGCGTAGATCCTTTTTCTCGTGGCTCCATTGAGCCCAAACCTCCCTCTCCAACAAGTGCTTGGATCAGGGCCAAGAAGCTGAGCTCCATTTGGAGGGCAATCCATTTTCTCCATCCTATTTCTCTCTACATTGAGTCAAATGTTGCACTAACATTTAGAAAGCCTGTAAACCTTGTTTTACCTCACTGATTAGATTTAGATATTTCACGACCAATTTGAGCCAATATATTATCATTAACTTATGCATTGTTTCTTATAAAATCTACATAGCTTTTAACTCTACTTAAAACCTTCTGGTTCTTCTGCAAGGAATGCATTTTTCTCAAGTTTAACTAAGAGGATCACAGCATAAATTTTAGCCTCAATATCTGCTAGTCCATTTGGTCCATAATTGCTAGAGTCCTTTTTATTCCATATTTTAGTTACATAAAATGCGACTATTGCCAACTTCAATCCGAGTGGATAGGGCAGGTCTTGTCTTCTAAAATGAAGATGCCAACAGGGGCCCCAACAACTAGAGATATTTTTGGATCAATTAACTAGTTGGCAGAATGTCTTCTCCAGGGAAGGTATTGCTTGCATTTCAGGCCTTTTATGTTTAATCGCAACATGAACATAATGGGGTAGAACATTGACATTTTTGCTAATATGGAGGAAATTAGTTCCTGAATTCCATGCAGAAAACATGATTGCATCTATTGCTCATCTACCATCACCCACCACTTACTTTTGCCAGGTGGAGAAAAGCACAAACAAACCTGTGGGACTTTGTAGGTGCCTCCTATTGTTGACATCTGGATGGAGATTTCCTTGGGAGCTACATCAAGAAAAGACAGAAGGTTGTCCTTCCTTCCACAGCCGTAGTTGGGGACATTGGCTTCTCCAGTGGAGAGAATGTCCAGCAAGGCATCTGAAGTGTGGAAAGTGCTCATATAGTTGTTATGGATATTGTAGCCAAGTGTGAGGGAATTCTTGTTGATCAGTTGAATGTTGAAAATTAATATTGAGGCAGAAATAAAACTATAAATATCCCTATTGTAAAAAATATGTTATTATAATCAACAGCAACAACAAATACTTCTTTTAATATATACTACTCAAATAAATAAAGGGAACACTCAAAGAAACCATCCTAGATCTGAATGAATGAAATATCCTCATTGAACACTTTGTCCTGTACAAAGTTGAATGTGCTGACAACAGCATGTGAAAAGCAACACAATCAATGTTGCTTCCTAAGTGGACAGTTTGATTTCACAGAAGTTTGATTGACTTGGAGTTATATTCTGTTGTTTAAGTGTTCCCTTTATTTTTTGGAGCAGTGTATAATCTTCCACATGCCTAGTGAACCAAAAGCAATGATCAGTTACACAACTATGGAAATTGACTGAGGTACGGGAACTACAACTGATTCCCCAATTACTTCAAATAAAATTCATTATTCAAATGATAAATTAAGGATTGAACAGAGAGAGGAAAATAATCTCCAGCCCTGTCAGCTTTTTCTCAGAGTCTCTTTCACAAAATAAGACAAAAACGAGAAGCCGTGGAAATCAAAATCATTCAGGAAATTAGACATATTCACAATATAAGAATAAATGAGGAAAAAACATAAAATAAGGAGAGTGTTAGAACAGAGGGAGTGAAACTCCATCACCCTGAATGACTTACGGATCAGGAAGAGAAGGAGCCACGTTGAAAAGCAACTTTATATGCAACGTTTCTTCTCCACTGATGACTATACCAATGAGATGGTCTGCTGGGCTGTAAATGTTCCATGGTTGTTTTCCATCCTGGTGCTCCAAACTCAGCGGGCATTTCCTTCTCAGCTTCCCAGAGACTGGATGGGACACAAGCAGCACCACAAACAGAAGCAGGAGGTCCATCATCCATGGGGTGACTCAATCAATCTCCTTCCTGTTCCTAAAGAAGAATTCAAAGGATTTTCAAAAGGTGGGATATGGTGCAGTTGCTTTCCTGATTGAAACGCAGCTTCACCTGGAGAGGAGAGAGACATACATGCAAGAGACTCTGCCTGTCTCCAAACTCCCTATTTCTCTGCCCTAAGTCTCCCCTGGAGGATTCAGCCCAAGAGCAGAGCTGAAAGGTTGATCGTAATAATTCTCCCTCTCAGGAAAGATCCCTGGATAATTAAACTTTGAGGGATTCTCTGGAGAGAAATGAAAGGGGAATAATCCCCCTATGGCACCTAATGGCAGGGGCAGAGATGGAATTAAATCGGTCATCTCGAATTGAGAGGTTTGGGAGCTCCGTGCTGGAAACTGACCCTGGAGGGAATACACGGCAACTGTGACTGAAGAAACAAATAAATCTGACATTTGTGGGCATGGAGACAAAATCCCAGGGGCCAGGTAATTCCAGAGCATCTCACAGGTCTGAAATAGCTGACTGCTGAGTTAAAACCAACATGGATTTAACTTTATTTTGAAGCAAAAGGGCTGATGCAACTTTAGTGGAAAACTAATTGCCAGAACTTTGCGGAGTTAAAAAAAACTTTATCTCTGTCACACACAAAGAGAGAGACACACACACACACAAACAGACAAACAAGGGGAAAAAACCCAGAGAGAAGTGAGAAAAAAAGTGGATAGTTTAGCAACCTGAAAATGAGTGGACTTCAACTCCCAGAATTTCATAGTCAACACTAAGGGAACTTCCTCCCCTGGGCCTTTCCATGCTTTAGCTGTCCCTCTCACTGACTGTAGGGGGAAGTCTGGCTTTTAAATCCTAACTGGCCTCGTCATTTTGCCATTTTGCCTCCGCCATTTGGATGAAGCTCTTTCTTCCGCAGCAGCTGATCGGCCGCTGCATTATCTTCCTGGCCAAAAGGCCCCTAGCTATTGGCCCCAGCCCTTTCATCACAAAAGTCCACATTCAGCAACAGCCTCTTGGCCACATGGGGCACTTCGCCACCATCTAATCAGAACGGTCCTAACAAAATGCTACTTTGGGAAGGAAAGAATGGGACTTCATGGCTCCAATCCTTCCCCGCAGGGAGGCGGAACCAATTAAGATGTTCCGCCCCAGACGCCTGATGGACCCAGAGGGCTTTCAGACAGCTCTTGGGGTTATTCCAGATGCACTCGTCCACAGTTCGGCGGAGTCTCTTGCGGAAGCCTGGAACAAGGCTGCAGCGGAGGCTCTTGATCGGCTTGCACCTTTGCAACCTCTCCATGGCACTAGACCCCGTAGAGCTCTATGGTTCAACGAGGAGCTCCGGGAGTTGAAACGCCAGAAGAGACGTCTAGAAAAGCGATGGAGGAAGAGTAAGTCTGAATCTGATCGAACACTTGTAAGAGCTTTTATTAAGACTTACAAAGTAGCGCTCAAGGCGGCAAGATGCGCGTATCATGCCGCCTTGATTGCATCAGCGCAATCCCGCCCGGCCGCTCTGTTTAGGGTGACCCGCTCCCTTCTTAATCAGAGGGGAGTTGGGGAGCCCTTACAGAGTAGTGCCGAGGATTTTAACATGTTTTTTGCTGATAAAATCGCTCAGATCCGGGCGGACCTCGACTCCAATTGGAAAACAGTCGGCTGACAACGAGTCAGTTGAGGTGACTGGGGCCCATACTTGTCCATCTGTCTGGGAAGAGTTTGATCTGGTGACACCTGATGAAGTGGACAAGGCCATTGGAGCTGTGAGTTCCGCCACCTGTTTACTGGATCCTTGTCCCTCCTGGCTGGTTTCGGCCAGCAGGGAGGTGACACGGAGCTGGGTCCAGGAGATTATCAACACTTCCTTGGGGAGGGGATCCTTCCCATCATCCTATAAAGAGGGGCTCGTGTGCCCCCTCCTCAAGAAGCCTTCCCTGGACTTAATAACTACCGGCCAGTCTCCAACCTTCCCTTTATGGGGAAGGTTGTCGAGAAGGTGGTGGCACTCCAGCTCCAGCATCCTTGGAAGAAGCCGATTATCTAGGTTCCCAGCAGTCGGGTTTCAGGCCCGATTACAGCACGGAAACTGCTTTGGTCGCGTTGATGGATGATCTCTGGCGGGCCCGGGACAGGGGTTTATCCTCTGTCCTGGTGCTTCTTGACCTCTCAGCGGCTTTCGATACCATCGACCATGGTATCCTTCTGCACCGGCTGGAGGGGTTGGGGGTGGGAGGCACTGTTCTCCAGTGGTTCTCCTCCTACCTCTCCGGTCGGTCGCAGTCCTAGTACGCTGCCTTGGGGAACACCACTTTTAACCGGGACAGGGGTGGAAATGGCACTTCCAATTTTGACAACTTGTTGCCTGTTTGACAGGAATGCAGTAATCCAGCTGTGGAGGAATCTAGAGATGCCATAGGATTTGAGTTTTAGGAGTAGTTTGTCATGGACCACTGAATTGAAGGCTTTGCAAAAGTCAATATAAATTGCATCAGTGGATTTTCCTTGATCTAGGTGGATAGTCCATATGTTTTTGTAGTGAAGTAGTTGAAGGTTGCAGGATAATTTCTTTCTGAATCCAAACAGATTGTTAGAGAGTGGGTTATTAGATTCTAAGTAAAGGGTGATTGATTGATTTATAATTGATTCCATGACTTTACATGAGACGCAGCATAGCAAAATTGGTCTGTAGTTGTCAATGAGAGAAGGGTCTCCTTTTTTGAAGATGGGGACAACTACTGCTTTTGATCATAGCTTGGGGAGTGTGCTGGTCCTGAAGGAATTTTGAAAGATGATGCTTAGTGGTTCGGCTATAGCAGAAGAAAGTTTTTTACGAAGTATGCGCAAAGACCATCTGGTCCGACTGATAGAGAAGGTTTGAGGTCTCGGATTGCTTTTTCAACATGGTCTATAGTGAAGTCTACTTGGGCTAGGTCGTTGAGAGAGTTTGAGGTGCAATTTGTGAAGATGAGGGATGAGCCATTACTGTTAGCGAAGACAGAGCCAAAGAAAGAGTTGAAGAGATTAGCTTTGGATGGATCATCATGGTATTCTTTGTTGTTGAGTCCAACGAGAAGTGGAATAGGTCTAGAGTCTTTGAGTTTGTTGTTGACAAAGTTGTAGAAAGCTCGGTTAGATTTGGTGCGAAGGAGATTTTCCTCTTGTTTGCTGTGGTAGTTGAGACATTCTGCTTTTATTTGTTGGCAAATGCTTTTGTAGCGTCTTTTGAAGTTGGTTACTTGGCCTTTTTTATTTTTACGCCAGAGAGATCTTTTTTTGGTTTGTAGTTTCCTTATCAAGACAGGTAAGTTATTTTTTGTTTTACTTCTGGTTGATGCTAATGGTACATATTTTTTGTTTTACTTCTGGTTGAAGTTAGTGGTACATGTAGTCTGATAAGTCTTTTAACTTGTAGTAAGAATGTGTTGTCTTGGGGGACTTTAACCTACCGTCGCTTGGTGAAACCTCGGGGCTAGCGCCAGAGTTCATGGCCACCGTGACAACCATGGACCTGACTCAAGTAGTACAGGGTCTGACTCACGAGGGGGGGCACTGACTCGACATGGTATTTCTCTCTGAGCAATTGAGTAATGGTCTGAGACTGAGAGGCTTAAGAGTTGCCTATGTCATGGTCAGACCATTTTCTACTATGGCTTGACTTCCTGGCTCCAATCCTTCCCTGCAGGGAGGCGGAACCGACTAGGTGGTTCCACCCCAGACCCCTAATGGATCCAGAAGGTTTTCAGAATGCGCTTGGGGTTATACCCGATTCACTCGTCCACAGATCAGCAGTCTCTTGCCATGGCCTGGAAAAGGGCTGCGACAGTGGCTTTTGAGCGGATTGCGCTGTTGCGAGCTCTTTGTGGCACTGGATCCCGGACAGCTCCTTGGTTTACTGAGGAACTCCGGGAGTTGAAATGTCAGAAGAGCTGTGAGTTCCACCACCTGTTTACTGGATCCGTGTCCCTCTTGGCTGGTCTCGGCCAGCAGAGAGGTGACACGGAGCTGAGTCCGGGAGATTGTCAATGCTTCTTTGAGGAGCAGCCAGGGTACAGGGGAAGCGAGACTGTGTGAACAGAGATTGTCAGCATAAAAAATTGCTTCAAAAATGTCAAGTTTATATCAGATATATGTAGGACAAAGATCAAATATCAAAAGAGCATAGTTCGGGCAGGTATTGCAGTAGTAAGTAAAAATCTATTTTTACTTACTACTGCATACAAATCTAAATAATAAATAAATAAATAAATAAATAAATAAATAAATAAATAAATGCATATATCAGGCCTTAGCCTAGCTTCCTCAACACGAGCACACAACAGATACAAACTTAAAGCAAACCGCTCCAAACTCGACTGCAGGAAATACGACTTTAGTAACCAAGTAGTTGATGACAGGAACTCACTACCTGACTCTGTAGTATCTTCACCTAACCCCCGAAACTTTAGTCTATCCACTGTTGACCTCTCCCAATTCCTCAGAGGACAGTAAGGGGTGTGCATAAGTGCACCAGAGTGCCTTCCGTCCCCTGTCCTAATGTTTCTCTCTTACTGGTATCATGTATATAAATATTGTCATATATTTTTATACCAACAATACGTACTTGACAAAACAAATAAAGAAAAACAAATAAATAAACCGGCTGAATCCCTTCACTGCTCCCTTCCCTGTATTTTCTCTTCCCTCTCTCCTTTCCTCTTTCTTCCCACCCTTTCCTTCTCTCCTCCCCCCCAACCTCGCACGAGAGAAATGAGCCTTCTACGGTGGTCATTGGGAGCTCCGATGGGAGGAGCATTAGCCTGGCTGGGCAGAACGGCCCCGCTGCAGCACACACGAGAATTCGGGACCAACTTCTCTTCCTTCAGGCATCGAAAGAAGGCTCATTTCTCCCTCTTGCTCACTCTCCTGACTGCTACAAGGACACCGCAGGGAGAAATGCCTCCCTGTCTTTGCAGGCAGCAGGAGAGCAAGTGAGCGACCGAGAGAGACGAGCTGCGGTGTCCTTGTAGTCAGCAAGAGAGTGAGCGTGAGAGAGAAACTAGCCTTCTCTGGCCACGCAAAGGAAGAGAAGTTTGTCCCAAATTCTCTTGCGTGCTGAAGTGGGGTAACTCTGCCTGGCCAGGCTACTGCTCCCTCCGCCAGATCTCCCAACAACAACCAGAGAAGGCTTGTTTCTCTCTCACACTTTCTTTCCTGCCCGCTACAAGGACACCAGGGCTCATCTCTCTTGCTCGCTCACTTGCTCTCCTGCCAAGTTGAGAGCTCCAGGGGGAGGAGCAGTAGCCCGGCTGGGCACAGCTGCCCCGCTGCAGCACACATGAGGATTCAGGACCAACACCTCTTCCTTCTTCCTGGCGGCATCTTTCAAGGACAGTCTCAACATCCCCTCTCAAGCATACCCCCTCCCGAAGATGTCCCGCTCCAGATGGCTTCGGCATTTGCTTTCCGCTGAGCCACACCAGCTGCCACCGCCTGCCCGAGATACAGCAGGGTCTGGACTGGAGAGAGCAGCCGAGATGCCGCTGAGTGAAAGAAAACATTTTTGGCCTCCATTTCGGCAGCAACTGCCAACATGGAGTGAGAGCCAGGGAGCCTTGTCTGAGGCCAAAGCACAGGTCCTTGCCACAGCTGGGATTCCCCGCCTTGGGAATGCCAGTGCAAGCAAAAGTAGGTGGGGAATTCCTGGCGGGGGTGGCAAGCAAATGGGAAATCCCATCGGTGGCAGTCACAAGGCAGGGGAAATCCTTGTGGCAGTAAAAGAGCGCATGCGCACTAAGAGAGCACACATGCAGTAAGAGCGTGCACGCACAGTAAGAGAGCCCACACATCCAAGCTCGGGTTCATAAGGTGAAAATGGTTCTTAAGGAGAAGCAAGCAAATCTTAAACACCGGGTTCGTATCTCGAAAAGTTTGTATGAAGAGGCGTTCGTAAGAAGAAGTATCACTGTAATTTCTGGAACGTTGCACTTTGATATGGCCCAAGAGCTAATCAATAAAAACTCATGTTATGTCAAACCATGACATAACATGGTTTTGGGGGGGGACTATTGAGAATTTAATATGAAATTCTGGGAGAAAAGGCAGGGTTGCTATCTAAAAGTTCTCAGTCTTTGTTCCAAATTTTTGCTGAGCTCTTCCTTTTGTGCAATTAGTTGGAGATTTTTCTGTTGTTTTCCTATCAATTATTATTATTATTATTATTATTATTATTATTATTATTATTATTATTATTATTTATTAGATTTGTATGCCGCCCCTCTCCGTAGACTCGGGGCGGCTCACAACACAATAAAACAATTCATGACAAATCTAATAATTTACAATTTAAAATATTTTAAAAAAACCATTTTTAAGCAGACATACACACAAACATACCATACATAAATTATATAGGCCTGGGGGAGATATCTCAGTTCCCCCATGCCTGACGACAAAGATGGGTTTTGAGGAGTTTACGAAAGGCAAGGATGGTAGGGGCAGTTCTAATCTCTGGGGGGAGCTGGTTCCAGAGAGTCGGGGCCGCCACAGAGAAGGCTCTTCCCCTGGGGCCCGCCAACTGACATTGTTTAGTTGACGGGACCTGGAGAAGGCCCACTCTGTGGGACCTAATCGGTCGCTGGGATTCATGCAGCAGAAGGCGGTCTCGGAGATATTCTGGTCCGATGCCATGAAGGGCTTTATAGGTCATAACCAACACTTTGAATTGTGACTGGAAATTGATCGGCAACCAATGCAGACTGCGGAGTGTTGGTGTAACATGGGCATACCTGGGGAAGCCCATGACTGCTCTCGCAGCTGTATTCTGCATGATCTGAAGTTTCCGAACACTTTTCAAAGGTAGCCCCATGTAGAGAGCATTACAGTAGTCGAACCTCGAGGCGATGAGGGCATGAGTGACTGTGAGTAGTGAGTCCCAGTCCAAATAGGGTCGCAACTGGTGCACCAGGCGAACCTGAGCGAACGCCCCCCTGTCCACAGCTGAAAAGTGTTTCTCTAATGTGAGCTGTGGATCGAGGAGGACGCCCAAGTTGCGGACCCTCTCCGAGGGGGTCAATAATTCCCCCCCCGGGTGATGGACGGACAGATGGAATTGTCCTTGGGAGGCAAAACCCACAGCCACTCTGTCTTATCAGAGTTGAGCTTGAGTCTGTTGACACCCATCCAGGCCCCAACAGCCTCCAGACACTGACACATCACTTCCACTGCTTCGTTGATTGGACATGGGGTGGAGATGTAAAGCTGGGTATCATCAGCGTAATGATGATACCTCACCCCATGCCCTTGGATGATCTCACCCAGCAGTTTCATGTAGATATTAAATAGCAGGGGGGAGAGGACCAACCCCTGAGACACCCCACAAGGGAGAGACCTCGGGGTCAACCTCTGGCCCCCCACTAACACCGACTGCGACCGACCGGAGAGGTAGGAAGAGAACCACTGAAGAACAGTGCCTCCCACTCCCAACCTCTCCAGCCGGCGCAGAAGGATACCATGGTCGATGGTATCGAAAGCCGCTGAGAGGTGAAGAAGCACCCAGACAGAGGATAAACCCCTGTCCCGGGCCCACCAGAGATCATCCATCAACGCGACCAAAGTGGTTTCCATGCTGTAACCGGGCCTGAAACCCGACTGCTGGGGACCTAGATAATTGGCTTCTTCCAAGGACTGCTGGAGCGCCACCACCTTCTCAACAACCTTCCCCATAAAGGGAAGGTTGGAGACTGGACAATAGTTATTAAGTACAGCTGGGTCCAGGGAAGGCTTCTTGAGGAGAGGGCACACGAGCGCCTCTTTATAGGGTGTTGGAAAGGACCCCCTCCCTAAGGAAGCATTGACAATCTCCTGGACCCAGCTCCGTGTCACCTCCCTGCTGGCCGAAACCAGCCAGGAGGGACACGAATCCAGTAAGCAGGTGGCGGAACTCACAGCTCCAATGGCCTTGTCCACTTCATCAGGTGTCACCAGATCAAACTCTTCCCAGACAGGTGGACAAGTACGGGCCCCAGTCACCTTGACTGACTCATTGTCATTCGACTCTGTTTTACAATTTGAGTCGAGGTCCGCCCGGATCCGACGATTTTATCAGCGAAAAACGTGTTAAAGTTATCGGCACTACTCTGTAAGGGCTCCCCAACTACCCCCTGGTTAAGAAGGGAGCGGGTCACCCTAAACAGAGCGGCCGGGTGGGATTCCGCTATTGCAATCAAGGCGGAATAATACGCGCATCTTGCCACCTTGAGCGCCACTTTGTAAGTCTTAATAAAAGCTCTTACAAGTGTTCGGTCGGATTCAGACTTACTCTTCCTCCATCGCTTCTCTAGACGTCTCTTCTGGTGTTTCAACTCCCGGAGCTCCTCGTTGAACCTTGGAGCTCTACGGGGTCTAGTGCCACAGAGAGACTGCAAAGGCGCAATTCGGTCAAGAACCTCCGCCTTGTTCCACGCCTCAGTAAGAGACTCCACCAAGCTGTGGATGAGTGAATCTGGTAAAATCCCAAGCACCCTCTGAAAGCCCTCAGGGTCCATCAGGCATCTGGGGCGGAACCTCCTAATTGGTTCTGCCTCCCTGCGGGGGAGGATTGGAGCCAGGAAATCAAGCCGCATTAGAAAATGGTCTGACCCACCGTTCCCTGTAAGCTGCACCCGTGAGCAGGCGTGCACCCCCAAATACCCCCTCGCGCCCTTTTCCACGGGCACGCGCTCCCCATCCCCCTGCCAGCCCGCGGGGGGGGGGCGGGGAGGTGTGGTAGTAGGAGTAAAGGGAGCCGTGGACACCCCTGCCTCCCCACGGTGCCTCCGGCCAAACGCACCCCTGGCTTCTCTGCCCTGCCCCATTGCCCGCCCGATCAGCCCCCTCTCCTCCGCCGCCACCTCCTGCTTTGGGGCAAGCAATCCGGGAGTCCGGGACTGTGTGGCTTTGCCCATGAAGAGAAAAAGGCTCCGGCAGCAGGGAAAAGTCGTCCGGGCTAACGGGAGGCGGCGCGTGGCTGGGCGCTGGGAGGGCGAGGGGGCTGCTGCTGCCTCTTAGCTGCAGAGCCGGCGGGCGGAGGTGAAGGCAACAGCGCCCTCCACTCTCTCTCCGGCTCTCTCTCTCTCTCTCTTTTTTTCTCTCTGTTGCCGGCGTGGTGAACGAGAGAGAAAGAGAGAGAGAGAAAAAGGAGGGGAGAGAGAATGAGAGAGAAAGAAAGCAAGAGAGAAAGAGAGGGAAAGAAAACAAGAGAGAGAGAAAGAGAGGGGGAAGGAGGGAGAGGGAAAGACATAGAGGGAGGGAAGGAGGGAGAGAGAAAGAACAAAAAAGAGAGGAAGGAAGGAAGGAAGACACTATACTTTTCCGCTCACTACGAAAAAAAATTAGAGGGAACACTGGTCTGACCCACTTTATACTAGCTTGAAATATGTATGAATATTACAGGTCTTTGTTTAACCACTACGTCATTTAGCAACCAATCACAGTTACAACAATGATGAAAAATTACTTTACAACCAATCCTTCTATTTATGATCTTTTCAGGTCTCCAAAACAAAAGATAGTAAGATTATAAACACAGCTACAGTTTCACTTAGTGACTTCTTCATTTAACAATCATGTTGCTGGATCTAACTGCAGGCACTAAACAAAAATTATCTGTCCATTGTGAATATACAAATCGATCAATTCTTTGAACCAAAGACTTGATTATTGAAATCTACACATAGATGGAAGTGTATCTATCAGAACAAATTTTTTGTAAACAATGGGCACTAAACCACCATTGTTTTCACTGCTCAAACTTTTACAAAGTGTTTGAATGCGATACATGATTCACTCCACTTCACTTGAAATACTACGACAAAAGTGCAAGCTGTAAACCAAATGAGAGGGAGGGGTAGATATTTTTAAAACCCTTGGTAGTGTGGTTTATAGATGTCTTGTCAAATTTCTTTTTACTTTTTCTTAGTTTATACTACTAAGACAAACCTATAAAAGTGCCAACTAGTATTTCCTTTACAGGACTGGAAATGGGGAGGGAGTTGAAGCAAAAATCTGTCTAGATAGGAAATCCACCTGTCTTTCTTAAAAACAAAATGAATATATACACACACAAACATATGTGTGTGTGTGTGTGTGTGTGTGTGTTGTAAAGCAACATAACTAACTTCTATAAGCAAAGTCTAGATATGGCCTGTATTAATTATATTATAAACACCGAAGTTATGTTAAATAAGGTAATACAGTGATCCCCCGCTCGTTGCGAGGGTTCCGTTCCAGGACCCCCCGCAATGAGCGGGTTTTCGCGAAGTAGCGCTACGGAAGTAAAAACACCATCTGCGCATGTGCAGATGGTGTTTTTACTTCCGCAGCGCTAGCGAGGAGCCGAAGATTGGGGGCGGCGTGGGTGTTTTAAAACATCCCCGCCGACATGGGGGGCTCGCTAGCACCCCCCTGAACCCCCAACCCGGGTTTGGGGGTGTGCTAGCGAGCCCCCCATGTCGGCGGGGACCTTTTAAAACACCCGCGCGACTTTCCAATGAGTCCCAAAGACAACGCGCCGCCCCCAATCTTCGGCTCCTCACTAGCGGGCAGGCAGGCGGCTCCTTGCTAGCGGGCAGGCAGGCGAGAGCTAGCGCCAGCGAACGGCTTGTCCGCGCTCGCTCTTGCCGCTTTGGAGCTGAGTCCTGAAGCGAATTCGCTTCAGGACTCAGCTCCAAAGCGGCGAGAATGAACGGTGTGGGCGGGCGAAGGGCGGGCGGCAGCGAGGAGTTTGCGTGGGCGGTGGGGAAACTCCTTGCTGATGCCCGCTGCTCGCCCTCCTGCCAGCAAGAGGGGGAAGACCCAGGGAAGCCGCCCAGCAGCTGATCTGCCGGGTGCCATCTACGCATGCGTGCCCATAGAAAAAAAAGGCACGCATGCGCAGATGGTGTTTTGACTTCCGGGTTGAAAAATCGCGAATTACCCTGTTCGCAATGGTCGGGGACGCAATAACCGGGGGATCACTGTATCTAAAATGACAACCAAATAAAAATATCTAAAATTATTAATATGAACCCAGTATTTAAATTTTAAATGAATTAAAGTTACAAAGAATGCATTATGGGAAATTGGCCCATCATAGTGTGCCAGATCTTCTGTGCTGATGACAAAAGCTAGCTACATGCTCTGTAACAAGGGTCCCTTCAACTATGAGTAACATCTGGACAGAGGCCAAATTGGGGCACCCAGGAGATCTACCAGTCTGATAATTTGAGTCTGATTTGGAAGTACAGTGATCCCCCGAGTTTCGCGATCTCGATCTTTGCGAAACGCTATATCGCGATTTTTTCACCCGATGACGTCACTCCCTTCCTTTCTCATCTTTCTTTCTCTCTCTCTTTCTCTATCTTGCTTCTTCCTCTCTCACACTCTCTTCCTCCCTCTCTCATCTCTTTCTTTCCTTCTCTCTCTTTCTCTATCTCTCCCCCTCTTGCTCTTGAGCGGCGGGCGGCACCCAGGGAAGGTTCCTTCAGCCGCCCACCAGCTGATCTGCTCGGCAGCGCAGTAGCAGCGAGGAGCCGAAGATGGGGTTTCCCCTTTGCGTGGGCAACGGGGAAACCCCATCTTCGGCTCCTCGCTGCTACTGCGCTGCCGAGCAGATCAGCTGCGGCGGCCGGACAAGCGGC
Organism: Erythrolamprus reginae; assembly: GCF_031021105.1. NCBI lineage: Eukaryota > Metazoa > Chordata > Lepidosauria > Squamata > Dipsadidae > Erythrolamprus > Erythrolamprus reginae. The sequence continues at coordinate 191,338,246 of NC_091952.1, read as the reverse complement.
GGCCGGACAAGCGGCGGCCGGACAAGCGGCGGCCGGACAAGCGGCGGCCGGACAAGCGGCGGCCGGACAAGCGGCGGCCGGACAAGCGGACAAGCGGCGGACAAGCGGCGGACGGACAAGCGGAAAAGCGGCGGACAAGCGGCGGAAGAGCGGCGGCTGGACAAGCGGAAAAGCGGCAAAGCGGCTGACAAGCAGCAGAAAAGCGGCGGCCGGACAAGAGGACAAGCGGCAGACAAGCGGCGGAAAAGCGGCGGCCGGACAAGCGGACAAGCGGCGGAAGAGCGGCGGAAGAGCGGCGGCTGGACAAGTGGAAAAGCGGCTGACAAGCAGCGGAAAAGCGGCGGCCGGACAAGCGGACAAGCGGTGGACAAGCGGTGGAAAAGCGGCGGCCGGACAAGCGGACAAGCAGCGGACAAGCGGGCAGGCAGGCGGCTCCTCAGCTGCTGGGTCTTCCCAGGTGTGGAAGTAAAAACACCATCTGCACATGCGAGGCCATGGAAAAAGGGGCGCGCATGTGCAGATGGTGTTTTTACTTCCGCACCACTACATCCCGAAAAATCGATTATCGCGAGGGGTCTTGGAACGGAACCCTCGCGATAATAGAGGGATCACTGTATCTGTAAAGAAAGCAATCAAGAAGAACTCATTCGGTAGTTTTCACCTCTCCAGAATCAGAGGCTTTCCACCAATGGTACTTTTTAATATTTAACTCCAATCCTGCAGAGGGGAGAGCATGGCATCATGTAAGATAGAAAGCTTACAAGTGCTTGTCCCAAAGGTGCCTTTTCAGGAGGCAACTGGACTTTCTTGTTTTTTCTTTGAAGACTATTAGCTTCTCATCAGTTCTGACAGGATAGTGGGGAATGGAAATATTTATATTCTTTATAGACAGCATTTGCATTCTTTTAAAGGGTCACTGAGGCACTTGGAGGTTTGTGTACTCAGGGACACCTCAGCAGTGCTCCTGATTACTGTAATTTTTCTCAGGAAATCCATTCTTAATCCCACACCATTGCAAGATTGTAGATCAGGGGTGGGTTCTAACTTACCTCATTGCTAGTTTGCTTCCTCCTGCACCACTGGCTGCACATGCACTTTGCCGCCCCGAATCTGCGGAGAGGGGTGGCATACAAATCTAAATAATAATAATAATAATAATAATAATAATAATAATAATAATAATAATAATAATTGTGGCACAGATGATCCACTGGAACTTGTGCCAGAACTACTGTTTACCAGTGGCAAAGAACTGGTGGGACCATAAGCCCGAAAAAGTGGTTGAAAATGAGCAAGCAAAACTACTGTGGGACTTCCGACTTCAGACTGACCGAATTCTGAAGCATAACACACCAGACATTGTGATCGTGGAGAAAAAGAAAGTATGGATCATCGGCATCGCAATCCCAGGGGACAGCAGAATTGAGGAGAAGCAGCTAGAGAAATTAGTGAAATACGAAGATCTAAAAATTGAGCTGCAACGACTCTGGCATAAGCCAGTGAAAGTGGTCCCAGTGGTACTTGGCACGCTGGGCGCAGTACCAAAGGATCTCAGCGGACATTTGAAAACCATTGGAATTGACAAAATCTCCATCTGTCAATTGAAAAAGGCCGCTTTACTGGGATCGGCAAACATAATTCGCCGCTACATAATTCGCCGCTAGGTACTTGGGAAGCGCCCGACTGGTGATGAAATATGAAATCCAGCATAGTGATCTCATTTGCTGTGTTGCACTGACATAATAATAATAATAATAATAATAATAATAATAATTATTATTATTATTATTATTATTATTATTATTATTATTATTTGTGTGCATGTGCAGTGCTGAAAATGTTTTTTTTAAAGCAAAAAACAAGATAGAGATGCATGAGCAATGCAGAAAATTTGGATTCTGAACATGCTCAAAAGAAAAAAACAGAAAAAAATTCAAAATTCAAAAAAAAGATGGTGATGCCCACGGACTGAACTGGTTCTGTGACATCATCATGACATCACCAGCAGGTTGCTACCGGTTTGGGAGGAAGCTACCTCTGGTGTGAATGTTTCCATGCTTTCAGTGGTTGGAGGTTTCTATTGTGTAAGGTGGCTGGCAGCAATGACAATATATCTGATGTATACTAGTGACAGGAAATTAGAGGCTGTTCCTATATCTGCTTGCCTCTTTTACACCTTGTCCTCTATTTATAATACGTGAAACATTAAAAGCTTCTGAAAGATATATTCCCCTCTCCTCAAAACAAAAAACAAAAAACCAAGGACTAATGTGTTTGATGTTCTATATACCATCTACTAAAGAAGATAAAAACTTAAAATCTTACCTTGCATCTCTGCAATTTAATATAATTTTGTGGCGCAAGCAATATAGACAGTATATTAGCAATAGAATATTTACCAGATAAAAATCTTATAAAGGAGACCATGTGCAATACAAAGCAAATAGACACAGTTCTTTCATGTTATAATCAATAAGTGGAATCTGAAAAAGTTACGTTTAATCCTGTTTTTAACAGTGAATTAAAACAAATTGAGAGTATTAAATGTTTTCTTCTTCAAATACAAATGACAGAATGCTATCTTATTAAGAATGCATTTTTGGGCAGCCCATCTATATGAAGCAAAACCTTAAGGCTATTGAGCTACCTGCATCTACCCTTTCAAAACAGTTGTATACATTGTGGCTCATTATAAGCTTTATATGAGAGTTGTTGTTGGGTTTTTGGATGAAATCCAGATTCCTACCCACAAGAAAAAGATCATGGCTTGCACTTAAGAGTCTAGAAAGAATCTATTCAGAAAAGCAGGACCAACAACTTCAAAACTCTCCCTCTTTGTAGCTGAATCTCCTGCTGGTCTGAAGCAAAATCATAACTTACCTTAGCTCAGCAAATGGTACTTCAAAGTCATTCCTTTAGCTGTTGTATAAATATTCCTAGTTATTTTAGAAAAGAGATGATGGCAAAGATAAAAGTTCAACATGGGGCCTTAAAAGGATGCATTACATTCATAATTGCTATTGGCTTTCTTTATTTTTCTCTAGTGGATCTCTTCCACAACTGTAAGCACCAGCAAAAATTTCAATACTTTGGTTTTTCCAGAATTAACCAGGTGGTTGTTTTGGCCTTGAAGCAAAGAACAAAGTACACTACTTTTTCTTTACTCTCCCCAAATTTTTCCTTTAGTGCTCCATCATCTATCTGGAAGAGGTCTGTCTGTCATGTAATTCAAGCACCCAAAAATAACCCCCTACAGATTTGCAGAGACCTTTGTACGTGCACAGAGGGTTTTTTTTTCAAGCCATGGCATCCAGAGGACTGATTTGGTAGGTGGACCATCAGTAGTCACTGCCAGTTAGCAAGTGGTGGCAAATTTCCAGTACCGGTTCTAAAGAACTGGTCCAAACTGGCAGCAATCCACCAGAGGGTTTTACTCTGTTGCTGAACTGAAGTGCTACTTACCCATCCTTGAGTAAACTATACTACCAAGAAATGTGTTGCTCCCATGACTAATTCCTACCCCTACATCTCTTACTTATTATTCAAATCACAGGAATTGAATGATTTTCTTCTACATTAATGGGATGAAGATGTTACACACCTGGAAACTGTCCTTTGACAGTTCAATAACAGTGTAGTTGTGGACAACTTAAGCCTCTTTCATTTGTGATCTAGGAGATGAAGGCAATGGCATAAGAATATGTGACGATATTACCAGGGATTGTTGGTGTTATAATGTGCAAATTAAAAAAAGTCCACAATTGTGAAAAGAACTTCCTCGACAGAAGAAAATTAATTTCAATAGAACATTTCAATGAAATTAGGAATTGGAAAGAATTTTGAGGTCTACATCCTGATTAAATGTTGAATGAATGGGATGTAGGCTCTATCCAACAATCTTGCTGCTGTTGCCAAAATCAAGTTGTCATGATTTATTTTGGGTATGTGTGCAATGTACATACAAAAGGGGCAACAATTGCATCATGGAATGGGATCACTCACCACAGCCAACTTGTCATGGTCAACTCACCATGGGACAACTCCATATGGTCAACTTGCCATAGGACAACTCGCTGCAGGACAATTCAACAATTCAATGTAATTATTTCAAATATTTTTTAAAAATTAATTTTTGTCATTTACGTTTCATTTAGTCCCTCCTTCGGTATCTTTTTTATGATTCTATTCTATTCCACCATTTTTTCAATGTGTTTCTTCAGTGTGAGATGGCCATGGCTAGTTGACCGTGGTGAGTTGCCATAGACCTCTTGCAACATGAGAAGGAGACATTGCTTTCATTGTGTTACCTCCCTCCTTTTTAACCATTGGAAATGGTGATATATGCATATATCATGACTAGACTCAGGGTTTGCAACCTTAAGATTATGTACGGATACACAAGTGGCAAGATAACAAAATAAAAACTGCATTTTGTCAACTAGATTTTGATTTCCCCCCTAGGTTTTTAGGGGTACTTTCTGCTCTTTGTTCCATCTTAACATCCTTCTTTTAATTACCCCATCGCCAGATGGCCTATGGAGCTACTAGATACAAGTAGTCCTTGATGTATAGCCTTTCATAGGGTGACCATTTAAAGTTACAATGGAACTCAAAAAAGAACTTACAACCATTCCTCACATTTACAATTCTCACAGCATCCCTATGATCATGTGATCATGTGATTTGATCTGTCTTTGGCAACCAGAATGTCTTTATGATGGTTGCAGCATACTGATTGCCATCTGCAACCTTCCCAGATGGCTTCAGACAAACAAAGTCCATTGGGTGGGGGGATCAGATTCGTTTGATAACCACACAATTCATTTAACTGCATGATTCACTGGAAAAAAAAGGGTTGTAAAATTGGGTGTGACTCACTTAAGTTCAGTTGTTTTGCTTAGCAACTGAAATTCTGATGTCAGTTGGGGTCATAATTTGAGGACTTCCTGCAGTCTCCTATCATAAGAAATTGGGTGACTGAATTATGATGCTTGAGTCTCCAAATGTTATCTATCCATATACTAATCAATTGCATCTTGCTTCACTATGTCCCCCCAAAAAGACTTATAACCATACCATTTAAAATATACAAATAATAAGTAAATACATATTGCATATTACCGTATTTCACAATTCTAATTTTAAATCAAAGTGGTAGAATCAGGAAATCATTTCAGGAGAAATCTTCCTTTTCCTTTTGTAATAGCTGCAGTCTTCATGAATATATGCTTCTCATTGTCCACACAGAGTAATTCCTGTAAATACATTTCTTTACTTTCAAGTCAAGGTATATAATAATTAAATACAGTACAAAATGGGGATGGAGGTTCATTCTCTGAACTTGTGGGTTGGTTTCCAAACATTTCATTACCAGATTAAACAATATCTTCAGGAGAATTTAGGGGATGTCAGTGTCAGTGTTCTTCTAATTATAAGAACTCTGTGTGGTCAGTAGGTTTTGTGATGGATAGGTCACATCAGGTAAGGATTACCTCAGATGAGGGTTTTGTGATTAGTCTTGTAATGGATCACGTATGGGTCACATCAGGCGAGGGTCTTATGATGGGTCTTGTAATAGGGAGATCACATCAGGTGAGGGTCATTGGGAACCTCCACTTTCATCCTACAACAAGTACCGCTATCACAGTACAAATTAATACATTGTTGATGTTTTGTTATAGACTTATTCTTTTTCTAACATTTTAATACAAAATAAAATAAAATTTGAACTTAATTGTCAACATTTTAAAATAAATGGGGGAAAAAAAATCACATTTCTCACGTATTATTTTGCCTAATGGAATTCCAGAAGCAGGATTTTTTTTTTAAAAATACACAAAACATCTGCTTTTATGTCCTGCAGGAAAATCTTGTCTATTCAATAGAGGCCATTGATGAATATGTTGTTACAAAAGCCATTGTTAGGCCATTCACATTTTCTCAACATAAAACAGGTTTTACATATACCAAATGTTTAATTAATTTACTGATTAATTCTTTTTTTATGATGCTATTGCCATTTGGCAGCTGTTTTGACAAAGCTGCCTTCCTCATTATGGAATTTTGATTTGTAAAAGGAAGTCAACCATGGAAAATGGGCTTATTGAATTATCCAGCTCACCAATTATATAGTATAAAATTATTCATCCTGATATAATTTGATCAGGAAAAATCATTTATCTTTAGTAAGTGTGAAAAATTAGATATTGCTATGCTGGATAGGTGCAATTTTGCAAGTGTTTGTAGCTAAGAGAAGTTTGTTACAAAGTGAACACCAAATCATTGACTTTTTTCCTGATTCCACTTTGTTATAAAAAAGGTTATTTTCTGACTAGCAGCTCCATGGAGCCCAATTCACTGAAAGATTAAAAAGCAGTACTTAGCTATTTTAGAGCAAAATGCCTGACCAGGGAACCATTACTAGGGAAGATGCTTTAGAGAAAGCTAATTTCAAGTATGTGTCAGTCTGTTAGAAAATTAATTAATCTAAAACCATTCTTAACTATTTCTTCATGGAATCAACATAGGATCATTGCATATATTCCTTATGCAAGATCTTATAGTATTGAGATAAATTAGTATAATCACAATGGAACAAAACTTGGAATTTTTAAAGAGAAGATTTATCAAATCCAGAAAATTGAGACAATCTATGTCCCATATTTGATATTTTTGATATCGTTTTTAATACTAGTTATAGGAAAACAGAAAAAGGAGACAACAACTATGGATATTTTGCTTTTGTTGCAGAAACACAGATGTTTGATGCCAGTAAGGGACCAGAGACCACAGGAGGATACAGGATACAGGTTTATTGCATGCGGTTCAGCAGGATAAAATGATGTCTGAACAGTTGAAAATCTGTCCCTTGGGGTTTTTTATACATATTCAAAAAGCGGAGAATAAAATATCCAATCAAACATCAAAGGGGCAAGGTTATATGATGTAAAAATACAGAGATGAGAATTACAGATCGAAAGTACCTGTGGTCGGCACAAAGAAGAACTTGTGGTTAATCAGTGATTATATTCGTATGAAGGTATTGCTAGCTGACATCCTATCTTACACCATCAAAGCTTTATTCTCTTCCTGAGCACATTTCTTGGTTACGCGTTCAAGCAGGAGCTGCACCCCACCCGGGCACAGAGGAAACAGAGGTATGAAAACGGAAAGATCCTTTTGCCCGGCTCTCAGCACTTTAAGAATGCTAAGAGTACAGCAGATATGTAGGACAAAGGTCATATATCAAAAAAACAGAATTCAGCAATAGATGCAATATAAAATGATATCAAAGCAAAGCCCAGCTTCCTCACTTTGGTCAGACTTTCCAGAGTAAGCAAACACTAAGCAGCAACTTCTCTGACATTTGACTACAAATTAAATCTTACTGTAATATACCCTGTTTAGTGACCACTCAAATTTATGGCAGTGTTCAAAAAAGTAATTTTAGGTGTATTCCTCACATTGGCCACCACTGCAAAGGTTCGCAGTCATTTAGCTTTGTATATTTCACAGCAGCTTCCTTCTGACAAGCTGCAGTCCAAAGTCAAATTGCAAATCATGATTAGGTGATGTTTTGCATAATGACTGTGGGTGATCCACTTAAAGACCAGGTGGAAGTGAGTTCATAAGCCTGTTGTGGTCATGCAATGTTTTATTTAACAACTGCATCACTTAGTGACAGAGCTGCTAGTCCTAATTCTGGTCTTTCAATGAAGATTACTTGGTTTGGTGCTGCAACCCAACAGGACCGACACAGACTTCAGAGGATAATCAGAACTGCAGAAAAAACAATTGCTGCCAACCTGCCTTCCATTGAGGACCTGTATACTGCACGAGTCAAAAAGAGGGCGGGGAAAATAATTACTGACCCCTCACATCCTGGACACAAATTGTTTCAACTCCTACCCTCAAAACGTCGCTACAGAGCACTGCACACCAAGACAACTAGACACAAGAACAGTTTTTTTCCGAACGCCATCACTCTACTAAACAAATAATTCCCTCAACACTGTCAGACTTTCTACTAAATCTGCACTTCTATTCTACTAGTTTTTCTCATCATTCCTTTCACCCATTTCCTCCCATGTTGACTGTATGACTGTAACTTGTTGCTTATATCCTAAGATTTTTATTAATATTGCTTCTTCATTGCTTATTTGACCCCTATGACAATCATTAAGTGTTGTACCACATGATTCTTGACAAATGTATATTTTATTTTATGTACACTGAGAGCATATGCACCAAGACAAATTCCTTGTGTGTCCAATCACACTTGGCCAATAAAAATTCTATTCTATTCTATTCTATTCTATTCTAAATGCTTTTAACACTGGTGGATCATTCCCAGCGGTGGATTGCTCCCGGTTTGGCCCAGTTCTGTGAAAAGATGGCACTGGTGGCGGGAGGTTCTACCCACCCTTCCAGGACATTTTTGTGCATGCACAGAAGCATCACGTGCACGGAATGGTAACAGCGGGTTTTAGAATCCACTACAGGCATTCCACTGATTAGCAAACTCACTCCTGTTTTCTGATATACTATCTACAACAATAGTTTCAAGAGTCTTTGGGAAAGATTTTAACTTTACTTTTTAATGTGCCTTAAGATTCTTTACCAGTTTAATTTGAAGAAACATTCTAGGCCTCTTGGGTAATGTTTTTTTCCTCAGAGGAATGTAATTTATATTATTCTCTCCTATACTTTATCCTCATAACAATCTTATGAGGTAAAGTAGTCAGGAATTGGAGATGTGTAAAATTTGGAATATATTTAGTTTGAAACATGCTCTTCAAACTTCACTGAATGTGTTCTAATGCTGTTCCAATTATATACAATATCTACAGTATATGTTAACACTGAACAGGTTATTTTCAAGATAACAATAACACAGATGAGTTAATCTTCTTTTCCACGATATTATAATACTGACCAATAGATATCCCTGCAATGGTTAACTGGATAATTTGTGACAGGTCTTGTAATATTCTTTGTCTGTGCTAAAATAATATTTATTAGGTTAAGCTACAATATTTTGTCTAATAATGCATTTAGTGAACCCCAAATGTGTTATTATTATAATTCTCCGAATTCCCAGCTCTACTTTCTGCAACCATCTGATATTGTTAATAGCAGAAAATCTGAAGGATACTTAATTAAGGAAAAGGCATTGGTCATTGACTCTTAAACACAAATGGTATTGAAATTAATAGGCTCCAGTTCTGATGATAAATTCAAATTTAATTCTAATCTTTATGAGAAAATAGTACATATGTGTTAGAAAGGCAGATTTCTGTTGGCTCCAAGCTCAAATTTAGCCTGGCTGTTGCATCCTTCTGCAGAACAATTTCACGGTCTGATCCTTGTTTTAGTGTAACATCTGAGTATTTTTCTCACTTTCCTCTAGGTAGTGGGCTTCTACACTTTCTTAATGAACCAAAGCTATGTCTTTAGGTCAAAAAGACAGTGTAATGACTTTGGAGGTCTGCCATAAGTTTAAAGGTGACTGTAACATTTCTACAACTTTTTTTCCTCTGTTTTCTTCACCACGGTTATTTTTAAAAAAAAACAAAAAGATGTTTTGGCCCATTTTAAGCAGGGAATTTTTAATTAAAATAAGGATAAAAAAACCCACGAGAGATTTGAAGGCCAGTTTGGGTCAAATACATTTTTTTTAAATTGAAAAAAAATTCCAACTGAAACTATTTCTAATCTATTCAATATGTTCTCTCTTGTGAAGATCTACTGAAGCTGTTCAGGTATTATCAACCTCAGCATGAAAGGTGTGCATATGAAAAAAGACACCAATTCTCTCATAAACTCCTGGCTGAAAAGTTTCAGAACTGGTTATATTGATAATGAGGCTCCTTCGGGAGTAGAAAAGGCAAAGAAAGGTCCTGGTTGAAACACTTTCTTCTGGGCTACACTATTCTATTTTTATTCTCACTCTAGTTTTCCATTTTCATTCCAGTCGGTTTGCTTTATCTGGTCAAGAAATAGTGTATGTCTTTGGTCTTTAAAATCATCCCCCTCGCACTAAACATAGTTAGATTTATTGGAGAAAAAATTAACAAGGCAGCCCTCCATAAAATGAAGAACTAAAATATTGGAAGTTAAATATATTTTGAAAAACTTTATTCCAAATATACACAAGTTAGTAATCTAAAAAAAACAATATAGCCAGTGTTATATCGGTGATGGAAAAGGCAAGACAAGTGTGAACTTGTTAACAATAACTTGCTCTTTATTGTAGAACAGTTCAGTAACCCAGTGAAACTCCTGTCTGACAGCTAACCCTTTTACTGGGAGCTGTCAGACTGTTAACCAATCATGTTTGACTGCCATAAGGGCGGACCTGAGTAAAGCCTAGGCTTTACTTGAATTGAATACTTAACAGCCAGCTCCTTAGAGTTTGGAAAAGAAACATACAGTATAAAATACAGGTACTCTTCCATTTAAAACATTTCATTTAGTGACTATTCAAAATTACAATGACACTGAAAATAAGTGATTTACGATTAAGAGTCATAGTGATGCAGTGGTTAGAATACAGTACTGCAGACTATTTCAGCTGCTTGCCAGCTGCCTGAAATTTAACGATTCAAATTTTACCAGGCTCAAGGTTGACTCAGCCTTCCATCCTTCTAAGGTGGGTAAAAGGAGAATCCATTTTTGGCGGCAATATGCTGACATTGTAAACTATTTAGAAAGGGCTATAAAGCACTGTGAAGCAGTATATAAGTTTCAGTGCTATTACTATTGCTATTTTTACAGTAATGGCCATTGCAGCATCTTCATGATCATGTTATCAAAATTCAGACACTAGGCAACTGACTCATATTTATGATACTTGTGATCTTCCAGCAGAGGTGGTATTCAGACAGTTTGGACTGGTTCTTTTGAACCGCTAGTAATGATTATGCACAGTTTGGCAAACTGGAAAATGCCACTACTGGCTAGCTCCATCCCTGCCCACCCCATCCCCTCCTTTTCATAGAAACATAGAAGACTGAGGGCAGAAAAAGACCTCATGATCCATCTAGTCTGCCCTTATACTATTTTCTATATTTTTTGTATTGTAGGATGGATATATGTTTATCCGAGGCTAGTTTAAATTCAGTTACTGTGGATTTACCAACCACGTCTGCTGGAAGTTTGTTCCAGGGATCTACTACTCTTTCAGTAAAATAATATTTTCTCATGTTACTTTTGATCTTTCCCCCAACTAACTTCAGATTGTGTACCCTTTTTCTTGTGTTCACTTTAAAACACTTCCCTCCTGTACCTTATTTAACCCTTTAACATATTTAAATGTTTCAATCATGTCCCCCCTTTTCCTTCTGTCTTCCAGACTATACAGATTGAGTTCATTAAGTCTTTCCTGATACGTTTTATGCTTAAGACCTTCCACCATTCTTGTAGCTCGTCTTTGGACCCGTTCAATTTTGTCAATATCTTTTTGTAGGTGAGGTCTCCAGAACTGAACACAGTATTCCAAATGTGGTCTCACCAGCACTCTATATAGCGGGATCATAATCTCCCTCTTCCTGCTTGTTATACCTCTAGTTATGCAGCCTCACCTGTCTAGAGTCACACCTGCAACATAGCTGCTGCTGCTCTCTGGTTCCCTCATTTGCATTGACCACACCTACCCTACTGTTTTCCATGTGGCCCGTAGCCCCGCTATGCTTGACATCCCTCCTCGTGGCCTTTCATGTAGTCCTTGTGGACAGGCCTGATTGTCTTCCACATGGCCTGTGCCCCTGCCATACTTCCCTACCTTCTTTGAGGGGAAGGGAATCGGCTGGGCTGCTGCTGTCTTTCATTGGAGTTCATGGAGTAAGATGGAGCTCCTTCAGCCATCTCTTCTCTTCCACCTTTTCTTCTTCTCTTTGTGGGCAGAAGAGCTTTCCCTATCTACCACCATACAGATGATTTCGCTTTCCCCAAATTATCCAAGCATTTCTTTGACTACCTTCAGTTTTCAATTCCATCGCATTTCTCGCCACCCTAAGCATGGAAATAAAAGTTTGAGTGGGGCTAAAAAAAAGTTCAACCAATCAATTCCAACTTCTCGTGAAAGAAAAAGATCTCGCTAAGTTGGAATTGAATAAACAAATGTTTTTTAGCCCCACACAAACTTTTATTTCCCTTTGCACGATGGCAAGAAACATGATGGAGCTGAACATCAGATAGGCAAAGAAATGCTTGGGAGAAGTGAGGGCATGTGGGTAGTGGTGGGTGGGGAAAGCTCCATGGCATGGGGCTGCAATGGTGAAACATGCAATGGAATGGCTGGCGCAAGGTAAACAGCCCCATCATGCTGTGCCCTCTCCTGCCATCAAGTGGGCCCAGCTGTGTGTGGACTTTCCTTCACCTGTGCCATTTCCCACTGCTTTCCATGCTGTCTGTGAGGCAGGCTGCTCATCTGTGCCATTTCCCAGAGTTCCTGCACTTCCCGCTGCTTCACATGCTGTCTGGAAGACAGACCACTTGTCCCAGCCACTTCCCATGTTTCCCAAGCTTCCCACTTGTCTCTGAATGCTGGCTGAATGAGAGAGCCCCAGGTATCTTGTCAATGGCTTCACAGCACTTCTCCTTTTAGCATTGAGTTGCTTGGCTTTTGAAATCCAGCACTGCTTCTTTGGCTGCTGGTCTAAGCACTCTTGAAATCAAAGAGTGCTGGATTTCAAACGTCAAGGAGGGAGCTCAGTACCATAAGGAGAGGCCACATGTTCAACTGAAAATGAAACTAGCTGCAAGGAGGCAAATTTATTTATTTATGTATTTATTAGATTTTTTATGCCACCCCTCTCTGGAGACTCGGAGAGGCTAAGTTGCTGGGAGAGAGATGGAGATTTTTATTTTCTGCTGAACTGGATGCAATGAGGTAAGTCAATAACTATAAACTAAGATGTATATAAAATAAAATAAATGTCTGTAGAATGTTCAAATTATTACACTTATTTTTTAAAGACTGCTTTATTATTGTTCTAGACAACAAAATGAAAATAAAATAATAATAATATAAATGATCTTGATCTGAAGAGGCCCGGTGATATTGTATCTTCTTTTAAATAGCAGAGAATAACTATACTTCCAGAAAGCAACAGCAGTTTTAAAGATCTGTAAAAGTATAATCTGAAAAGTAACAGTGTCCTGTTTAGTATTAAGATAAGGCACCTGACTTAGTCATGTTTGGGATAGATCTATTTAAATAATTGGGAGAAGTTAGTGTGATTACATTTAAGAAAACTTGCTGGCATTAATATATGCCATAATGCACATTTCTCCAAATCTTTGCTATTTCTATGGGTCAGACACACGTTCACAGAAATACACAGAATACAGTGTATATCATGTGTGCTGTTTGCTGGGAGACAATAACGGGAATACCCACCATTAAGAGAGTACCTTTTATTAACAATAGTGCTACAAATTATATACCACCTCATAGTATTTTACAGCTCTCTCTAAGAGGTTTACAGAGTCAGCAAATTATCCCCAACAATCTTGGGCTCCATTTTACCAAAGGATGGAAAGCTGAGTCAACCTTGAGTTGGTCAGAATTTAATTCCTAGCAGTCGGCAGAATTAGCCTGCAGCACTGCATTGTAACCACTATACCACCATGGCTCTTATTCTCATTTGTGCGTATGTCATGTTTTTAATCAGACACTTAGGTCAGACACTTAATCTGAAAATTAAAAGTTGTAAATCAGCATTGTGAAAACAGGTATTTTTAGATCTTTTGTTAGTTAATAGACACATGGAAGGCTACCTGCAGTAGTCAGGAGAAATTATCAGTGCAATTAATAACATTTGACGCCTTAAACATGATCTAAGTATTGCCCACAAGATCATATGCTACAATGTCCTGCCTGTTGGTGACTACTTCAGCTTCAACCACAACAACACAAGAGCACACAACAGATTTAAACTTGATATTAACTGCTCCAAACTTGACTAAAAAATATGACTTCAGTAACCGAGTTGTCGAAGCGTGGAACTCATTACCAGACTCCATAGTGTCATCCCCAAAGCCCCAACACTTTACCCTTAGATTATCTATGGTTGACCTATCCAGATTCCTAAGAAGTCAATAAGGGGTGAGTACAAGTGCACCAGAGTGCCTTCCGTCCCCTGTCCTATTGCTCTCTTATATCTCCTATTCCTTTCTTCTATTCCTATATCTCTTCTTCTATTTTTTCATTGATATGTTCTATATCTTCTTTTCTATTCTTTCATAGATATATTTCACTATGAGTATCTCCTCTATAACCTTCATCATGTATTTTACTATGTGTATATAGATATATACCCACTAAAACCCTCATTGTGTATTGGACAAAATAAACAAATAAAATAAAGTTGATAATAGATTGGAAGTAAGCCTAATCAGATTTGGAATAACCATGCTGAGTTTAGTGAGCCTCATTTTAATTATAATTAATGTTAAGTCCTATTGTTTCTAAATGTTGTTCTAGCAAAAGCTATATGTAGATCCAATACTGTAATCTTGGACTGTGTGAAATGATAGCTTTGTACAAATATACCAAACTATTGTTTGAAAAACAGTGAGGTACAACAGAATCAATATATGAGGAGGAATTTTATTAAATGAGGATATGAACTGTTCTAGCCTGGTTCAGAAAATGTGATGGGCCTATCTCAAGAGACTTCCTCAGATGAGGAAGTAGAGGGGGGAAAAAAATCCCAAAAATCAGAAGCAGTATTTTCAAGATCTAGCAACTATGCTGAGCCAGCAATAACCTCACTATCCAGGGGTATAATCTAAATCAAGTAGTAATTGGTTCTGACAATAATTCATCTTGTAATATAATGCCATCCATGTGATCCTATTTCGCCCAGAATTTTTCTTAGTCTTTACAGCAACTTTCCTTTAGGGAAATTTTTAAAATGAAACTAGGTTATGGAAAAAGTATTAGGCTGGCAAATTTAAAGGGCAGTTAGTGTAAATCTTTATCTATTCCATTTCTTTCCCTTCCATGTATCATTTTTCTATATTTTTCCATCTAGATCTTGCATGCAGCCATCTTCTTCTCCTCACTATCTGTTATCCAAAGAACGTCTCTCCATTTTTTGTGCAACTAAGTCTGAAATCCTCATGCAGGCATATTTGGAAATAATGAAGGCTAGAAAATAGGAAAATATGCCGATGCCACAACAGCTGAACTGGGCAGAGCTAGTTAGAAATAAGCTGCTGATGCAAACAATGTGTGGCAAAGGCCAGATCTTGGTATCCGGGAAGCAATGTGAACCAATCAAATCTGCTATAACAACACTGTCCTATTCCTATTCATCAGATTCCTTCCTATAGAAAAGTGGTGAATTGGTTAGAACTGCAGGCTACTTCTGCTGCCTGCTGGCTGCCTGCAATTGGGCAGTTCGAATCTCACCAACTCAAGGTTGACTCATCCTTCCATCCTTCCAAGGTCGGTAAAATGAGGGCCCAGATTTTTGGGGACAATATGCTGATTCTGTAAACCACTTAGAGAGGACTGTAAAAGCACTGTGAAGTGGTATATAAGTTTAAGTACCATTGCTTTATGTGTTTCTTGATTTCTCTATATGTTTACTGGTTTAGATACTGCTTCCTCAATGAGTTTACCTTTCTCTTCTGAGCTATGTTTATATTTATATAGTTAATTTGATGAGTTTATCATAGCAATAAATCAGACAATAAAGTACCAATTTTTGAAACTGGAAAATAAAAACGGGTGTTATGCTTTTAGTTAGATAGTCAAACTATCATATTTTTTATCTTGTATAACTATAATTCCCAGTATCTGCATCACTGGTCAGGTTCCTGAGAATTGTAGTATAGCAACATCTTGAAAGCTACAACTTGCTCACATGTGACAGATGAGGAAGATTGTCAATCTTCTTAAAAGAGGTAGTTTGTTCCAACCATCAACCATCTTAACAGAGATAGTTTGTTCCAACCATCGAAAGATAATATTTATTGCCATGTTGAAATGGACTTTGCCTGTCAATTTCTGAAGATAAAAGTAGTGTTGAAAGTACTGAATAGCCTGCTTTTACAGTTATTTGACAACTAAGTGAGACAAGTCTATGAAGCAAAAACATCCTTAGAAAAAAAACACACCCAATCTTTCTTTAATACAATAAGAAATGTTACAGCTCTGTTTTATCACTGAAAGAAATGTAAGGGAGATGTGTCAGGCCCTTGAAAGTACAAGACATCCAAATTAAATTGGTGATTAGATTAAATTATCTTGCCCAAATTAATCATTGCTATTTGAAGCCATAGGCTTGATTATATTGCAAGAATATCCTGTCTTTTCTGTAGTGATAGAGGTTACTTCTTGGCTTGGATATCATCTCGAGAGCTTTAACAGTTTAGGTCTATTGTCAAAGATTGGCATTCACTCAAAATTTGGTTCAATGGATTTGCTCGCCTTGCTGAAAACTAGCATGTAGCTTTGGAATTTCTCAGCAAGCAAAATCTAGTTAATGGGTTTTGTGTCTGCCATATTCAGGTGTTGTGATGGTTCAGCAGTTAAGATCAGTTGGAAAACTGTCAGGATGAGCACCTATCTTCGCCTAGCTCCTGCCCATCTAGCAATTTGGAAGCATGCAAATGCAAATAGAATAAATATGTACCACTTTGGTGGGGAAGAATAGCACTCCGTGATTTCATGCTGGCCACATGACTGTAGAAGCATCTTTGGTTAGTGCTGGCTCATAACCTTGAAATGGATATGAATACCACCTCCTATAGTCAGCAATGACTAGTGGAGTAAAATCTGTAGGTACTCTTTCTTCCTAATTGAGAAAACTCTGTTCTGCTGCACCTGCAGCAAAGACAGTATAGACAGTGTTCTGCCAGGCTCCCTGGTAGGAACCTCCCGAAAATTCAAGGGTACAAATTGCAGACACACACACGTTTGAAAATTCAAAACAATGTTCTTTATCACAAAATTCAAAATAAACTAAGCACTCTTTTTGTATTGCAGAGAGCACTCATCCCAAAACAAATGGGTAGTCTGTATATTTTCCCTTAAGCAGTCATTAAGTACTTAGCTAGCAGTTGTGAAGAAACTTCACACCCCTTCTTCTTCCAATGAAGTGAGACACACACACACACGTTGCTCTGCTTTGGTTTCAAAGGCGTGAAAAATCAACAAACAAAGTCCATAAAACAGCAACACACGATTCCTGAAGAACTGCGATCAGATACTCTTTCACAACAGCCAAACTCACACGCTGCTATTTATAGCAGCAGCCCTAATTACTGGAGCCCCACCCAACTATAGGTGGCCTCATTTTCTCTTGTAATAATCCTTCAGTTGTTGTCTCCTATGCATCACTACGCATGTGTGGATGTGTCATCAATTCTTGTTCAGACTCCAAGGATGATACAGATGATTGATCTCCTCCTGGGCTGTCTGCCAAACTCCCCTCTTCCCTGTCACTCAGGCTTCATCGGCAGATTCCATCGGGAGCAAAACAGGCCTGCGGCATGTGGATGTCTCCCCCACATCCACCTGCACATTCCTTGGGGCAGGAGTTGGGCTAGAGCTAACCACAACAGACAGTATTTTCCTAGTTTGGCAATCAAAGCTGATTATCTGGTCCCTTTGATTATTATATAGCAATGAATCTCCTTCCCCCAATATGTTAAAAAAAGTATAAGCAGATCCACACCACTTTAGCTCCTCCTGTACAGTGGTAATCACAACTTAATATTAAAGTAGCTTAAGTAAAATATATCCAGGCTTAAATGGACTGCCAGCACCTGAAATCAGTCAATTAGTCTTCTGATGAGTTGTTGAGCCATATCAAAAAGCTGTAAAAACAATACAAGGAAAAAAGTAGCACATAATTTATTTTTGCCCCTTCAATTGATCTAAATCTGTTCTAAGTAATCTGGGTAGCTTTTGATGTAAAGGACATTGTCGTTCCAGTAGTATCCAAATGTGCAACATATGCTGAGTATCTCTATATTTTGAATTTTAAAAAAGAATTTAAACCATCGGTGTTTGCTGTAAACTATAATTTATCTTCAAACAAAATATAAACAATTCATCAATGGCTGGAGCACCATATATTCATCTATATGAAAATAGGACTCCATGAAACTTTACACATCTTACACATCTTTACACATCTTTGAAATAAAATCGATATACAAACTACATAGGAAAGGAACCAAAATATGTATCCATGTCTAGATGTAATCTGGATGGATTTTCTTAGTAAAGGAGCCTTGTGTACCTGTATGTACATTTGACTAAGCATTTGAATGTAAGATATGTCATGCTGTGGGTTGACAGCCTCCAAAGACATTAAGAAATATCCTGTAGTTAAATGGTTAACTCTTGTTTGTTAATGTAGCTCCTCCCTTTCTATGATGTAACACTGCTTTGCTCACTTCCTCTCCTACGCAGGAAGAGAAGGAGCAGACTTCTTCTTTTCTTAGTTGTTAAGATATGAAGACATGTTTTCTGCCTCTCCAGGCATTATAATCATTTTTTACTTTTCTAATAAAGTTAACTTCGTTATGAAGGTCTGCTTGTAGCTCAATTCCATCGACCTCCGTGGAAGCCTCACTTCAGCTCTAGCGGGCTGATTCTCTCAGTGAGCCCCTTTCACGACAAGATATGGGTGAGATAAAAAAGTTAACATTCCATTTTCGGGGCCACAGGTTTCTTTCAAAGCAAGGCTCCCCAAATTTGGCAACTTTAAGAATTGTGGACTTCAATACCCAGAATTCTCCAGGAAACTATGCTGGCTGGGAGTTGAAATCCACAAATCTTAAAATTGCCAAGTTTAATGACCTCCTCCTTTGGTGATCTTCCAAATTAGCAATTCTGTAATTCAACTGTTTAAAACTCTCCTCCTGACCTTTAGCTTGTTTTTCTAAATTCTGAATTTTTTCGGCTGCCACATCAGTTCCTTTCTTAACTGTTTTAATGTCTAAGGAAAGATTTCCCAATGCTGATTCCACTGTCAAAATTTTTTGTTCAAAACCTGTAACAATTTGTAACAGCTGATCTAGTTTTGTTTCAATCTTGCTGAGGCTAGGTTCAACCCCTTCCGCCATTTTATTAAAATTTATTGCACTCACTTTGTGATAGCAAAAGAAGTTCCTGTCTTCCCTTGAAACCACAAATCTTAGATTCTCTTTGAACGTCTGTGAATGTTCTACGCCTCTGCTTTTCTTCAAGAAGGATTTATGGTATTTTGAGGGAGAATTTCCCCTTTATGTAGTAAATCACATTGGAGCTCAATGATGAGAGCATCTAGAAAAAGCTGTGATGCATGCGCAATCCTTAAGTTTAAAGACCTCTGTTCCAAAGTATATATCTGCTGATTAAATTAAAGGTTGTACTAAGATCTATGATAGTTTATTTATTTATTTATTTGTTTATTTATTTATTGGATTTATATGCCGCCCCTCTCTTTAGACTCGTTATAAGTTATAAGCAATTGAGTTCTTTTAACTGTGTAATATTTCAAAAGATGACATAAAATGAAACACTTGTAGTAAAGCTGCCATATCTAAACTGGATTGCTGTAGTGCTAACAAACACTTATCAGTGGCTTAGTTTTCCACCTTAAACAAAAGGTATTTGGCTTACAGTTTTTGCTATGATGTTGATTAGGATATTGTATTTTTCCAAGTGTAAGACATACCTTTTTATCTCCCAAAAGGAGATAAATTGCCTCCCAGAAATTTACCTCCTTGCAGCAAAGAGCGCAGAGCCTGATTAGCACAAGCAACTCATTACAAGCTTCCTGACCTTCAGCTGATTTGAGGCTGCAGGCAGGCTGGCGACATGATAAACTGAAAGTGAAACTAGCTGCAAGGAGGTAAATTGCTGAGCGGTGGACTGCTGGCAATGTTGGACTGCTGAAACTGGATGAAAGGAGATAAGTCAATAACTATAAATCTCTATAGAATGTTCAAATTATTAGATTTATTTTGTAAAGATTGCTTTATTATTTAACAAAATGAAGAAACTTTTAAAAATAAATGGTTGATCTGAAGACTCCCATTGCTATTGTCTCTTCTTTTAAATACCAGAGAAGAATGTAAACTTCCAGAAAGCCACATCAATATATAGAGCTATAAAAGTATAATCTGAAATGTAACAGTGTCCTATTTTAGTATTAAGATAAGGCAGCTGAGTTAAACTCTGACTTAGTCATGTTTGGAGTAGATTTATTTAAATAATTGGAAGGAGGTAGTGTGACTACATCTAAGAAAACTTTTTGGCATTAATATACTGCCATAATGTACCTTTCTCCAATTCTTTGCTGTTTCTATGGGTTAGGCATACATGCACAGAAATGTCCAGCAAACAGTGTATATCATCTGTACTGTTTGCTGTCTGACAAATTGCTGGGAGGTAGAGGCAGATTTTCTCCCCTTTGTTTTCCTCCCTGAAAACTAAGGTGTATCTTATATCTGAAAAATACCAATAGTAATTGGTTTCTAATTAAACGGAGTGTCCTTTTCTTTTATAAATATAACTATAGAACTTGCAACCCCTTGGAATGGGGTAGAAGTTATTTTTATGAGTAAATAAACTTGGCAGTAAAGGGGCCTAACAATCAGCATGGCATCTGAACAGGTCAGGAGGTAGATCTTCACTAGGAGCATTATTAAACTTCTAAGTCTGAATAAGCCATTTAATCTCTCTTCAGATACCAAAGGCCAAAGTGGGAGCTTCTGCAAACCAGCCCTCATTCGTTATATAAATCTTCCTCTCTGCTATAACTGGAGTCCCTGAATAGTTGATTATAAAATCCCGCACACACAAAGATGGGGATAGGAATATTAAAGGATAACCTATATTCCTTCAGTAAATCATCAACTATGTGCTAAAAAGTTCAGATTTCTTCCAACTAAACTCCAAGTCTGCCCAAAGAGAAGAAAAATGGCGAGCTTTTATATACATACATAATTACTTTCTTTTATTCTTGCCCAAGTTATAGAAAGATGCCATAGCTGTTATCTCATGGCCAATTCTTTCAAAGCAATACCTTAAAAGAACATTGCAGACTGCAGGCAATAACAAAAGCTGATTATATAGTTTTCTTGCTACAGCTCCCACCCTTTATATGACATCCCTGTGGATGGAAATTCATTTCTTTTTCATTTAAGCTTTAACTCCTCCCCTTGCTTCATTTGATAGGGCCACATTCATAGAGGTTTTTCTTTTAAATTTTAGTTTTTAAAAATCCCTGTCATACTAAAACATGACAGTTGATGACCCAACCTTTCAAAGATATGAATTATAGGGTCTAGTCACTGTAATTCAATGTTACTCATGGCATTTTAAACTTGTAGAGCCAATTTTATGGATCAAGTCTACCACCAAGCATTTATGGAGAAAGCCAAGGAGACAATGGCTACTTAGGGGAGAGCATTCCTGAGAATGAACATGTGTCAGGAGCATTCCTTCTACACTTTGCACCACCAAAGAAAAGTGCAATGATTGTATAGTCAATTTTCTCTAATGACATCAGCATTCAAGGCATAATCAGCCAATAATATGAGTTTAAAAAACAAATAGGTAAATACTTAACCTAATTTGAGAGCAAGAACATTGGTGGAGAGGGCAAACCATCCATTTGTATTTTCCATTTGGAAACAGGTGTCCACCTGTTCCAATGATAAGGCTAGAGGTAAGTGACAAATATGCCTCCTTTGCTTTTGTTATCCCTGTCCAATGAAATGAAACTGTGAGTAAGTCTAATTTGTTCTGCTCCTTGCATTGGTAAACAATAAATAAATAAAGCAAACATAAATAAGAGAAGGATAAAGGAAGAAAGAGTGCAGTGCAGCTTCAATTGCTCGGTGACAATACAGTTACACACAACCGTTACCTGTCATTCACCTTTGACAGCTTAGATTGCTGATTGCACAATCTGTCACTCTTCCACCCACAATATTTTGAACTTATGTTTCCTGTGTACAGTAAACATTGCTCTTCTCCCCATTCCCACCCAATTTCCTAAAGCATCCTTTAGGTGAGTTTTCAGGTGACTTATTTTCTCAGCAATTAAAAATTGAAAAGTCAGAGGGCGACATAGAAGTCAAATAAATAGATAGATAGATAGATAGATAGATAGATAGATAGATAGATAGATAGATAGATAGACAGACAGACAGACAGACAGACAGACAAATAAATAAATAAGTGGGTTCTAGGCTTGCTTCTCACAGAAGAAGCTGTCCAGAGTCCCCAGGGAATTGGGCAGCATATAAATTAAATTAATAAATTAATAAATAAAATAAAGAAGAAACTCTTGGGTTTAGGTACCATCACTTTTAGCTTGGGGTGGGTTCCGCTTTTTGTCAGGTACCAATTTGCTGAGTGTTCACTTTGCTTTGCTGTGTGTGCGCTTCGCTGTTCAGAGAGAATAGAACTTCCACGTTGCACATTAGGTAAGGAGCACAGAAAACAGATGTGGAGCGGCAATTCAATCTCCTTCCCCTGATCAGCTGGGCTCCGGAGGCAGAGATACACCAGCTATGCCTGGAGATGCACACCACCCCCACCCTCTTGATCTTCTGAAATGCCTTAAAAACATGGCTTTGCTGGCAGGCCATTGAAATATGGCACTCTGCTCTGGCCTAGAAATGAGAAATGATGGTTTTGGAATGGGTTTTTTATTGTTATATATCGTTTTATTGTGTACACCTCCCAGAATCGTCAGGAGTGGGCGGCCTATAAATTCAAAAAATTAAAACAAACAAACAAATAATAAAGGTCAGTATAACCCAGGGGCAGGTGGACAGGTAGACAGGCCCACTTTCATTCACGGACACAAAGAACCGGTTCTCTCTCTCGCTACTGGTTCTAAAAACTGATCCAAACCGGCAGCACTCATCACTCTTCTAGCTGCTGGGAGATCTTAGAATTCACAGTTTCTCTTTAGAAGTAAATAAATAACATTTAAACATCTGTCTGCATAACAAGCTTGATGTCAGAAAGAAGGAATTCTAGGCCTTTTTCTTCTGTATGGGATTTTCACCCTTCTCCCGAGATTCTATTAGTTAAGACTCATCTGCTGTCAAACACAGGCTTATAATCCAAATCAAATACAAAGTACTTTAGAGATGAGTTTCTAGTACCTGCAAGGACAAATTAGTAGCAGACCAAGCACAGTAGGAGCCAGCAAGAGTCAACTTTAAAGCAAAGGTTATATTTTAAAGTACAATATACAAAAAGATGTTAGAGAATCCTGATGGACAGTAGTGAATGAAAGATCTGTTCAAAACACATCAGAACAATAAAAGGTATATATATTTACAGTAATATATATGAAGACATTGATATTCTGTAGATATACATACACAAAACCACATATAAATTCAGCAAAGTCTAGATAAAGGGAGAGTTGTGTAATAACCAAGATCTGGAAATATTCTTGAGTTATTATTTCTTGAGACAGATTAGTTCAGATATTGTGGGTAAAGAACAAAAAATATATAGGGAGAAACTTGCAGACACAATATGAGCTTATTTTTAAACATATCCCATGTCTTTCTCTTCTTCCTCCTCCTCTTCCTTCTCTTCTTCCTCCTCCTTCCTCAAAACAAAACAAAACAATAATAATAATAATAATAATAACAACAACAACAACAACAACACTAATTTATTAGATTTGTATGCTGCCCCTCTCCGTAGACTTGGGGCGGCTCACAAAAGAATGTGGAATCAGTCCAAACAAATGTAATTAACATGCTAATGCACTTTTACCATAATTTTTGGAATATAAGACACACCTTTTTCCTCCTTAAATGAGGCTGAAAATTCAGGTGCATCTTATACTCTGAATGTAACTTTTTTCGAAGCTTCCCACACATACACCTTAAACAAGTGCTAATGATTTTCCCAGCTCTTACCCGCTTGCAAGCTCTTTCATTGTTACTCTTTCTGAAAAAGGGTTTTTTTAAGCCCTAACCAGAGGATAAAATAATGTGCTGATGCGGAACAGATTAAGGGTGCTAGCCAGATGAATATCTGGTAAGCAGATTCTTTTTCCTATTTTCCTCCCCAAGAAAATGACACTTAGGATTGAAACCCATTGGAAACAGTAGAAATTGACCCAAACTAAAATGAACAGAGCTCATGACTTCTCTTGTACAGTGATTCCTGTATTAAATGGTTACTGGGTTATATTATGTACTCTTTCACTAGGAATCTGAATGGATGCTCTTAATTGCAGAATGTTGTTTAATTGTTACCATCTATCTAACCAACCAACCAACCAACCAACCAACCAAACAAACAAACAAACAAACAAACAAACAAACAAACAAACAAACAAACAAATAAACAAACCAATAAGTAAATAAAAATATAGCAACATTTTTCATAATAAAAATGTATTTTATGTAAGATGTTAAGCTAAACTTTCATTATTGCAGCTTTGTCATGTACTTATTTTGGAACAAATAAAAATACAGAAGACATTTTTGCAACAATTAAGGTAATTGCTGAATTAACAATTGGTTTAATTGCTACCAGGCAGTTTGGGATCTAGTTTTCTAGCTTAGAATACAGTGGATTTGTCTAGAAGTGTCAGTAATCCAAAAGAACATTAAATGATACTTTGACATTCTCACTTTCTGACCACCATGCACATGTTTTAAGATATAGAATGACATCTTCTTTAATGGTCAATAGCCTAGTGTACTGTCTACATAGTTTTGTAGAGAAACTACAGGCAAATAATCCTTAACGCCTAGAAATTAGTTGGAGTGCCCTTCTCGGTGAGAACCATTTTGGAGAATGTAAGTCAAAGTGTTGCTATTGAAATCTCTGCAGGTGGGGAAAAAAAACACAAAAGAAATGTTGCAGTTTTGGAACAAAGAAAGATCAGCAAAAAGAGTTTGAGCTGAAAGCATCTAAGAAATGGATAGTAGCTTGAACTTCTGAGAATTCAGATGCTTTCAGATTTCTTCAGCAACAGGAGTTAATTTCATCTTGTGTTTCATATTTACTATTGCTCGCTTGGAAGCAATTATTTAAACAGAGTTGACAACTTCACATCTCCCAGAAAATTACTGTGCATTTTTTACTGCAGCATGACAAGCACAAAACTTGTTTTTATTCTTACCAGAGAACAGAGATGAGAGGAAACAACCTTGCCACAAAAGTTGCACTTTGACTCAACCTAAAGCCGCTGGAGATTCAGGACCTCTGCCAAATGAGTGAGAATCCAAACTGTTGTTGTTTTTATTGTTGTTGTTGTTAAATGGTAAGGGGTCCTCAGTGTGTTTGCAACTAAAGGTCAGCTGGCAGGATCTCACATCAGTTTTCTGCTCACACCTACTATAAATTTTCATATATTCATAATGGGTTTCATTTACACATACATATTTTATTATCAGCTCAGCTCTTCTTGCACTCTAAATTTATGTAACCTAATTGTGCTGTGCTGTAATTTGCAATGTTCAGTTCTTGTTGTTCTTTATTCCTATGGCAATGGTCCAAGGTACTTTCTTCTGTTTAGAAGTGCCGGAAAGTTTGCTGCACAGTGCCATGCCATCCTCACTTTAATTGGCTGCTGGGAAAAAAATGCCTTTGAGAGGGAAGACAATTTATTGGCTTTCAAATATTTAAGACCTCCTAGAACTGATGGGAATTATAATAACCTTACCTTACCTTTGATGTTAAATGAAAATTGCCTGTTCAACAAAGCACATTCCACAATCCTTCCCTGCAGCTTTAGTCTCAAACTCTCACAGTGTTGTTCTAATGATTCATTTTAAAATGGGTGCACAAAGGTGCCCACACATACAGAACTACAAATACACAAACATGGGAGCATAGCCAAGGTTATGCTCCTCTTTGAATCATACCTGAAACTAGGAATAAGATGGGTAAGTGGAAAGTTATTCCAGAAAGAACCAGAGGGAGGGTTTTTTTTTAAAAAAAAATTACTACAATGATTCAAAATTACTAACTAAAAGATTAGAACTTAAATAAATTTGGAGGTGTCTTTTAAAACACTGTTTCTTGGGACTTCCGGTTTGGAGGAGATCGCGGCAGGACGTTTCTGGCAGGGCTCTGCCAAGCGATCCCTTCTACCCCCTCCGAAGGTCGCATTTGCGATCGGATCGGGCTCGGATGGCCCGATCCAAGAACAGGGGGCTCCCCTCTGCCCGAGGACCCATCGCCAGGACTCCGGAGGCAGCGGTTCGCCCCGCAGCTTCGGAGACGGGAGAACCGCTCCTCTTCGCATAAGAGGACCGGCCAGCGCTTTCTCCCCTCACCCAGCGGGAAGAAGAAAAAAATCTAAGAAGTGAAAGTATAAACTATTTTGATTGAAAAAGAATACAGTAGAGAAAGGACCTAAGGTAAAAAATTTCCTTTTTGTTTCGTGTTTAAAAGCAGAAGATCGTGAAAGCTTTAAGTAAAAGTTTTTTTTCTTCAGGGCGAAAGTGAAAGTTTTTCCCTGTTTGAACTCATCCGCAAACAACAGCCGGATCTAATTTTTTCACTTTTACTTTTCCATTTTGAACTTGAACTTTGGAATCTACAAAATAATTTCTTGACTTTATGGTTTAATAAAATAACTTAAATTTGATATGACTATTTAGAAAATCCTAACTGCTAAAGGAAATTACTAGTGATGATTAGAATTTGTTTTTGATAGACTGTTAAAATCATAATGTTCTGGGCTTAAATCTTGAAAGCGGAGGAACACAGTCTTGCTGCCTTTTTTCCTTTCTTGTTGTTCTTTTTCACAACATGAAATAATTCAATAACTATGAAATAAATGGAATTTAGAAGAGATTGAAATCATATTTTTTTTGGATTACCTACTATTGGATTAACCTATTTGGATTACTTGCTGAGCCTTTTTGGATTATCTGCTGACTCCTTTTGGATTATTTGTTGAGAATTTTTTTTAACATCTGCCCTGCTGCACGGAACTTAACTTGACTCCATCTTGGGATTTGTCTCTTTGTTCCTGCCTTGAACTTGGAAAATAAACTGACTTCATTTTGAATACAAGAAAGTTTTTGATTTGTCTTTCCCTTTGAACTTGGAATTGAAATTAAACACAACTTCATCCTCTGAGACTTGGATTTTCATCTTTACTCTCTAGCAAAACTACAGGATTTATAAGAAGAATATAAGTATATAATATTGATATTGTGTCTTTTGAATAACTATTTTTCTTTTCCTGACTTTCCTTTGACTTTCTTTTTTTCTCTATTCCTTGTGTATTGTTATTATTAAAAGAAGTTTAGCTTGAACCATATGCATTGTTAACAAGCCTTGGGTTCCTGCTCTATTCTAATTAGTTGAATTAAAACATTACCTCCTCTTTTTTTTTCTTTCCCCTTTGAACAATTCCTTTCACTTTTTTTAATAACTTTTACTTTTTTTCCTCTCTCCCTTTCCTTCCCTCCTCTCAAATTTTTTCCTCCCATGCTTTTCTTTCTGTTTTCTATATATAGCTGATATTTTTTTTCCCTTTCTTTATTTCTTGCCTTCCCATCACATTACTTATTTTTAACTTTTACTTCTCTCTTATTCTCAAAAGTTAATACTTGTTTCTTTTTTCTGTGGCATTGAATATTTTAATTTTTAAAAAATAATAATACATTTTGAATTCTGTTATTAATTGAATTGGTACTGAATTGGTATAGTTATATTATAAGGGAATTTTTTTTTAACAAAATACATTGAACAGATTTGGAATTTATAGCAATTCCTTTCTTTTTTTACTACATATAAATTGAAACTAATCTAAATTTGAAATAGTGGATTCTAATTTGACAATGTCCAGTACCTCAACCCTTGTTAAAACAGCAAAAAAAACAAACTACACCAACTACTCTCTCTCCACAAGTGTCACCGCATTCTTCCCCCTCGCACCAGGTGTCCACCAAAGATAAAGACAAAGACAAAATAATGCAGTCTAACTTTGCAACTTTACATGAGACTTTAAATACTCTGAAGGACTTTATGTTTAAATCACAAGAAGACGCCACTCAACAAAGAGAGGCCATAAAAGAGGATGCAACACAGCTGGCGGTGGAGTTCCCCGGACTTATCGTCCTGGGGGACTTCAATCTGCCGTCGCTCGGCGGTTCCTCTGGACTGGCACAGGAGTTCATGGCCACCATGACAGCCATGGACCTGACTCAAGTAGTTCAGGGTCCGACTCACGAGGGTGGGCACGCACCCGATATGATATTCCTCTCTGAGCAACTGAGTAATGATCTGAGATTAAGGGGCTTAGAAGTGCTGCCTTTGTCGTGGTCAGATCATTTCCTACTGCGGCTTAACTTCCTGGCTCCAATCCTTCCCCGCAGGGAGGCGGAACCAATTAGGAGGTTCCGCCCCAGATGCCTGATGGATCCAGAAGGCTTCCAGATGGCGCTTGGGGTTATTCCAGATACACTTGTCCACAGTTCGGCAGAGTCTCTTGCTGAGGCCTGGAACAAGGCTGCAGGGGAGGCTCTTGACCGGATTGCGCCGTTGCGACCTCTCCGCGGCACTAGACCCCGTAGAGCTCCATGGTTCAACGAGGAGCTCCGGGTGTTGAAGCGCCAGAAGAGACGTCTGGAGAAGCGATGGAGGAAGAGTAAGTCCGAATCCGATCGAACACTTGTAAGAGCTCATATTAAGACTTACAAAGTGGCGCTCAAGGCGGCAAGATGCGCGTATCATGCCGCCTTGATTGCATCAGCGGAATCCCGCCCGGCCGCTCTGTTTAGGGTAACCCGCTCCCTTCTTAATCAGAGGGGAGTTGGGGAGCCCTTGCAGAGTAGTGCCGAGGATTTTAACACGTTTTTAGCTGATAAAATCGCCCGGATCCGAGCGGACCTCGACTCCAATTGTGAAACAGAGTCGACTGACAATGAGTCAGTCGAGGTGACTGGGGCTAAACGTCTTTGTCCATCTGTCTGGGAGGAGTTTGACTTGGTGACACCTGATGAAGTGGACAAGGCCATTGGAGCTGTGAGTTCCGCCACCTGTTTACTGGATCCGTGTCCCTCTTGGCTGGTTTTGGCCAGTCGAGAAGTGACACGGAGATGGGTCCAGGAGATTGTCAACGCCTCCTTGGGGAGGGGGTCCTTTCTGCCACTTTATAAGGAGGCGGTTGTGCGCCCCCTCCTCAAGAAGCCTTCCCTGGACCCAGCCGTGCTTAATAACTACCGTCCAGTCTCCAACCTTCCCTTTATGGGGAAGGTTGTCGAGAAGGTGGTGGCACTTCAACTCCAGCGGTCCTTGGATGAAGCCGATTATCTAGGTCCTCAGCAGTCTGGATTCAGGCCCGGCTACAGCACGGAAACTGCTTTGGTCGCGTTGATGGATGATCTCTGGCGGGCCTGGGACAGGGGCTTGTCCTCTGTCCTGGTGCTCCTTGACCTCTCAGCGGCTTTCGATACCATCGACCATGGTATCCTTCTGCGCCGGCTGGAGGGGTTGGGAGTGGGAGGCACTGTTCTTCAGTGGTTCTCCTCCTACCTCTCCGGTCGGTCGCAGTCGGTGTTAGTGGGGGGTCAGAGGTCGACCCCGAGGTTTCTCCCTTGTGGGGTGCCTCAGGGGTCGGTCCTCTCCCCCCTGCTATTTAATATCTACATGAAACCACTGGGTGAGATCATCCAAGGGCATGGGGTGAGGTATCATCAATATGCCGATGATACCCAGTTGTACATCTCCACCCCATGTCCAGTCAATGAAGCAGTGGAAGTGATGTGCCGGTGCCTGGAGGCTGTTGGGGCCTGGATGGGTGTCAACAAACTCAAACTCAACCCAGACAAGACGGAGTGGCTGTGGGTTTTGCCTCCCAAGGACAATTCTATCTGTCCGTCCATTACCCTGGGGGGGGAATTATTGACCCCCTCAGAGAGGGTCCGCAACTTGGGCGTCCTCCTTGATCCACAGCTCACATTAGAAAAACACCTTTCAGCTGTGGCGAGGGGGGCGTTTGCCCAGGTTCGCCTGGTGCGCCAGTTGCGGCCCTATTTGGACCGGGAGTCATTGCTCACAGTCACTCATGCCCTCATCACCTCGAGGCTCGACTACTGTAACGCTCTCTACATGGGGCTACCTTTGAAAAGTGTTCGGAAACTTCAGATCGTGCAGAATGCAGCTGCGAGAGCAATTATGGGCTTCTCCAAGTATGCCCATATCACTCCAACACTCCGCAGTCTGCATTGGCTGCCGATCAGTTTCCGGTCACAATTCAAAGTGTTGGTTATGACCTATAAAGCCCTTCATGGCACCGGACCAGAATATCTTCGGGACCGCCTCCTGCCGCACGAATCCCAGCGACTGGTTAGGTCCCACAGAGTTGGCCTTCTCCGGGTCCCGTCGACTAAACAATGTCGTCTGGCGGGACCCAGGGGAAGAGCCTTCTCTGTGGGGGCCCCGACCCTCTGGAACCAGCTCCCCCCTGAGATTAGGATTGCCCCCACCCTCCCTGCCTTTCATAAACTCCTTAAGACCCACCTTTGCCGTCAGGCATGGGGGAACTAAAACACCTCCCCCTTACCCATGTTGTTTTGTTGATTGATTGACTGTGTGCCTGTTTTTTATATATACTGTTTTTTATGAGATTATTAATTTAAATTGGAACTGGATGGGTGGGCATTGGATTTGGTATTGTGTACTGTACTGTTTTTTATTATTGTTGTGAGCCGCCCCGAGTTTGCGGAGAGGGGCAGCATATAAATCCAATAAACCTAACCTAACCTAACAAAGAGAAGCTATAAAAGCCGACTTGGCAGAATTCAAAGTGGAGATGGCCCAATTGAAAGCTGACATGGGTGAGATGAAAGATCAGATAAAGCAGATTCAACAAACACTCCAAGAAAGTGATGAACGAGTCAAAAAAGTTGAAGAGCAATCTGACAAAAATGAGAAAAGAATGGACTACCTTGAAGGGAGAGCTGATGAAAGATACAGAAGATATGATGAATCAATCATTCAGCTGGAGATGCAACGAGCTTCGTACGGACTTCGATTTCAGAATATAAAAGAGGAAAAAGATGAAGATTTAAAAATGACTATGGCGGAAACTATTGGAGGTATACTCCAAGAGGATCCTACAGCTTTACTGAAAGAAATCGATGAAGTATACAGAATCTCGAATAGCTATATCCGTCGACACAACCTCCCAAGAGAGATACACATTAAGTTTACAAGAAAAGCGTTGCGAGATGAGATACTCCATTATTCAAGAAATTCCCAGCCTCAACATCAAGGAGTAGACATAAAGATACTAAAACAAGTTCCAAGAAGCGTCAGAGAAAGCAGAAGAGACTATCACTTTTTAACTAAAATTTTGATCAAAGAAAATATCACTTACCGTTGGCTTATTCCACAAGGACTTTCTCTGACATGGCGTTCTACAAGATACAAACTGGAAAACGTAGAACAAGCTATGTACTTTTTTGAAAAGAGTGGCATCAGCCACTTTGATCACACAAGTAAGCAACAAGTGGTCCAACTACAACCAGCTCAACAGCAACCAGGGGAAAAATTACCAACTCAGCAAGAAGAAGATCTGGGGGCTACTGCTCAAGTAATAGAGCAGGACCAAGGTGCTAGAAGAGTTCAACCTCAGCGAGAAACCAAAAAACCCACTAAATGACAACAAATAAAGATTTTAAAATTTTTTCCGTAAATGTTAATGGACTTAATGAACCAAGAAAAAGGAAACAAATCTTTTCTAAAATTAGAAATCAAAATGTTCAGATTGCAATATTACAAGAAGTTCATATTAAAAAAATAACCAAAAATTACTGTTGAATCCCAAAATTGGAAAAATGTACGCTGCATTAGCAGACCAAAAAAAAAGAGGTGTAGTGATGTATGTTAAGAATTCTATAAATTCCAAACAAATATATAAGGATAAAGAGGGTAGGATATTGATTGTACAAGTTGATATTGAACCTAGACCTCTAGTGGTTGTTTCTATCTATGCCCCCAATGAAGATCAAATGACATTTTATAAAAATTTACATCAAATAATAATAGATCTAGCTATTGACAATGTATTGATAATAGGTGACTTCAATGCTATTGCGAATAGACAATTAGACCATTCAGGAGGGGGAGGTAATAAAAAAAGGGAAAAAGGTAAAAAAACAAGAAGGAATTTGCTACCTAGTACTTTCCAAAAAATGAAAGCGGAATTATTACTAAGTGACATTTGGAGGGAAAGACACCCTCACAAAAGACAATATACCTTCTACTCCAACCCTCATAAAATTTGGACGAGAATTGACATGTTATGGGCACCAAAAATGGTTGCAGAACAAATAAGAGAGGTCGAGATAGACGCTAATACATGGGCTGATCACAACCCAATAGTGGTCTCTATGATGATGAATAATAAACAGAACAACTGGCGGATGAATAGATATATATTAAATGATAAGAAATACAAGGATTGGATTGAAAAGGAACTAAAAATATTTTTTGAAATTAATAAAACCTCAGACACTACTCCACAGAATTTATGGGACACAGTTAAAGCGTATATAAGAGGCTTAACAATATCTTATACAGCAAAATATAACAAGGAAAAGAAATCAGAGTATCTACAATTAATAAATGAATTAAAACAATTAGAATCCTTATCGCAGCAACACATTAAGAACAGAGATTTAAAGACAGAAATAAATGTAGTTAAACATAAAATTAGAGTCATAGAACAAAACCAATTAACTGAAAAGATCAAAAGAGCAAAGCAACAATATTTTGAACACGCAAATAAACCTGGCAGATGGCTAGCATATAAACTTAGAAAACAGAGCCAATCAAAATTAATCCAAAAATTAGAAGATAAAGACGGTATAATAAAATATGATACAGAAGGTAAGGCAGACATTGTGTATAATTTTTATAAAGAGCTATATGCTAAAGATCATGTTACCGAAGATGAAGTTTTTAACTACTTAAAAGCTTCAAAATTACCACAAATAACAGAAGACCAACAGGCCACCATGGATGGACCAATAACAATGGAAGAACTCCTAACAACAATTAAAAAACAGAAAAGCAACAAGGCCACAGGCCCAGATGCCATACCCGCAGAATGGTACAAGATAGAAAATGAAACAATAAGAAACCACATGTTAGAAACCTTTAATTTATGTAGACTTGAGGGTAAAATCCCCAAATCTTGGTCAGAATCACTGACAACTTTAATACATAAACAGGGCACAGATCCAGAAAAAATTAAAAACTATAGGCCTATATCATTATTAAATGTAGACTACAAGATATTTATTGCCATTTATGCAGAGAGACTCAAAAGAGTTATAAATGGAATAATACACCAAGACCAAAATGTGTTTCTACCAGGGAGACAAATTAAAAATAATCTTAGAACAGTAATAAATACACTAGAGTATTATGAACAACATTCAGACAAGATGGCATCTTTAATGTTTCTAGATGCTCAAAAGGCCTTTGATAACGTTAATTGGATATTCATAAAAATGCAATTAAATAAAATGAGATTTGGCCCAAAATTTGTTAACCTAATAGATACTATATACTCAAAACAAACAACGAACATAATATTGAATAACAATCAATTACCAACACTTGATATAAATAAGGGAGTCCGTCAAGGTTGCCCTATATCACCATTGTTATTTATCATGACTCTTGAAACTTTATTAATTAAAATAAGAGCGGACCCTAAAATAAAAGGTTTAACTGTAGGAGACGAAACTTATAAAGTCCAGGCCTTTGCAGATGATCTAATGTTCATAATTGAAGAACCGACAACAACAGTTCCTACTTTACTGCAAGCTATTGAACAATATGGAAAGGTAGCAGGTTTAAAGATAAATAAAAGTAAAACACATTTTTTGACCAAAAATATGAATAAAACACAAGAAACTAAATTAGAAAGTATCTCTGGAATAAAGACTGTAAAAAAAGTAAAATACTTAGGAATAAACTTAACAGCGAAAACAATAACATTAAAAAATGATAATTATATAAAATTATTAGCAGAAATTAAAAAAGATTTAGCAATGTGGAATAATCTGAAAATATCTTTTTTAGGAAGAATTGCAACAATTAAGATGAATATTTTACCCAAGGTTTTATTTCTTTTCCAGGTAATACCAATAAATCCAGGGGGAATCTTTTTAAAAACTTTAACAAACCTAGTTAAAAAATTCATATGGCAAGGGAAAAAAGCAAGGATAAAAATGAATTGCTTAGAAGATATTAAAGAAAGAGGAGGATTTGGCCTTCCAAATTGGAAACTATACTATCAGGCTGCTGCATTAACATGGCTTAGAGAGTGGATAATCCTAGACAACAAAAGAATACTTAACTTAGAAGGACACGATTTAATGCTTGGATGGCACGCATTTATATGGTATGATAAGGACAAAAACCATTCATATTTTAAAAGGCACACATTAAGGAAGTATCTACTAGAAGTCTGGAAAGACATAAAGAAAAACCACTTTTTAAATATCCCAGAATGGCTAGCTCCTCTAGAAGCAATAACGCATCCAAAGTCTATAAAGGACAAGAAAATAACTCATAGATATAAAGAATTACTACCGTGTTTCCCCGATAGTAAGACCCCCCCGATTGTAAGACATATGGGGGGTTTCAGGGGGGTCGGCTAATTTAAGCCATACCCCGAAAGTAAGACATATGTCTTACTTTCGGGGAAACACGGTAGCTTGTTAAGGTTAGCATTCCTGTTACCTTGCTGATGTACTTCTAGCGCTCGCGTTGCAGCCAGCTTACTCCTGCACGCGTTCGCCATGATATGCCGTTGTTCTCTAAGAGACTACATTTCCCAGCACTCTCCGCGCGGCCCGCCTCCGTTTCCGTTGTCGAAAGAAGGGAGATCCGAAGAAGCGAAGCGGCCGGGGAGGTGATCGCGCTCGAGCGCTCGGTGTCATACGCTGCTCTCCGTGGCGGGGTGGTCGATGCCGGTGGCGGCCGCGGCGCTAGTCTTGGGGAGCGATGCTGCCGAGGCGCAGCTCGCTGACGGGGCTGGCAGTGGGGCTCTTTGCCGTCTACGTGGCACACCCGGCCCTTCTGTACTTCTCCCCGCCGGGCAAGAGGCAAAGGCGGCGGCGGGAGTAGCGGAGGCGAGGCGGAGAAGAAAGAAGCGGCGGATAGCTGGCGAGGCGCCGGCTAGAGGGCTGGACCCCGCCGCTTCTTTCTTCTCCGCCTCGCCTCCGCTACTCCCGCCGCCGCCTTTGCCTCTTGCCCGGCGGGGAGAAGTACAGAAGGGCCGGGTGTGCCACGTAGACGGCAAAGAGCCCCACTGCCAGCCCCGTCAGCGAGCTGCGCCTCGGCAGCATCGCTCCCCAAGACTAGCGCCGCGGCCGCCACCGGCATCGACCACCCCGCTGGGCGAGCAGGCCGAGGTGCTGGAACTGGGGCTGCCTGTCCTTGGCGCTCGGCACCCAGAATCCCGTCTTCTCGCCACCACCCAAGCTCCCTACGGAGCCTGCCGCCGCCGCCGCGGAAAGAGAAAGCTGGCACCAGGCTGCCCGAAGATGAGCCGACCCCGGTGCCCGGGACAATATAAGACATACCCCCAAAGTAAGACACAGTGGGGTTTTGGGGGGTAAAAAGAAAGTAAGACACTGCCTTACTATCGGGGAAACACGGTAAATGATCAGATGAAGCTTAAATCTAGAATTGAATTACAAGAAGAAGGGATAATAATAGACTGGTGGCACTATGCCCAGATCAGATCTAGATACCAGAAGGATAAAACTCTTTACATTTTTAATAAAAGTAAGAATCCTTTAAGTACTTTAATTACCACCAATTCAATAAAAATGATAGGGAAAATATATAAACTTCTCATCGCTCATAAAAATATAGAGTTGACTTTAAAAGATACTATGATAAGATGGTGTAGAAATATTGGCAAGGAAATAGACATAGATACATGGGAGAAAGTGTGGATCAATAACTGGAAAATGACTAAATCAGTTTCATTAAAAGAAAATCAAATTAAAATGTTCTATAGATGGCATCTCCCAGCAAATAGGATAGCAAAAATGTTTCCCAAAACATCCCCAGTATGCTGGAAATGTAAGAAGGATATAGGAACCTATTACCATCAATGGTGGACATGTGGTAAAGCTAAAATATATTGGAAGATGATTGAGAAAATATTAAAAGAAATAATAAAGCAAGATATAGATAATACCCCGGAATTTTACTTACTAGGTGTTACAAATCAGACCTACAAGAAAGAAATTCTTTATTTAATTATACACATATTAACCGCGGCTAGAATAATATATGTGCAAAATTGGAAAGGGGAGGAAATCCCCAAGGAAGAAGAGGTTATAGCCAAAATATTAGATTGCGCTGAAATGGACATGATGACAAGAAGATTGAACGATCAAGAAGATACTAAATTTTATGAAACATGGAACAATGTTTATAAATGGATAGATAAGAAAAAATAAGACATACATATTCATTTCTAGTTAATTTTCTGCATTTGTTTTTACCTAGGTGATAACAATATTAATACTAGTTCAAATGTATTTTTTGATGATTATGACATAGTAGTGTATGCATAAGTATAAGTAACATATTAAGATTTTTGATGTATAATAGTTGAAATTAGCTTAAATGTTTGGTTTGATGGTTTGATATTATTTTACTATAGTAATTAGGATTACATTAAAGGTATTTTTTGACGATTATGTTATACTAACCTTATCTAACATTTACATCGTATTCAAGATTTGTAAAACTTTAACTCAAATTTACTAAATTTTTTAATAGTTAACATATATTTAATTATGTATTCTTTTTCTATATTTGAATGTATACTTTCAAAAGAAGCGGGGGAAATACACCCCCACTTTATGTTTATTGTTTGTATGTGTATCTGTTTGTTTTATGAAAATTAATAAAAAATTGAAAAAAAAATAAAATAAATAAAATAAAATAAAACACTGTTTCTTAACCTTGGCCTAATGTCTATGGAGATTCTCAGTCATTCAGATCACGGATCTTGTAACATTCTGCAGAAACACAATACAAATGCACGACCGGTGGCTTAAACTGCCATCCGAAATTGCCTTCGGAGCCGGATAGGACCTCCTCCTCGCTGCCCCCTTAACTCTGCAAGCGAACACCTGCCCACCCTCCGCTATTAACAGTGTGTCCTAAGGAGGTCGCCTCGGGGCCGAATAGGAATTTTTTGCAGCCTCCCTTTAGAGGCGGCCATTTTTTCGCCTATTCCACACTGATGTTGCGGACTGGATTGGTTAGGGGGTGCGGCGCACTTAGATATCAGTATAGGCCTCCCTTTGGTCACTGGGGTTTGGCAGGTTAGGGGTGGAAATGGGCAATTAGAAGAGACTGCGCATGCTCCTTTGGGCATCCTTAAAGGTGATGGACCGCCTCTCTCCAGGAACAACTTTGGGGATTGGAGAGAGGATGTCCATGGGAATTACCGGATCCAATTTCCCACGGGGATTGGAGGGTGAACTCCTGCCACACGATGAAGGGGTGTGGCTTGGATCCAGGTGAAGGTGGTACCTTCACCTGGTTCAGCAAGGAGTTTTTGCCCAATGTTGCCAAGGAATTTTCTGGTAGGAATTTCCGCCCCGTTAGTTTTGGCCTCTGCAGGTCCTTAGTTCGTTTTGAATTTAAATATTTAAATTTACGTATTCAAATTTATTTAAATTTATGTTAATTCAATAAATGACCCTTATTTAATCCAAAATATGTCTCAGCATCTTTACTCCGCTTCCGGGGGCAATCCTTTCAGCAGTTCTAAGAACTCTCCACACCCATTTGCACTGCTCAGGTGATCCTGAGGTCACAGAACACCTCCCCCCAAGTGGCCTCAACAACTCTTTAAAAGAATGCAATTGACCAGCTGTCTGCAAGGACTATAAATCCTTCCATTCCACACCATTCAGTGAGAGCTGAAAAAGCTTCATGGATAAGAAGCAAAATGTCTTCAATGAAAAACAAGAAAATCTAGTTGCCTATTGAAACAATACTTTTGGGTTAACCTTAGCAACTTGAAGAAATGTTATGCTCTGGCTGAAGATGTCCATATATCTTAAAGTTGCCGAGAGAAACACTGAGACATTGAGAAACACTGTTTTAGAAAAAAAAAAAAGGACAATTGGAAGAAAATGAGAGAGATAATTCACTTTATTTCTGTTTCCCACAACTTCTGTTAAGAGGAGAGTGAGAGTTTAATACAAATATTAGAGTTTGATGGTATTTAAACATTTATTTATGCATTCCTTAATTTACTTTATCCCTCATCTCCATTCTTGGATGCTTACATTATATATATAATACAGCAAGCATTTTAAATATCTACATTATGATTAGAAAGTTGTGAATAATTTCTTCAACTAAAGTGGAATAGAATATAGAACAGAACAGAACAGAATAGAATTTTATTGGCCAAGTGTGATTGGACACACAAGTGGTGCTCAAGTAACAGCATTAATGATAAAAATAAATAAATAAATAAAAGCAATTAAATATGGCATAGTGTGTGAAACCAAGAAACTACTCTCTCTGAAATAATTGCATCTTAAACTTGTAATACAGGGCTATTCAAAAAGAGTGAACTGATTTCATGACACGTTGCTTCAGTTCTCAAGCATCATCATGTAATGAGGCAGCAAGCATTTGAAAGAGAAGTTATCTAAGTTGTGCAGGCCACATTGAACACTTGTACAATAGGAAATAACAGTTGATTATGAGTAGAATACTTGTGACTTGGCAGTTGTTATGTATTATTTTTCCTTAATAAAATATTGTGTCATGGAATCAGTTCATTCTTTTTGAATAACCCTATATATCCATACTTTCCTTTTCCCAATTCCTCTGCCTAATTCCTCTTTGTTTCTCAGAGGTTGTATGATTGCCTAGAGGTGATTAATTAGATATTTAGATCTGTATTGCTTATAACTCTGGTGGGTTATAAAGGAAATTTCTTTCTTTTCTCTGTTTGGGTTGGAGGTTTATGAGGGGTATGTTCTTTTTTATAAAGCAATTTTAAAATTTTGCAAATTTTGGGATATAAGGAGATAGGTGGAGAGGTTAATGAGAAGAAGAGGAAAGCTTTTTTTGCTCTTTCCTCCTTTTTACTCTTTTTTTCTTGCACTGTGCTTTTCTTTTTCTTTCTTTTTCTTTTCATCCTGTTGTGTCTTTACATTTATAGTTACCTTATCTACTTAGTATAATTTTCTATTTTCTGTCTTATATCTCTTTGTTTTCTTTTTATAGATTTAATTCTATTTTTTTTAACTTTCTTATTTTTAATTTTTTATAAAAGGAATTAGTAATTAGGTTTGTAATTGGATTAATTTGGCAATATTTGGTGATACTACTTATTTTGTTTTTTCCCCCTTTGATTATGCTACTGCAAGATGTTTTCAAATGTTTTTTTCAGGGGTATTTTTTTAATAGGTGCTAATTATCTGTAAAGGGTATTGACTATACATGAAAATTGATATAGAAGCAGTTAGCGGAGAGTTGAAACATTTTATCATACTTAATGGGAGAAACTAAAATTTGGAACAGCTTAAATTCAATTTCAGCTAATTGCATATTTGTATAGCATTAAAAAAACAGGGCAGCTATTTTTTTTATCCAGATGTCAAAAGTGAAGGTGGTAGTATTTGACTTGTATAACATAACTTCCTGAAATTGATTTACTGTAAAGCAAGTGGATGTTGTTGTTATAATTTTTACTGTAATGTGATTGGAGAGAAAAAAATAAAAAAATTCTTTGCCAGATCTGTATTGCTTTGTTTAAGTCAGGCTATCTATCCAATTCTACCTATGATGGATTAGAAAAAGACCATAAGTGACCTCCATGCAGCTTTTATAGTGCAAATTGCTGTGGTCTCTATCTTGAAAAAAATGTGATTTACCAAAATAAAGATTAATATATTTAAATGTTCAAGTATCACAAATATAAAGAACATCTAAGAATTCAGTCTCCAGTGTCATCATTCTATACCTTGTCCGGGCTTAACTGAAGAAGTACAGTACAGGAATCATCTTTTGGCTTGAAAACTCTCAAGGAATAATAAATCTTCACAAATTTAAACAACATTATAATATTTCCAAGCTATATTTCCAAGAATGCATAGAACAGATATTGAAAGGTGTTGTGGTTAGCTCTGGCCCAGCTCCTGCCCCAAGCAATGTAGAGGTGGATGTGGGGGAGACATCCACATGCCGCAGGCCTGTTTTGCTTCCAGTAGAATCTGTCTCCTCTGACCAAGGAAGCGTGAGTGACAGGGAAGAGGGGAGTTTGGCAGACAGCCCAGGAAGAGATCAATCATCTTTATCATCCCTGAATTCTGAACAAGAATTAATGACACATCCACAAATCCGTAGAGTGATGCATAAGAGACAGCAACTGAAGGATTATTACAAGAGAAAAGAAGGCCACCTGTGGTAGGGTGAGGCTGCTGTAATTAGTGCTACAGATAAAAGTGCAGCCTGGTGTGTTAGCCTCATGGCAGTTTATCTGATTCATTGTTTTATCAAGATCGTGGTTTTTTGCTGTTCAGGATTGTGTGTGTGGACTTTCTGGACTTTAGAATTGGACTCAATTTCCCAGTTATTGGGTGAGCAATTGGATTGCATTTCACCTGTGCCTTGTGTGCACCAGAAAATCCCTTTGACATTTAAAAAGGGAGCTGTTTCTGTTTTTCTGTTTATAAAAACTTTTGGGTTTTCCTTTTATTGTGTGGTGTGTGTCTTCCTGGACTAATTACCCTGTAATTACAGGCGGTTGAAACATGACGGCAGAACAAAAAGGTTATGTAATACCTCTGGATTTGGAATGCTCTTCAGATAATTGCTGAGTTACAAATCCATCTGTATCACTTGCAGAGGTTTATAATTCTACTGCAAATCTGCCTGAATTTGCTTATAACACATGGATTATTTGTAATTTGTAATTTGAGCTCCTGTGCAAACCTGTGAAGTTAGGTATACAAAGAGGAAGTAGATCTGTCTATTTTCTGCCATGCTCAGGAAATTAAATACCCAAGGAAAGTTAATAGTTCAATAAGGATAGCATTTATATAAGCTGAGTGTTCTGTTTTGGGCAAAATCATTTAAGGGATTTTTGTAAAAAACTAAATAAATTTCTAAGAGTAGTGAGATTATTGAACTGTTTCTTTACCATCATTATTCTTTGTACATGCAGAGCAGATTCATGCTTATGACAAATCAGTGCAGAGCATGGAGCCTGGCCATAGGAAGCAACTGCATGTTCTGTATAATTAAGTTATTTATGCTGCCTTTTGCATAGGCATGTTTATATTTTCGCTTTCCCATCCTGCTGCTGGACAAACTACAGACAGTGGGATTGACAGATGATGTCCCAACTCCCTTTATATTCATTTTCAATATCTCACTGGATTGGGAAGAATAAGGTGCTTTCTGACACCACATGTTCAGGCTGGCCTTCTTCCCACTGTTTGTACAGCAAGCACTGAAGATTTCAAATGAGTTTCTATGGGTCAGTGAGCAGCATATGGAACAGCTGCATGGGAGTGAAAGTCCCTTTCTATGGGTCTCTCACTCATATTGAGCTCTTATGTACATATAGTATATAGTTTTATATTTTCCAGATGTTAATATCCAATGCAGAAGTGAAGCCTGGTCACATGCACTTTTGTTGGAGATAGTTTAGGAAAGAAAATTAAAGGTTTGCCCTCAATCTGCAGTACAGAATCTTTTAAATATATATATAATCAGGATGAACTGTGCCAATTGCTTGCTTCTTTAGTAGCACATGGACTCTAAAGAAATAAGAACCTATGGGAACATAGGTTCTGAAGAGGGGTAAAAAGCTGAGGCCAATTATGAAATATAATTTCTATGAAATGACAGATATGGGGACTTGAACCTTACAAAAGCAGACCTTGTTTCAAAAGATTAAGATGTACTTATATTTATAATTGCAATGAAGAATATCAGAAGCCATTTTTATATCTTTTTCTTTCTTTTCTATTTTTATTTTTTCCTCACACATTTTGCTTTCTATTCGCCACCCAGTCCATCAGGAGTTGGGTGGCCTATAAATATAATAAAATTCTATAAATTTTGGTGGCCTATAGTTTGGCAGCCTAAAGTTGGGCGGCCTATAAATATAATAAAATTCAAATTGAAATATAGATGTATATGTGTTTGTGTATCATGATATTCGGAATGTTTAAAATTTATTTTAAAAGTACTAAAAAGTTACTAAGCTTTTCTCAATCCCTATTGACTTTGTCAGAGTGTAAAATCTCCATTGGAGAGATGCTTGCTTTTATGTAATGCTGTTCAATGTAGTCATTGCATGCGTAATAGGGCCACACCCTTTCTTCCCTCCTGCAATTAATTTTGTTGTTTCTACCTTAGTCATGCTGACAGTTGACAAAGGAATTTCTGTAGTCTCTTTCCCCCTTGTGTATTGCCTCTTTCTCCCCCTGTGGGGTAAAGCAGAGCTATCAGGCATTGCTTTGAAGGTACTTCTATCTACACTCTCCACTTCATTATTATTCCTCTTCCCTTTGAGCACACACATGCCTAACAAAATAATACAGTCCCTTTTTAAACTACTCATTAATTTTCAACTTCAAGTGCCAATTTATCAAGCCCCATCACATAGTTTTGTAGAGAAGCATGGGTATTATCTAGTGTATGTATGTATGTATGTATGTATGTATGTATGTATGTATGTATGTATGTATGTGTATGTGTACACACACATATGTATGTATGTATGTATGTATGTATGTGTATGTGTACACACACACATA
Source organism: Erythrolamprus reginae (assembly GCF_031021105.1). Classification (NCBI taxonomy): domain Eukaryota; kingdom Metazoa; phylum Chordata; class Lepidosauria; order Squamata; family Dipsadidae; genus Erythrolamprus; species Erythrolamprus reginae. The sequence goes on along the minus strand of NC_091952.1, from coordinate 191,295,433 downwards.
CACACACATGAAAGCAGAATGCTCCCTCCTATATTTGGGTATACTAGGTGACTCAACAGAAAACCATTTAATCTTTCCCCTGGTTCAGCTGATAAGAGAGGACAACTTGTGGCTTAAAGGGTGAAAGTACTGCTTAAACAAGCCAAGCAGCCCAAGTTCAAATCCTACAAGGATATGGCTAGCTGATGAGAGCTAAATAGCTTGAAATGGATCTAAACGAGTCTCCCTTTATTTCTTTATCAGTTCTTTGTAAGTTTTAAATGTGTGTGTGTGTATGTATAATAATAAATCTAATCCCGTTTCAGCAGATTGCAGAGTTTGACCAATATTTATGATATCAGCTTGGATTTTTCCAAGCATTTAATTCCGATTTAAACTCGTGCTGAGATAAGAATATGCATATCAGCCCAAATCTAATTTGTCTTAGTTTTATAGCTTTTCTGTTATATCATTTGTATGTGTTTCACTTTTAAAAAGTTGGAATATTTTTTCCAAAGTTTTCCATATTATGCAATGTGTTATAGTCAAACATCAAGATATGGAACTTTGTATGCAGTTTTCTAAGGGACTGGATTTCTTTTTAAAAATGTAGGTAAGTATTCCTAATACAGTGGTACCTCAAGATACGAACCCCTCGTCTTACGAACAACTCGTGATACGAACCCGGGGTTCAGCAAAATTTTGCCTCTTCTTACGAACTTTTTTCGAGTTACGAACCGGCGTTCGGAGACTGCTGGGAAGCCGCGCGGCTGTTTTAAAAGGTGACAGCCGGGCAGCGGGGCTTCCCAGAAGCCTCCCGAATGCCGGTTCGTAACTCGAACAAAGTTCGTAAGAAGAGGCAAAATTTTGCTGAACCCCGGGTTCGGTTCGGGAGGTTGCTGGGAAGCCCCCCAGGCCGGCTGCGACCTTTTAAAACACCCACGCCGCTTCGCAGCTGTCTCCCGAAGCCGAACGCGGAAGTTCAGCTTTAGCGTTCGGCTTCAGGAGACAGCTGGGACGCGGCGCGGGTGTTTTAAAAGGTCGCAGCCGGCCTGGGGGGCTTGCCAGCACCCCCCGAACCCCGAACCCGGGTTCGAGGGGGTGCTGGCAAGCCCCCCAGGCCAGCTGCGACCTTTAAAAACACCCGCGCCGCTTCGCAGCTGTCTCCCGAAGCCGAACGCGGAAGTTCGGCTTTAGCGTTCGGCTTCAGGAGACAGCTGGGAAGCGGCGCGGGTGTTTTAAAAGGTCGCAGCCGGCCTGGGGGGCTTGCCAGCACCCCCCCGAACCTTTTAAAACAGCCGCGGGGCTTCCCAGCAGTCACCGAAAGCCGTTTTTTTGCGGGGTTTTTTTTGGTTGCACGGATTAATTGATTAATTTCCTATGGGAAACAATGTTTCATCTTACGAACCTCCTCCTTGCACCAATTAAGTTCGTATCATGAGGTACAGTGATCCCCCGATTATCGCGAGGGTTCCGTTCCAAGACCCCTCGCGATAATCGATATTTCGGGATGTAGTGGTGCGGAAGTATAAACACCATCTGCGCATGCGCGCCCCTTTTTCCATGGCCGCACATGCGCAGATGGTGGAGTTTACGTGTGGGCGGCGGGGAAGACCCTTCGGCCGCCCAACAGCTGATCTGCTCCGCAGCGCGGCAGCAGCAAGGAGCCGAAGATGGGGTTTCCCCGTTGCCCAGGCAACGGGGAAACCCCATCTTCGGCTCCTCGCTGCTGCCGCGCTGCGGAGCAGATCAGCTGTTGGGCGGCCGAAGGAACCTTCCCTGGGTCTTCCCGCCGCCCAGGCAAAGGGGAAACCCCAAGATCGCTTGCCGCTTGCCCGTTCGCCTGCCCGCCCGGCTGCTCGCTTGCCGCTTGCCCGTTTGCCTGCCCGCCCGGCTGCTCGCTTGCCGCTTGCCCATTCGCCCGCCCGCCCGGCTGCTCGCTTGCCGCTCGAGAGCAAGAGGGGGAGAGATAGAGAAAGAGAGAGAAGGAAAGAAAGAAATGAGGGAGGGAGGAAGAGAGTGTGAGAGAGGAAGAAGCAAGATAGAGAAAGAGAGAGAGAAAGAAAGATGAGAAAGGAAGGGAGTGACGTCATCGGGTGGAAAAATTGCGATATAGCGATTCGCAATGATCGGGATCGCGAAACTCGGGGGATCACTGTATTACTGTATATTCTTTTTAAAAAGCGATAGTTCCTATACCATTAGAAAGTCTGTCTCGGCTGTTCACTTTTCGTCAAATCAGTGGTGGATTTATTTCCATTTCTTTCCATGGCTCATTTCTCCTAGAAACAAGCTGCTTTGGCTGGTCTCTGATCCCTAAATCATGAGCTAAACACCCCAAGTTTCAATAATTTTAGGAAAATCTTGAGGTAAATTCAGATTTCCTGGAAAGACTATAGTTTGATAACAGCATCCAAAGTACTGCTAGCAGATACTGTATAAATCAATACCAATTGATTTTTTTTAAAAAAAACCCCGTTGAAATAAATTCAGGACATATAATTAAAGCTTACTGTGTTAATGTACAACATTTGCGTTGTTGTTCTTGGAGAATTTTAGAGTAGAGAATATTCTGATATCCATCTTGAGATCTGTCTGCTCTGCATCTCATCCATGACATGATACTCATTTTGTTGCTTAAATTAAATAGATGCTCATGTTGGTGGGTTCACATTTGCATGATTTTTACTATTTAGTTACAATTCAGCTCCTAGGAGGAGCTGAAAGCAACTGACTGTTATTCTGAACTCCTTTGTGCAAGTGACTTCACAAAGAAGAAAATAGAACATGGTGTATTTAGCATTCATAGAGCTATGAAGAGACATTTCAAAATTTAAATACAACTCATTGTCAATCTCCCCTCCCAAAGTCCCATTCCAGCTTTATCTCCACAGTGAAACCACCAAAAGACACTTCAATGAGGCATGTGACATGGTTTGTAATGCAAAAGCATTAGCTTGCTCTGGGACAAGGTGAGATGATCTGCTGGAAAATGTCCAGGAAACAATGCTCTTTGCTCGCCTCATTTTCTCTTCTTCTGACTTTGCCTTGACTACCCTCAGTAACAGAAGAGATGGTTTTAAGTGCTATGTCTTCTGGAGAAGGTAGATGAGATATAATATTGACTAGGCTTAGGAAGAAAGAGTCTGAATGTTATAAAGAAAAAGAAAAAGAAGTCTGGAACTCAGAAAATGTTTTACTGCAGGAAGTAACATTGCAGATATGGTTGTATAAAAGAGCAATTCACCCATTCTGTTGGAATGGAAAGATAACACACAGAGGCAGGTCCTAAGGGCAGTGAAGGTGACCTAAGAAGATGGAGAAGCTTGGCAGATGATACCTATTGTCCCTAGGTGTTTATTTGTAGCAAGTAGATGTAAATATGCTTAGCACATCACAGCATGGCAGAAGTTCTAGGTATTAATTAATATGCAATCTTAATAAAGCTAATTAGCTATATTCAGAGGTTGGTTCCTCCCAGTTTGCCTGAGTCAGTAGTGACCCTCTGGTGATGTCATGGTGACATGATGGAACCAGGCCAGTCAATGCTGCTCCATCGGCACCGTCGTCTCTTTTTTTTAAAAAAAATGGGGGAGGCAGTAATTTTTTCCAGATTTTTTTGTTCTGCGCACTGCGATGTGCCGCCATCTTATTTTTGGCCTTTCTGGGAGGGGATTTTTTCCTTTTAAAAAATTGCCATTGCAAATGCATGTGCAGGTGAAGCTCATATGCACCCATAAGGCATGGCCACATGGCATGGGAGGAAGCAAACCAGCAGTGAAGTAAGTTAGAACCCACCCCTGGCTATATTGATGTCTATGGGCATTACTGGGAACACTTGGGAGTCATACAAATGTATCTAACACTGATTCTTGTATCTGGAAATTTGGGGGTCTCCGACAAGAGACCAGAATGGAAGAACACTCAGTAGGAAAGTTTGCAAAACATTTTTTTTTTAGAAAATCCAGTAAATCTCTTAGAAACAAAAATTATTGTAAGAACTTATTGACCTCAGATCTTTTGCAAACTGAAGCAAGGTAAAAAGTATTGCTTTCCCACACCCCACTTTTCTAATCGGATTGACAATTCAATTTTTTGCACTAATCTTTACCACTTTTGAAAAATGCAATCTGTTTTCTAGCAATTTACTGATAACTTTCAGCATTTGGCACTTGAAATGGCAGCCTCACACTCACAATAAAGCCTTCTGAGAAACATGAAGACTAATTGCTAATGATAGTTAATCCTTCCCTACCTTACCCTATGGTTTACTTTTGCAAAGGCAAAATATATAAAATAGCTTCTTCTTTGTCTTCAGGCATATTAGTTCTGCTCAATGCAATCAATCACTTTGTAGTTGGTATCTGTAGTGGCTCTTAAAATCCGAGATTGTAAACTAAATTCAGAAGCTGAAAATTGCTTCTTCCAAGTGCTACAGGCTTATGCATTATAGACAAGAAACAGAAAATCCCAAAATAAAAATTCAGTTACATAACTACTTCAACCAGTTAGCCAGTGTTAAATGGATGAATGCTCAAGTCAAATAGAATTATTGTCCTCTAAGAATTATTCTACCATATTTTTTTCTACATTTTGGTTATGGAGGAGTGTGCAGGAGAATCTGTAGACAAAACTGATAGTGTTTTTCACAAAGGATGCAGAATCAGGGAAGAGCAGAGAGAGAATGTGGTCCCTTAATCCAGTGTTTTTCAACCAGTGTGCCGTGGCACACTAGTGTGCCGTGAGACATGGTCAGGTGTGCCGCGAAGCTCAGAGAGAGAAAGAAAGCAAGAGAGAGAGAGAGAGAAAGAGAAAGAAAGCAAGAGAGAGAAAGAGAGAGAGAGAGATAAAGAAAGCAAGAGAGAGAGAAAGAGAGAGAAAGAAAGCAAGAGAGAGAGAGAAAGAGAGGGAGGGAAGGAGAGAGAGAGAAAGACATAGAGGGAGGGAGGGAGGGAGGGAGGGAGGGAGAGAGAAAGAGCAAAAAAGAGAGGAAGGAAGGAAGAGAAATAAAGAGGGATGGAGAGATAGAAAGAAAGAGGAAGATAGGGAGAGAAAGAGGGAGAGAGAAATAGAGCGAAAGAGAGGAAGAGAGAGAATTTTTTGTCCAAACTTTTTTAGCCCTCCCCGCCCCGCTCAATGTTTCGTAAATGTAAAAAATGTGCCGCGGCTCAAAAAAGGTTGAAAATCACTGCCTTAATCAAACTGTGAGCTGGACAGATAGACCCATTTTGTAGATATAGGTTGGAAAATGAGATATGTTTTCTCAGCTACTGATTTCTTATTGAATTAAGGTGGTACTTCTTAGAGCAGTCAGAACGTTGAGTGCTATTGAAATAAATATGACTTGCTTCCAAGGAAATCCACTTAGATGGGCACTTATTTTGTAAAACTGTCATCTTTCACCATAATTTAAGCCTACTATCCCATAACCTATCATTACTCCTCATTCAAATGGTAATACTTAGCAGTTATTCTTTGCAGTGTAGTTTTATTACAGACACAGTACTTCAAAGCTGAAAACAGCTTTTATCTAGATTGCCTACCTGTAAACAGCTTCCATCATTTGCAATTATATGGTTGGCAGGTGACCCCTTATTTGCTCTGCCAGGGAAAGGTTCTTTAACCCAAGAAACACTAAGATCCCATATTGAATGTAACAATGGTATTCATATCTGTATTTTTCTCAGATTTATTTTAAACTGAATAAATATTCCAGCTCCTCAGCTGGATTAGTACCAAAAGTACAAATACTTTACAAAGGAAATCTATTTATTTCAGATTCAGGTTTCAGATTCAGGTTCTTTTCAACACATTGCACAAGTAATGGGCTGTGTTGCTTTAGGATTTTGTAAGGGGAAAAAAGGGGGACTTTTGGCACAGGTAGTAAATGAGCTGCAACCATAATCAAAGCCTTAGAGGAACATTAAACACATTTGCACTTGTAAAGACTGAATCTGAATACTGATTTTAAATTGCTCAGAAACAGATAATTAGAGGTGTATATTTCTGTGAATGTGTATTTAGTATAACTGGAGAAATAACACAGTGTGGGCAAAGTCTGCTTAACAGCAATGTTAGGCTGGCATATCTGTATATTAATGCCTTTGAATGAATGTCCAGGAAAAATATTGCAATGAAAAATTAAGAGGTAGACTATGCAAAAAACAAAAAGAAAACCTCTCGTGGAATTTACTGAAAAATCCTGATAGATTTTACATGGTGTTATGTTTTGTGTGTTCTTTTCTTTTTATGAAAGGAGGGTGAAGGAATTATTAGGGACCAAATTAGACCTAATATGGTTGATGTAATATTGCTGAGTGGTTTTTAAAAAGGAAGGAGACACTTTAATTTACCACCAAGCACTGTTAAAGGGGAAAGAAAACAAGTTGAAAGAAATGTAGGAAGTTACTGTAACACCCACCCCTCGTAGAAAAAATGTAATATCATAGGAAATACTTTAAAAGGCAGAACATTACATAGAATATCTCCAGAAACATACTTTTAGGCAAGGAAAAAGACTCACTCTTAGTAGCCCCCACCTTTGTCAATGTGCCATCAAGGAATGGTCCAGCTCACCTTTGTTAATAGCTGAACCAATCTATTCTACACAACAAACAACAGCCATATTAGGAATTTCCCAAAGGAATTTCCTTTCATTCCACCATCAACCAGCAAAGGATGAGCCAAAACTGAACTAAAAAAAACAGCCTACAAAGTTGCTTCTGCATAGTACCATAGAAATCTGATAACCAATCAGAGTGCATTTCTCATATAGGAAAAGGAAACTCTGAGGTGGAAACAGAAGTTATAAAAACTCAGGGACACTCAACAATGGTCTCTTTTTCCTCTTGACCCAACAACTGGAAGCATGTGATCCATCTTTTCTATTCAGAACCAGGCCATGTGCTCCCGTCCACCATTACACCTTCTTTCTAAGCAACCTCCATTAATCCAGTGTCTTTTTCCCCACTTGGAACTGAACCCAGAAGAATATTACTTCCTACAGAAAGAAAGAACCCTTCCCCTCATCCTCACAAATCCATGTTAGTGCTGCTGCTGCCTTCTACCTTGTGCACTCATGGAGCAAAACTGCCATCTGAAATATGTATTTGTGTGACACAATTATGTCTAGCTTACACTCATCAGAATACAGTACTTTCTTTTTAAAGTCATGCTTGTGAACAAACTAAGGAAAAGGTCAATGTTGTTGATTTTGAGCAGATGCAGTTGATTAATCCAGATTAAGTCATGCAAAATAATAGAATGTGAGTTGTTTGAGTAGTATGACTCACCACATTCCAAACCCTTTCATAAAAAGCAATTTTATATTTATTTTTTCAGTGCCTAGTTTTACTTGGCAGAAGTGAAATAGCTAAGGAAATCATATGATCTTATTTGTCCCATCCCTCCTATATTCCATCTATCAAAACATGAACTTTTGTAGATAGGTCTGGCATTATATTGGTAAAAATTAATGAGAGAAAGCCAGCTGGTAATTGCAACAGGTCTGATATTACAGGATGCGAAAATTCATTTATATGGTTCTTTGTAATCTCTCCCACCATATCAGAAGGGGGGTGGGAACAGTCAAAATGTTTTAGTAAATTATCAAGAAAATGATATTTTGAAGAGAATATTACAGCCAGTTATTGATTCAGATTTGCAGGGCAAACCATGATTTGGAACACAAGCACCTGTATGTAAATCACACGCCTTTTCCTTGAATTGCACAGCTACTGTGCAAATTCAGGGAAAAAGAGAGAGAAGCAGCTGCACAGAGTTGTTCCCAAAAGATGCCATGTACATGTGCTCAGAATTTTATTTGCCCTTTGAATCCATATTGTTCACCAGCCTAAGTATACAGTAGAAATATTTGTTCATAAGATTTGTGTTGTCCCACTCTTCTTGATTTCCTCCAGAAGCTCAGAATAGTTCCAAGGGGATCCCACCACCCCACTTTCATTTTCTCTCCATGACAACCACTCTGTCATGTAGGCTGGATTAAGAGAGTGACTAGCCAAAAGGCAGCCAGTGACAGGATTGTACCACAAACTCTGTAACTGGCTCCTGATGGGTCCCTAGAGGAACTAAAAAGCTAGTAGGCATCAAGTCCGGATATTATTCATCCTTGCTCAGAAATGACTACGAAACAAACAGTGACTTGGGAGGGGGGTTAAAGCAGATGCACTTCCTTTCACAATGTGCACATACATAATGTGACTGAGGAACATCTTTGATCTTGCTTTAACTTTTTAAAAAAAGTTTACAATGAAAACAGGTGTTTTGTTTTTTTTAAAATAACAATATAATCTTGTTCCTAATGATTTCCTGGAATGACCAGGACACCATGAAATATTGCATGGCCCAATACATTTTTCCTCCTTTGGTTTTTAATCAAAAACTTCCCTGCGCTCCAAATGCACAGTTTAGTAAAAGAGAGTTACACTTTTTTTAATGCCTAATTATTTCTAAAGGCTAGTCTGAATTAGGGGAATAATTTTAAGGATGCTAAATAGGAGTGCGAAACCTCCAAAATGTTATAAGTCTGCTCCATCCAGAAGCTGCTCTGATAAAAGTATGTAATGATACCAATCTAAAACAAGAGGGCAGCGGGATAGCTGTGCAAAACAACAAAATGTGTTTTCATCAGATTTACAGTGCGGCTTTTGTCCCTGACATCAGAGCAGGGACAGTGTACTGCTGTCAGATGGTTATATTGTGTTTCATTTCAAAATGGGTTTCTCTTTATTCGCTAGTAAATTTATGTTGGGAGCAACATGAGGCTCGGGGTGCTGAAGGATGCTGAGTCATGACATCAATTTTAGAATGTGTCCTTCATGAAAACAGCAGAACAGTTGGTGCAGTTTCACTTGTTAGTCAAGTTAACATCTTCTGCAGAAAAGGGAGGAGCAGCAAAAGGCTGTAAGCTACACAGGACTGGGATCAGCAATTTACCAAGGACTCATTTTGGCATGTTTCTTTTATGGTTGTTTGAACTGTTTGACTGCACACATTACCACACAGAGCAAAGGGATCTAAAAACTACAGGTGAGTCTAAACGAGCATTTTGCTGAAATCCTCAAACAAAGCAAAGAGCTTAACCTAGAAGATGAAAACCAAATCTTATGAGCCATCAAGTGACCTTTTATAAGTTTAGGGAGTACTGGATTTTGTAAAAAAATAAAAAATAAAACTAAATCACCAGGAGTAGAGGAATCATCACAAGTTCTACATGAAAGTGTTCAGTATCTTTTACTATATGAGACGTTCTTGATCAGCCAGGAGGACAACAACATGGCTATTCTTTAATCAGTCCAGATTTTCTTTTCTACACAATCAATTTTGCTAACTTGTGGTGGAGTGGTAACCTGAAATATGATGTATTCACCCAGTAAAGGGTTTTTACTACCACACTGTGGGCGTGGCCTATGCAGGATGCCCTGCATTTTCTTTCAACATCTTTCAATGCAAATTGGGTGTTCTGGGGTGCAGCTCCATTTTTGCTACCCCACTACGTTTCCCATTATCCAGGCAGTAGCCCACCCTTGTATTCACGATAAACACAAACTATTTATATATTATATTGCTGAATTTGAAATAATTAACTTTAATTGGGTTTTTTTAACATAAGCTTATTAGCTGTAGTCTAGAAAATTCAGCCCTCTCAAATACAGGCCATCACTCAACAACAGTGATTGTTCAGCAGGGAAGACAAAACTATAGTGTCATAGTTCCTTGTAATTTATTTTTGAGGGCTATTTGAAAAAGAAAAGCAGGTCTGAAGGAACACAAATGCATCTTTCATTTTTAAGTTTTTATTTAAAAACCATCTCTCTTACTAAATAGCACATTTCTGTCAGATGTCCAGATGCTTGCTTTAATATAACTAGGTGAAACAACCTCCAGAAATCCTGTACCATAATAACAATCCAATATTTCTTTGAATTTAAATTTAATTTTAAAATATGTCTCATTCACTGGTTTTCAATGTTCTTTGCTATTTCTGCATAATATTCAGATTACTGCTAACCAATGTTACATTGATGGGTTTTTCAACATTCACATATGGCCATCTGCAGAAATAGAAATTGAAAAGTGCCTGGGCAGTGAGCTGTACAAAAAATCTTTATAATTCTAAGGAAAGAGAGTTGTGATTTATCTACTCATTGGAAAAAAGCTGTTTGATATGCTAAACATTAAATAATTTTAACCAACTATTCATAAAAGATCCCTGATGATAATAGAACAAAAAAGAAAACACCCACTCAGGCTAGATAAAGTCTTGCCTATGGATTGTCCCAAAGGTGCTTTTTCAAGAGGCAGCTGGACTTTTTAAAATTTTTCTTTGAAGATGTTTGCTTCTCAACTAAGAAGCTTCTTCAGCTCTATAGACATCTGCCCTGAGAGGGGCGGCATAGAAATCCAATAAATAAATAAATAAATTTGCTTATGGATTCATAATTGAAAGAAAGAAAGAAAGAAAGAAAGAACAAAGGAAGGAAAGAAAGAAAGAAAGAAAGAAAGAAAGGGAGAAGGAAAGGGAGAAGAAAAGGGAAAAGGAAAGGGAGGAAGGAAGGAAGGAAGGAAGGAAGGAAGGAAGGAAGGAAGGAAAGAAGGAAGGAAGGAAGGTTGGCTGTTTTAAATGAGTCAGGCTCTGGCCCCAACAGTATCCTTAGAGTAACTCTTCCACTAGTCCCATAGTCCCAGTAGCTCAGTTTTACATGCTAATCCAACATGTGAGCAAATTGTATTCCTTGACACCCACCAGGTTGTTTAGGTTAGAAGTCAAATGAAAATAGGGTGCTAAGTGAGACAATTGTTAGGTGAATTTTGCACCATTTTATGACCTTTCTTGCTGCAGTTGTTAAGTTAGTAAAACGGTTGTTAAATGAAACTGGCTGCCCCATTGATTGCTTGTGAGAAGGTTGAAAACAGTGATCACACGATACCAAGACACTGCAACTGGCATAAATGTCAACCAGTTGCCAAGCATCGGAATTTTGATCACATGATCATGAGAAAGCTACAGCAGTTGTAAGTGTGAAAAACGGGCAAATGCCACTGTCTTCAGTGCCATTGTAACTTCAAATGGTCACTAAATGAGTTGTTGTAAGTCAAGGACTACCTGTAGATGGAGTGCAAGGATTCAAACAGCAAAGAAAATACAATATGTTGTACCTGTTCAATGGTTAGCTGTTTTTTCTTTTCTTTTTTGGGTGGGTGTGTATGTGTCCTTGATATCCGCCCCGAGTCTACGGAAAGGGGCGGCATACAAATCTAAATAATAATAATAATAATAATAATAATAATAATAATAATAATAATAATTATTATTATTATTATTAAATTAATCAATCAGAATAGAGCTGGAGGTCTTCTAGTCCAACCCCCTGTTTTCATTTCAGGAAATCTTTTTTCATTTCAGACAAGTGTCTTGTCTCTTCTTAAAAACATCCAGTGATGAAGCACCCAAAACTTCTGAAGGCAAGCTGTTCCACTGATTGTCTCCTCTGTTGAGAAGTTTCTCCTTAATTCCAGGTTGCTTCTTTCCTTGATAAGTTTCCAACCATTGTTTTTCATTTTGCTTACTGGTACTTTGGAATATAAATTGACCCCCTCTTCTTTGGAAGCTATCATGTTACCCCTTAGTTCTCCTTTTCTCTAAACTAACCATGATCTCAAATATTATCCTGTCCTGAACTGCTCAGCATGCCATTACACTGGAAGTGGCAGTTTATTTTAGAAATAGTGTGGTACACCTCCGTCATTCTTGAAATACAGTTTAGTCAATTGTTTCTTATGCTTTAGTTATCATAACTCTTCCTCTCTGGAATATGTCTCTACCAAGATATGTGAACAAACATCATTCAGGCAAGATGACAGAGTGACCCTTAGAATCGGTAGTCAGTACAAACAAAATGACATCAGTTATGTCTGTCTCTTGCCCAACTTCTTTTCCCCAAATATATATCTTCTTTATGGTGTGTTTGATATGATTATCAAGGAAAATCTTAAATACAACAGACATACCCAATGATGTTATGCTTTCTAATTTGTGCACAATATTTTACCTTGCTCCTTGATAAATGTTTGAAACACACTGGAAATAAAACATTTATAAAAAAACATTAGCAGTTGCTTTTCTGCCCTCTTTGTGATGAGTTTTGTAACTGCCAAAAGCAAATTATTTTCCTGCGAATTTATTTCTCTCTGAAATGTCTTCATATCTACTCTCGGTCAGGGGCAGATAACCCATTGTCCCAGAATGCTTTGGGCCTTAGAAAGCTTTGGTAAATTTTTAGAGCTTTGCCAAAATTGCTGCTGAAATACAATTTTCAATGTAACTGAAGGGTAAAATATTAAATCCATAGTAAGTATTAAGTTAAAGTTTAATTAGTAGAATGTAATTTTAAATTGCAATGATTTGAATTTTTTTATTTTGTTCAAGCCCACTTTGGGGAATAGGCTCTCAACATGGAGTTGTTATGCACTGTGATCAAGATTTATATGGAGCTAGATATCTGGAAGTAATACCATCTTGTAGAACCTATATACAAGGTTTATGATGTCCAAATAATAAAAATTCAAAAAATTCTACTGTACTAACTGAAAGTTTCCAATTCTAGTTTTGCAATTGTCCCATGCACGATGCATATTTTCATGCATTTCTGTGATAACTGAGTTGACTGAAAATAATGTATTCATTTATTTATTAAATAATTTTTTTATGGCCACTGAACACACGTACAGTGACCCTGGGCAGCATACAACAATATTGTTATCAACACTATAAAAACAAGGTTAAACAACACTATAAAAATCCTCCCCCATCCTCATATAGATTAAACATGCTTTGTGTACCAGATTACACAAATAGGATTTATATGGTTATGTCGTAAATTTGAAAAGAGAAGAAAGCTCTCTTAGCTGTGTTTTAAAGAACGTTATTCACTTTGTTTTTAAGAACGATCTAATCTTCATCTACATTATATGCACTTTAAGCCTATATGCTGATTTGCACTAGCCATATTTGTACGATTAATAATTATCACAGGCTATTTCAAATATATGAAGAAGAAAACAAAAATAGTTTGTGTGAATCAGTTTTCAGTGTAATGAGAACCAGATTTCTGTTTTCTGTTTACGATATATCTATACTGTAATCATGCAACATTTTTCAAATTCATTGAAAATTTCCATTTATATGCCATATTAGTGTTCTTTGTGGCAGCAGCTCCAAAAAAGTCAGTGAAGTGAGAGCATGATCAATGACCTTGAATATTAAAGCTGGCAATTTTTAGAAAAAAACCCACATTTTTTGCTTGTTCTCACATATCAAGGATTTTTATCATTGCGCTTAGTGACATATATCCTAGATCATTTTATGGCAGATGTATGCAGTTTCTCATTGTTTTCTCATAGCATCTTTTTCATTCTTTTATTTCTGCATCTTTTAATAGAAATCTTCAGCATTAGATCATTAGGATTTTAATTGCCCACATGACTGCTTTCCCCTCGTGTCTGTTACATATTCCATCTGTTCTTTTTTGCTAAGTGTGTTTTGTTTCACATTATTTATTTTTTCAGCCAGTCTCTTGGTATAGCTATTCCCTTATTTTTGTTCATTTCTTTGTTCTTCTAGAATACTTTCTTAACACTGGAATGTTGTAACGAGACAGACCAAGAACTCAGGACTTTTGATCATAAGTTTAAATACACAAAAGTATGAAGAATACACAAGTAACTTCTTCACCTTTTTTGACTTTGAAAGACCAACTGGCTGTTGAATTTTAGCAATTATACAATAGTGAAGAATAAACTTTCACTAGCTTACAGAGCTGAATCTGACATGGAACTCACTGGACTGACAATTTGCAATATACATAGCATTTGCTTGTATTGATGGATTTCACCCTATGTCCCTTTCAGAAGATGATTTCTCCCTATCAGGGATTAGAGATGGACAAAATAACAGAATGATAAAGTTGGAAGGGACCTTGGAGATCTTCTAGTTCAAGAAACAAACCCTTTTTAATTCCAGACAAATGGTGGTCCAATCTCTTCTTTAAAAACTTCAGTGTTAGAACATTCACAACTTCTGGAGACAAAATCTTTCCACTGATTGCCATATTTCTCATAGTATAAAATGCATAAGTATAAGATGCGTAAATATAAATTGCCTATTTTTTTAATTTTAATTTTAATTTTTGCAAAAATGGGGTTGGGAAACAATCTGGGTAGCCTTGAGAGAACTCCTGGGTCCTGGGCCCTCGTGGGTGGCGGCATTTTTTATTGTGGAAAAAGGGCCATTTTTCAGCCATTTTTTTCATGAAACAGGGCCATTTTTGCCATCCCCAGCACCCAGGAGCTCCCTGCATATTGGGGGGTGGGCTGTATTCAGTGTATAAGATGCACCAACATTTCCACCTTCTTTTAGGGGGGGGAAGGTGCATCTTATACTCCAAAAGATAAATAATTTTCTGTCAGGCAATCTCTTCTTAGTTCTATCTTGCTTATCTGCTTGATTAGTTCTCATGCATTGTTTCTTGCCTTGCCTTTAGATTTCAAAGCCTTTATTGTCATTGTACATCATGTATACAACAAAACTGGTTTAGCCTCTACTGGTGCAGTCCGTACAAGAATACAAGACAACATGAATAATATAAAGAATTTATTTATTTATTCATTCATTCATTCATTCATTCATTCATTCATTCATTCATTTATTTATTTATTTATTTATTTATTTATTTATTTATTTATTTATTTAGTGCTGGTGTAACATGGGCATACCTGGGGAAGCCCATAACTGCTCTCGCAGCTGCATTCTGCACGATCTGAAGTTTCCGAACACTTTTCAAAGGTAGCCCCCTGTAGTTACAGTAGTCGAACCTCGAGGTGATGAGGGCATGAGTGACTGTGAGCAGTGAGTCCCGGTCCAAATAGAGCTGCAACTGGTGCACCAGGCGAACCTGGGTAAACGCCCCCCTCGCCACAGCTGAAAGATGGTTCTCTAATGTGAGCTGTGGGTCGAGGACGATGCCCAAGTTGCGGACCCTCTCCGAGGGGATCAATAATTCCCCTCCCAGGGTAATGGACAGACAGATGGAATCATCCTTGGGAGGCAAAACCCACAGCCACTCCGTCTTATCAGGGTTGAGTTTGAGTCTGTTGACACCCATCCAGGCCCCAACAGCCTCCAGCCACCGGCACATCACTTCCACTGCTTCGTTGATTGGACATGGGATGGAGATGTAAAGCTGGGTATCATCAGCGTACTGATGATACCTCACCCCATGCCCTTGGATGATCTCACCCAGCGGTTTCATGTAGATATTGAATAGCAGTGATTTATGACTAAGAGGAGTACATCTGGAAGATTATAATTAAAGGAGTCATTTTATCAAAATGCTCCATACATATATACATACATGGGAAGCAACATCTACACACATACATCTACATATAATTTTCCTTTTGATTTGTTCTTCATTTCACCATTTATTGAAATATCAGCCCTGTATATTGAAAGGGTTGAGAAAAACAGTTCTTGCACTGGAAAGTTTTATTTCTCATTGCAGACATAGATATAAAAACAAAACAAAAAATGCTTGCTGTTTTTAATTCATCTTTCGGTCACCAAATGTTTAACATAATAAACAAAACTGGGAATTGTTGTAGCTTATGATAAACTTTGTGAAATAGATAGTTTTTCCTTGTTATGTGAGGTTACTGTAATTCTGAGATTTCAGCTGTGGACACTAAGGTTACCATATAGAATGCAAATAGCTTGGGCTATCTTATGTTTCTTCTTGAACAGATTGGGAGCAGCAAGCAAGCTGATATATATAAGAATATATATATAAAAAAGAGGATCCATCTGTATCCTCAAACACTGGCATCTTCTTTGATCATGCATTAATATAGCTACACATTTTTCCACCATCAGTTTTGAGACCCTTGCATTATGGTTGTGAACTTCACTTATTTGCCACCTGTTTTAACTTTTGTAATCTCAGATCAAACCACATTTTCATTTTGCCATTGTAGATACTGCTACTTTCTATATGTCTAAGAGTATGGTAATGTTTGTGCATTGTTTTTTGAAACACATAAACATCTAAAAGAAAGGTTGCTTCAATATCAGCAGAATAGAAATGAGATAATGTCTCTTTTACTAATCTCAAAGACAATCCAAAATTTATATGTTTGAATAACTAATCCATTAGTCATTATTGTTTTCAACATCCATAAAAAGGAAATCCAATGTATTAAACTCTCATGCAATAGTTTTCCTGTTGTTTTTAAATAACAGAGAGATTAAATGTTCCATGACTGTGCCTAACTACTATAAAATAGTTTCTTAGAAAAGGCAATGTTGATTTCATATTTCTTTTCTTGATTGTAGTGAAATGTTCTTTCTAAGACATAATTTACTTTGTAGGCAATTTTCATATGCATGTCTTAAGAAATTAAAAAGAATTGTAGAACTTAATTCTATTTGGTGTTAATTTTTCTCCAACCTGTGGAGATATACTGAATATTCACATGCAGGGAATTCTGAGTTGTCCAAACATCAGAAGGGAGAAATCTTCCCCATTACTTTAATTGTGGCTGAACAAAAAGGACGATACATATATCAGCTCTCTAAGGCTTTATCTTCTTCTCCCAATTAGCAATATAAAGTTAATTCAATGTTCTGTTTTTTTAAATTATGCTCTAGTAATCTCATTGACAGCTTGATGGAAGAAGGATTACATGTTCATTATATATACATACATTTACAATTTTGCATGGAGAAAATGACACAGTAAGCTGGATAATCATATTACATTGATGACACCGATTGATGACTAATAAAGTAAATAACTCATTGTATTCAAAGGTCTAAAAAAATATCTAATAATAAAAACCAATAATGAAGAATCAAGAGTTCTTTAGGGAAAACTGAACGCCAATGCCCAGAATCCAAGAATAGTAGAGGTAGAAGAGAATGTATTCCTATTATGTATGTTTGATTAGAGTATGTTATTTTTTATTTTTCATTTTATTTAATTACACTTTTAAAAACAAAACAAAAATAACAAGAATAGGAAAAAAGCAATGCAATCTTCACCAAAAGGGCTCTCCTATATCTCCTATACCTTTCTTCTATTCCTATATCTCTTCTTCTATTCTTTCATTGATATGTTCTATTACTATATCTTCTTTTCTATACTTTCATAGATATATTCTACTATGAGTATCTCCTCTATAACCTTCATCATGTATTTTACTATGTGTGTGTGTGTGTGTGTGTGTGTGTATATATATATATATGTAGATTGTTCTGAGTTCGGGTTTTGCCCTGTGTAATACTCAGAACAATCTACATACATATACCCGTGAAATATATATATATATATATATATATATATATATATATATATATATATTTCACGGGTATATATATTTCACGGGTATATATATATATATATATATATACAGAGTACACATACCCACTAAATATATATATATATATATATATATATATATATATATATATATATATATATATATATTTCACGGGTATATGTATTTCACGGGTATATATATATATATATACAGAGTACACATACCCACTAAAACTCTCATTGTGTATTGGACAAAATAAATGAATAAATAAATAAAATAAAAGAAATAAAAGAAAAACAGAAAAATAACATAAGCTAACTACAATATACCACATTCAGTCAAGCACTGAATGCGCTAACTACAATATACCACATTCAGTCAAGCACTGAAACTTTCTATCAATGTTTTTAATTTACAGAGAATGATAATACTGTATATTGTTGTAAAATCCTATGAAGTGTTTGCAAAACAGAAATGCACCAGTTCTTATGAATAAAAATGACCTTTTCAAAAATGGATAATTTTTGAATTCAGTAGTAGTGTTTTTGATATCCAGACTAATATTATTTAGCAATTTATCATAATAATAATTTTAGTAAAAACCCTTGATATAATTCCTCAAATAACTCATCAAAGCTATAATTGAACATAACATTAACATTTTTAACATCAAAATATTTCCCCATATATAATGTGTGCTAGAATAGTGTTTCAAATACTGTCAATGACCACAAATCCAAATGTTTAATAATAAGGAACAAATGGGCGGATTTGGCTAGATGGAGTCCTTGGTGTTCTCTGACCAAGGTAGTTGGTTGGTAGTTGGTAAGAAAATAATCAAGCTCAGGGAGCACCAAGGACTCCAGAGTTTAAGCCTGAGCTATACATATGCTCAGATGCTATGTTTTGGTATTGTCTAGTTCCTGTAGAACGCAACCAGAACTCAACCTAGCAAATAATGTTTGCTTGAATTATTAAACGGTAATGCCATCTATTAATGATTAACTAACAAATTCATTCCATATCACATTACAAATGTATATGTAATTACACTTAACAATAAATGATAAAATCAACTTTATAATGAAGCAATTTTAAGGAAAGACGAAAGATAAAGTTGCTAAAGGTTATTTTACATGTTGAACTCATGGCAGATGTATGTATGTATGTATGTATGTATTTATTAATTTATTAATTTATTAATTTATTAATTTATTAATTAATTAATTAATTTATTTATTTGAACAAGTATAGGATTGTAGTTTGTATAAGAATAACATAAGTAATAAATAATGATAAAAGAAGACAATAGGACAATAGGACAGGGACGGTAGGCACAATGATGTGCTTATGCTTGCCCCTTACAAACCTCTTAGAAAAGGGGAGAGGTCAACTGTAGACAATCTGAGGTTAAAGATTTTGGGGTCTGGGGAAGAAACCACAGAGTCAGGTAATGTGTTCCAGGTGTTGATCACTCTATTGCTGAAGTTGTATTTTCTGCAATCTAGTTTGGAGTGGTTTACATAAAGTTTGAATCTATTACATGCTCGTGTGTTGTTGCAATTGAAGGTGAAGTAGTCACTAACTGGAAGAACATTTTGGTATATGAATTTATGAATTTATGAATTTATGAACTACTGTTAGATCATATCGAAGGCGACGTAGTTGTAAATTGTCTAATTGCAGTTTCAAGATGGAGAAAAAGTGTCTTATTGCAAGAGGAGTGAAGGACTGTTCTTGTGAAATATTTCTGAACTCTCTTGATTGTATTTATGTCTGATACGCAGGTTCCATACAGGTGAATTGTATTCTAGAATTGGTCTGCCAAACGTTTTGTAAGCTCTGGTTAGCACTTCAATGTTTTTGGAGAAGAAGCTATGTAAGATTAGATTAACAACTCTTAATGCATTTTTGGCAATGTTGTTACAGTGAGCTCTGGCACTTAGGTTATTGGATATGAGTACCGTACTCCAAGTCATCTACAAGTTCATTTCCACCAAGTTTGTATTTTGTGTTCTGATTTATTTTTGCCAATTTGTAAAACAGAGCATTTCTTGGCTGAGATTTGAAGTTGACCATTCAGCTACATGGTCAAGATCCCTTTGAAGAGTAGCAGTATAGTCGGTGGTATTAAATATTTTAACATCATAGGCAAAGAGAACACAGTTGCTGATAATAAGGTCACAGAGATCATTTATGTAAAGAATGAAGAGTGTTGGTCCTAAAACACTGCCTTGAGAGACACCACTGATGACAGGAGCAGGATTAGATATGACACTACCTATTTTGACTACTTGTTGTCTATCAGACAGGAATGCTGTTATCCAATCATGTAGAGGTCCCGAGATGCAGTAGGGTTTTAGTTTCAGTAGAAGTTTGCTATCACACAGGGTAAAAACTCCCTCTTGTCTGCATTCTAGTTAAATGATCCATGGTGGAACTGGTGTTCTGTTCGGGTCGTATGTGACCCGAAGCCAAGTTTGAGTCCCTGTAAAAAATTTTCCCTGCATATCTGAAACTTGAAATTTCATGACTTTTCATCATTTCAGGGGTTCTCTCTATGAGAATTTTTTTGGGGGGGTGGGGGGCTTAGTTTTTGCTGAGCAAAAAAAGTTCCTAATGTTATGTTCGGGTCACATACGACCCGGACCGAAAACACTTCATTTGAAGTGCTTATGTTTGGTCAATTTGAAAACTTTTTTCACTTGGAAAGTAGTCTGAACATTTCTGCACACAATGATATGAAAATTGAAATGAAAAAATTAATCCTTATTGGTTTATTTTGCACATAAATGTGCCGCCCCCCCGTTTTTGTGATTTTTTTTCAATTTATGGATAGTTTTGCTTGCAAAATCCATTCTATTTTACTGGAGTTGGTGTGGGATTGGTAGCTTGAACATTTCTGAATATAAGAAAAATATAAAGGAACTGAAAAAAATGATTCTTACTGGTTTTTTAACATCAGAAATAAGGCCTCCCCCCCCCCTCGGCTGCTTGCAATCATTTTCACTTTTTATTTTTTTATGCTCCAAATCCGAAATATTCTTTAAAATCTTAGGCATTCATTTACTCAATTTAACAATGCTGGTCATCAAAAAATATTTTTGGGGTGGTGGCTAATTGTTTTCTGGGCAAAAAAAAATCATAACTTCAAATCTGTTTCTGTTCGTATATGACAGGACCAAAAATATTTTTTTTAGGTACTTGAATTTAATCTTTTTGAAAACTTTTTCAACTGGAAAACTAGTTTGAACATTTATGAACATAATGATATGAAAATTGAACTGGAAAAATTGAGACTTATATTTTTATTTTGATCAAAAAGCCCCTCCTCCCATCCTTTCTGAATTTCGTGTCAATTTATATTTTTTAAGGCTACAAATCCCTAAGGAATTTTCCCCCAAAAGGTTTGATATACTAAATTGAACATTTCTGAACATGAGAAAAATATAAATGAACTGAAAAAAATGGTTCTTATTGGTTTATTTTTGCCACAAAAGGGCCACCCCCCCGGCCTTGCTGTGTGCCATTATTGTCACTGTTTATACATATTTGTCTATAAATATTTGGAATATCCTTTTGAAAATCAACCACATTGTAGCCAGATAACTAATTTTATGAAAGAAATCCATTTTACTAAAAAAAAGTATGTAAGTTTGAAATTAACAGCATAATTTTTATATAAATTGAAATAAATTTATATGCAAAATAAACCAATATTCATCAATTTTTCCAGTTCAATTTTCATATCATTATGTTCAGAAATGTTCAAGCTACAAATCCCACACCAACTTTAGCAAAATAGAATGCATTCTGCTAGCAAAACTATCCATAAAG
This sequence comes from Erythrolamprus reginae, assembly GCF_031021105.1. Taxonomy (NCBI): domain Eukaryota; kingdom Metazoa; phylum Chordata; class Lepidosauria; order Squamata; family Dipsadidae; genus Erythrolamprus; species Erythrolamprus reginae. The sequence goes on along the minus strand of NC_091952.1, from coordinate 191,274,223 downwards.
TAAAGACTATTTCACAAAAACGGGGGGGAGGCACATTTATGTGCAAAATAAACCAATAAGGATTAATTTTTTCAGTTCAATTTTCATATCATTGTGTGCAGTAATGTTCAAGCTACCAATCCCACACCAACTTTAGTAAAATAGAATGCATTTTGCAAGCAAAACTATCCATAAATTGAAAAAAAATCACAAAAACGGGGGGGGGCGGCACATTTATGTGCAAAATAAACCAATAAGGATTAATTTTTTCATTTCAATTTTCATATCATTGTGTGCAGAAATGTTCAGACTACTTTCCAAGTGAAAAAAGTTTTCAAATTGACCAAACATAAGCACTTCAAATGAAGTGTTTTCGGTCCGGGTCGTATGTGACCCGAACATATCACTAGGAACTTTTTTCGAACAGAACACAAGGGTTAAGAGCTTTTTCATTCTAATTCCATGGCTCTTGTTATAAACAGTGTCCAAAACTGTAAAAATGTGACAAGTCTGAAGATATTTGATTGGGAGAATGTAAAGCAGTGGTGAAACTAATGGCTTATTGTAGATGGAAGCTTGAATAAAATAGCAAGTATAAATGGCTAACACAGCAAGGCAACTAAATAAAGGCATTTATAGTTTCCAATCAAGAACTGGAAATATATACATATCATATAATGTTTACTGAATTTCTGTGACTATAAACTAAAGCTGCTACTACACTTTCTAACCTGTTTGCTAACGTGCAGATGTTTTCTGTTTCCCAAGTCTGTTGCTCCAATTAATGCCAAACCATGCCTTTGCTTTCCCAGTGGTACAATTCCATCTTATGTCAAGCACAGAAGAGGGCCCTACAGATTCAAGCTGTTCATTTGCAGAAGAATATAACTATATTTTCAAAGAGGGGAAAAGGCATGTTAATGCTTTCTGACGATACACACATGCATATGTCATAGCTTGAACCACATTAAGAAAGATACAACTTGTATGTGTGCATTATTTTTTTAAAAAGTTCAACTAAATTGTAATTTTTTAAAAAAAATGGTTTTGCAATAAAGTAGAGGTGACCTCTTAATTACAACTTTGAAGTTAATCAATTACTCTTATCCAGCAATTACTCAAGATACTGCTTTCACAGCCAGACAGGAATACAATTTTAGAGAAGATATTTTTCACTCATTATGACTGGAGCAATTAGGTTAGGAATAAATTACATAACACTTGTGGTCCTACAGGTCCCCACCAAACTTCATATCCCATCTTGTTTCGAAATCCTTTAAAAAGATACAGGTAAGGATTTCCCTTGATCAGTAATGTGAGATTCATCTTCATATTTTATCCAACATTGCCCAAAAACATTTGCTCATGTGGCAACATGACTATATGCCAAGGCACACCAAACACTGTTACCTTCCCACCAAAGTGGTATCTATTTATCTACTTATAGTTACATGCTTTTGAACCACTTGGTTGGTAAGAGCTGGGTAAGAAATGGTAAATCACTCCATTGCACATTGCTTGGATTTTTAAATTAGGTTGTCCTTAATAGAAGGCAGGTTGGGAGTAATTATTTTCTCTGCACTTTTAATTATCCTCCGAAGCCTGTGTGTCCTGTTGGGTTGAAGAACCAAATCAGACAGTTATAGAGGTACTGATGACAGACTCAATAATTCTTCTGTAAAACTGTATCAGCAGCTCCTTGGGCAGTTTGAGCTTTCTGAGTTGGTGTAGAAAGAACATTCTTTGTTGTGTATATTTAATGCCATTTTTTGTTAGGTGTCAATTTTAGATGTTGAGATATGGTAGAACCTAGACATTTGAAGGTCTCTACTGTTGATACTGTGTTGTCTATATTGTAAGAGGTGGTAGTGTGGGAGGATGTCTCCTAAAGCCTACCACCATTTCTAAGGTTTTGAATGTGTTCAGTTCCAGGTTGTTCCAGTCGCACCACAAGGCCAGTTGTTCAACCTCCTGTCTGTATGCCGATTCATCATTTTGTCAAATGAGACAATCATGGTTGTGTCATCTACTTAGCTGAACAGATGGATCATTTGAGATGCAGTCATTGGTATATATATAGAAGATAAGTGGAGAGACCATACAGCCTTGTGGGGCCTTGTGCTAATTGATTTTGCCTACCTTCACCTTCTGATTCCTGTCTGTTAGAGATTCCTCTCATCGTCCTCCTTATTTCCAGGTTGGATTCCCTCTCCAGTGAGTTTCCACCCATTTCTTCTTCTACCCTTAGGTGCCATGGAGAATAAACCATCCCGTTTTCCTTGTGGAAGTCTTCAGGTATTGGAAAACGGCTATAATGACTCCCCTCAGTCTTCTATTCATTAAGTGAAACATATCTGGTTCTCTTAGCCATTCTTCATAGAATTTATCTTCCATATCCTTCATAATCTTTGCTGCTCTTTTCTGCCATTTTTATAGGGCCTGAGCATCTTTTTTGTATTGTGGGGACCAGAACTGGACACAGTGTTTCAAAGGTGGCCTGACCAGTCTATCACTTCCCATGACCCCTTTATTGACATTTCTTTCAACATCTTTAATTTTGGTATTAAATTGCAAACAAAAACATCATTTATCCAAAGGGGTCAGGATTTTTGTCATCCACATTCCTTTGGGCAAAGGAGCAGCAGTTTTACAATATTATTGTCATAACAAAAAAAATATTGTAATTGAATATTCCCTCAGCTTCGGGGAGTGGAGTGTCAGCCTTTAAAATTGTGGTCTCTTTCTTTCTTGAAAAACCCAGATTCATTCTGTCAAAACACCTAACTTCATCAGCTCCTTCTGCTGAATTCAACATTAATATGCGGGTGAAGTTCTTCAAGAGTTATGGCCTGTCATGCTTCTACAATATGCTCCACAATGTCTGTAATACGCCAGTCATTCACTTATCTTGTCTTCAACAGCATCTGCTATAAAAACACAATTTAAGTCTTTTTAAATAATTAGATCAACGCACATTTTTGACAGCCCTTACTTGTCCTGAGTCCCAGCAGTAATAACCCAGCAGTCATAGTCTTTAAGTGATGTTTGTATCCTTTGGTTTCTAATGTTCATTTCATCCCTTTACATTTATAGCACAACAATTACAGGTGCATCATGTACCTGGAACAAAATGCTTTTCCTTTTTCTCCAACATTGTAGATGTGTCTCATCTTGTGCATAAACACCCAAATGAAAGAACAGTGCTTGCAAGATTGAGAGCATTATTTAACTGTCCACAGTGAAGCAAAATCTCCCACTTAATAACAACCTTATCACTTATTTCTAAGAGCTTTTATACTGAAGTGGAAGCTCTTAAGAACCAGATAAAGAAAAGCAAGAGCAAATAAAAAATGACACTTTTACACTGGGCACCTTGCCTCACAAGAGAGAACCGAAGCATATGAGCAGGGAAAGCAGGGACAGTATTTATATTTATAATAAATGCAATATAAAGGTGAAGTCAAAGGAACATTTAATTGGTTATGCAAGGGGAAAATACAACTTTTGTCCTGTTTATAAACATAGGGACTTATTTTGAAATAGGAAAAGAAAAGCCCTTTGGGGTGGGAGGAATGAAAAAGTCACATGGGATCGCAACATGCAATTGAAGCTGGGAAATTCTAAGAACTGAGGTCTATGTGTCTTAAATTTGTCAGGGTTGGATAATTCCACCTTAAAATATGAATATTAGACCCCAAGGTTGCACATTGGTTGGAATGCAGTATTGCAGGTTAATTCTGCTGACTGCCAGTTGCCAGCAGTTTGGCAGCAAGTCTCATTGGCTCAAGGTTGACTTAGCCTTCCATCCTTCTGAGATTAGCAAAATAGGACCCAAATTGTTGGGGAGGGTACAATATGCTGGCATTGTAAATCACTTATAGTAGGTTGTAAAGCACTGTCAAGTTGTATATAGATTAGATTAGATTAGATTAGATTAGATTTATTGGATTTATATGCCGCCTCTCTCCGCAAACTCGGGGCGGCTCACAACAATAATTAAAAAACAGTACATAATAACAAATCCAATGTCCACCAATCTAATTACAATTTAAAATTAGTAATTTCATAAAGCAATCCCAATATATATAAAAAACAGGCACACAGTCAAGCAATCAAACGGCAAAACAACATGGTGCAAGGTGGAGATGTTTTAGTTCCCCCATGCCTGACGACAAAGGTGGGTCTTAAGGAGTTTACGAAAGGCAGGCAGGGTGGAGGCAATCCTAATCTCAGGGGGGAGCTGGTTCCAGAGGGTTGGGCCCCCCACAGAGAAGGCTCTCCCCCTGGGTCCCGCCAGACAACATTGTTTAATCGATGGGACCCGAAGAAGGCCGACTCTGTGGGACCTAACCGGTCACTGGGATTCGTGCAGCAGGAGGCGGTCCCGAAGATATTCTGGTCTGGTGCCATGAAGGGCTTTATAAGTCATAACCAACACTTTGAATTGTGACCGGAAACTGATCGGCAACCAATGCAGACTGCGGAGTGTTGGAGTAATATGGGCATACTTAGAGAAGCCCATAATTGCTCTCGCAGCTGCATTCTGCACGATCTGAAGTTTCCGAACACTTTTCAAAGGTAGCCCCATGTAGAGAGCGTTACACTAGTCGAGCCTCGAGGTGATGAGGGCATGAGTGACTGTGAGTAATGACTCCCGGTCCAAATATGGCCGCAACTGGTGCACCAGGCAAACCTGGGCAAATGCCCCCCTCGCCACAGCTGAAAGGTGTTTCTCTAATGTGAGCTGTGGATTGAGGAGGACACCCAAATTGTGGACCCTCTCTGAGGGGGACAATAATTCCCCCCACAGGGTAATGGATGGACAGATGGAATTGTCTTTGGGAGGCAAAACCCACAGCCACTCCGTCTTGTCTGGGTTGAGTTTGAGTTTGTTGACACCCATCCAGGCCCCAACAGCCTCCAGGCACCGGCACATCACTTCCACTGCTTCGTTGACTGGACATGGGGTGGAAATGTAAAGCTGGGTATCATCGGCGTATTGATGCTACCTCATCCCATGCCCTTGGATGATTTCACCCAGTGGTTTCATGTCTGCAGGCACCCCACAAGGGAGAAACCTCGGGGTCGACCTCTGACCCCCCCCACTAACACTGACTGCGACCGACCGGAGAAGTAGGGGGAGAACCACTGAAGAACAGTGCCTCCCACTCCCAACCCCTCCAGCCGGCACAGAAGGATACCATGGTCGATGGTATCGAAAGCCGCTGAGAGGTCAAGGAGCACCAGCACAGAGGACAGGCCCCTGTCCCGGGCCCGCCAGAGATCATCCATCAACGCGACCAAAGCAGTTTCCGTGCTGTAGCTGGGCCTGAATCCAGACTGTTGAGGACCTAGATAATCGGCTTCTTCCAAGGACCGCTGGAGTTGAAGTGCCACCACCTTCTCAACAACCTTCCCCATGAAGGGAAGGTTGGAGACTGGACGGTAGTTATTAAGCACGGCTGGGTCCAGGGAAGGCTTCTTGAGGAGGGGGCGCACAAGTGCCTCCTTATAAAGGGGCGGAAAGGACCCCTCCCCAAGGAGGCATTGACAATCTCCTGGACCCAGCTCCGTGTCACGCCTCGACTGGCCAAAACCAGCCAAGAGGGACACGGATCCAGTAAACAGGTGGCGGAAGTCACAGCTCCAATGGCCTTGTCCACTTCATCAGGTGTCACCAAGTCAAACTCCTCCCAGACAGATGGACAAAGACGTTTAGCCCCAGTCACCTTGACTGACTCATTGTCAGTCGACTCTGTTTTACAATTGGAGTCGAGGTCCGCTCGGATCCGAGCGATTTTATCAGCGAAAAACGTGTTCAAATCCTCGGCACTACTCTGCAAGGGCTCCCCAACTCCCCTCTGATATAAGTTTCAGTGTTGGTGTTGCTAGAGTTCTGAAAAAAATATTTGCCTGTTTGGGTTTTTACTTTCCCCCCCAAAGCTGCCACATAATGTTAGCCAACATTCATATGGGTCCTACTATTATAATGTTGGAGTAATGTTTTGTAGAAGCTAGCCCACCTAGATAGCCAAAGCAGCTAGCCAACCTGCCTCAGACCAGGATATCAGGAACTGTTGTCTTGAAGATAACTGAAGACAAGTACTGCAGAATTTCTTAGGAAAATATTTACTTCTTTCGTAGCAAACCTACACTAACTATTTACACTGTAGCTATTTCTCTCTAGAAGCTACTATACACAATGCTCACAATTCTCTATCTATGTTACAAGTCTTCTACCACCACAAGCCATGAGAGATGTCTTTCTCCCCATATAGCACTGCCTATGGAATATAATTAATGGACAAACTCCACAGCCTATTAATTAAATTATTAGCAGTCAATATGGCTTCACCCCACTATGACCTGCTCAGATCAGAATCCTCCAGCAGTGAGTCTTTCATAGCTTGTAAGACTCCATTTCGCCTTTCAACCACATCATTCTCCACTGCTGTGTACAGATTTGTGCATCTGTGTTTTATTCCTAACTGTCCTAACCATTTTTAAAATTTGTTGATGTAATAGACGCGAGTACAAAGATCCAATGAATTTCTCTTTATTCTCAATAGGAAAAAACAGGCGGCTGTAACACTTTCTCTCAGCCGCTTTCACTAACAAGAGACGCGTAAGACAGGGAGCCGCGCTATTTATATAGCTCGCCCAGCAACAGCGGCGGCTGACAGCTCCTTGATATTGGCGCCTAAAGTCAACAGCCAATCAGCGAACGGTAAGCATTTAACAGTACTTCTGCTTAACAACAAAAGGCGAACTTTGCCTAGAAACAATCCCTAATACATATATATCTAATACATAACACCCCTCCCCTTTTTAGTTAGCTTACTGTACAATGATTTATTCAGACAAATAGGTGATATAATCATTTAACCGCGCAGGTCTTCTGGGTGTCCTGTCAGATCGACGCTGCTCCTGGAAGACTTGGGAATCAACGGAAGAGGAAGGTTCTTCCTGTCCAGAGGAGTACGAATCTCCACGGCTGGCATGCTGTACAGAAGGGGCAGCGTTGGAGGGGGCAGTCTGTCCAGGTAAGTCCCAATCAATTTGCTCGGTTTCTGCCCGATTTCTGCCCAGCCTGTTATAACTCCCTGCAGGGAGTGAACGAGTAGAGATGCCATTATTATTATTATTATTATTCCCCATTTGTGTACTCCCCGGTGTCTCTTGCCTGCTTCTAATGTGGTCTATATGCCGTTGCCAGAGGCGACCATCTAGTAAGGTGATTTTGTAAGTTTTTGGTCCAGTTTTGTCAGTTATTATGCCACGTTCCCATTGCTTCCCCCTGTCAAAATTTTTGACAAATACATGCTGGCCAATAAATACCTCTCTTTCTGGGATAGACATATTAATATTCCTATGTTGCACAAAAGAGGGGTGCAGTCTGTCCAGAGGAGACCTTAACCTCCTCCCCATCAATAGCTCAGCTGGACTCTTGTTGGTGGATACACTCGGTGTAATGTGTTGAGCCAGGAGGAAAGTGTCCAGTCTCTCTTGTATTTCCCCTGGGGCTGACCTTTTAATGGCCTCTTTGGCCACTCGGACATACCTTTCAGCCATTCCGTTAGCCCACGCTGCGTGGACTGATGTTAACGCGTGTCTGATCCCCAAGTGTGCTAGGAAGCTCCTGAATTGAGAGGACGTGAATTGGGGCCCATTGTCCGATACCAGGACGTCTGGGCACCCATGAATTGCAAACAATTTCCTTAAAGCCATTATAACAGTCCATGAGGTAGTGGACCCCAATACCAAAACTTCCAACCATTTAGAGTACGCATCTACTACAATGAGGAACATATTATTCCCCACTGGCCCTGCTAAATCTATATGTACTCTGGACCAAGGGCTCTTGGGCAAGTCCCACTCTGCAGGGGATGTTTTGGGAGGATTTGGCCGAGATTCTTGGCACTGTGGGCAAGTGGCCACCCAATCTTCAATAGCTTTATCCATACCAGGCCACCATACATATCCTCTGGCCAGGGCCTTCATCCTGACCACACCTGGATGACCTTTGTGTAACAATTTCATTACCTGTAATCTGAGAGTGGGGGGAATGACTACCCTGTCTCCCCACAGAACACAATCATGCATTACTGAGAGTTCCAAACGTTTGGTCTTATACTCTGCCACACTATGGTCCTCTCCATTTGGTGGCCAACCTTTTAAAATAAATTGCAATACAGAATGTAATAATGGGTCTTTTTTGGTTTCTATGGCCACTTCATGGGCAGAAACTAAAGGGTCAATTGGCAAATCAATAAGTAAGACATCAGATGCCGGAGCGGGGTCTTCCACCCTCAGTCCTAAAGGGCAACGGCTAAGCCCATCTGCATGGTTGATCAACGACCCCCCCTTATGTATAAGGACATAGTCATAGCCTGCAAGGAAGATTGCCCACCTGGACATTCTAGGGGACATGAATGGGGGGGTAGGGCGCCCAGTGGCTAATAGACCCAATAGAGGCTTGTGGTCTGTAACCAATTGGAAGGGGCGGCCTAATAAATAATGGTGAAATTTTTTCACCCCAGCCACCAGAGATAGTGCCTCTCTATCTATTTGGGCATAGTTCCTTTCAGTTGATGATAAAGTTCTTGAAAAATAAGCCACAGGGGCTTCTTGCCCATTAGGTAATATGTGGGCCAAAACACTGCCCACGCCGTAAGGTGAAGCATCGCAGGTAAGCCTAAGTGGAAGGGTAGAGCTGTACTGGATGACAACACTGTTGGAAGACAGGAGATTTTTTATAGCTTGGAAAGCTTGTTGTTCCCTATCTCCCCATGTCCACACTGCCCCCTTGTGGAGAAGGCGATGAAGCGGCTCAGCTGCAGAAGCCTTTTGACGTAAAAATACGGAATAAAAATTTAAAAGTCCCAAAAAGGCTTGTAGCTCAGCCTTACAAGTGGGTGTAGGTGCCTCCTTGATGGCCCTGACCTTATCTTCAGTGGGGTGAATACCCTTGGCATCTATTCGGAATCCCAAAAACTCAATTGAAGTTGTTTCCCATACACATTTCTCAGGTTTCAAACGTAAACCCTTATCTTCCAAACGGGATAGTACTTGCCTTATGCGGCTATGCAGTTGGCGAGGGGTGTCCCCACAAATTAATATGTCGTCAAAATACGGGACCACCCCCGTGAGGCCAATTAGAAGTCGTTCCATCAAACGCTGGAAAATACCTGGGGCCACACTAACCCCAAACTGCAAACGAGTACATTTGAATGCCCCTCGATGGGTGACAATAGTCTGGGCCATGGCTGTGGCATCATCTACGGTGAGTTGCTGATATGCCTGCGCCAAATCCAAGCGGGCAAAGAGGGACCCCGATCCTAAGGTGTGTAGCAGCTGTTGCACCACGGGTATGGGGTAGGAATTATGCTGCAGCGCTTTGTTCAAAGTAGATTTATAGTCTGCACACACTCTGAGGGTGCCATCTGGTTTCAAAGGTGTTACTATAGGAGTCTCCCAGGGTGCGTGTTCAACGGGCACTAGAATGCCTTGATGTTGCAGCTTTTGTAATTGGGCGTCTAATTTCTCAAGTAAGGGGAGAGGCACTCGTCGTGGTTTAAGTCTAAGGGGGGGAACATTAGGATCCAATGAAAACGAAATAGGGGGACCTTTGTATGTGCCCAACCCGTCTTTAAACACCTCAGGAAACTCACGGACAAAATCAGGCACTCCATTTTGCCCTAGTGTAGTAATCTTGTGGAGGCCAGTGACAGCTAAGCCTAACGGAGCCATCCACTCTAAACCCAGCAATGAATGGTTTGCCCCTTCAACAACAAGTAATGGCAGAATAAGATGTACATTCTTAAAAGTGACTGGCACATTAACTCTACCCAATACCCTGATAGGGTGTCCTTGAAAGTCATTTATAGAAATGTCCAGCGGTTGCAAGGAGTCCCGAGAGAGGGATGGCACATAAAGGTGCAACTTTTGCCAAGGCATTAAAGTGTATTTGGAGCCAGTGTCAAGCTCCATGGGGCATGGCTGGTGGTTAAGTAGGATTGGGACAATAATTTTATTCAGGGGGGGGGGAAAAAGGAGAGCTAGTTTTGGGCCAACAAGAGTTACCTCGGGGGATCCACGGACGTCGATTCCCTCTGTTAAACTGCCCTGGGGGGCGAGGAAAACGCTGTGCAGGAAAGGGAGGCAGGAGATGAGGAGAAGCAGAGAAGTCATCTGAAATGATGGCCCGGCAGGCAGGGGCGATGTGTCCTCGCTTTTCACAACGTCGGCATATGGCATCCTTGAAAGGGCATCGGGATCGTGGATGTTGTCCTCGGCATCCGGCACAGGGCTGGTAAGGTGGACGGAGCTGTCTCGACGCTGGTCCCCGAATTTGACAACAATATTCATCAAACTGGTCTTGCTCTTGCAGCTGGTAATCGTAGGGCCGAGTCACCAGTGAACGGTGGCTGTCCGAGATTTTAGACACAGTGGGAAGTTTGTCATTAGATTTAAGATCGGCTGCAGCAGCTTCAGCCACCTCAGCCGTTTGTGCTGCCTTAATAACGTCTTGAAGGGTTGACTCTTCAGCAGCTAGTAACTTATTGCGAATGGTGACATTTCGCATGCCAAAGATTATGGCATCTGTCAACCTCGCCTCAGGATTTTCAAACTGGCATTTTGCTAAAATCGTCCTGAGGCGAGTTGCAAATTGGTTTATAGACTCGCCTTCAGTCTGAGCTGTGCGCGAGAATTGATGCCGGTACACCCGAGCAGGCTTCGTTGGCTTGAAATGTGAAGCCAGTTTCTCCTTTAAAGTGTCCCACGGAACCGAATTGGCGGGCGCCGGATCAGTCAGCGTGCCGGCTAATTCAAAAATTTGGGACCCGCAATAATTCAAAAAAAGAGCCCTCTTTCTGCTGTCTTCAGCATCATGCATGCCTGCAGCCTCCAGAAAAATGTCAAATTTCGACATATAAGCTGTCCAAGTAGACCTCTCAGGGTCAAACAATTCAGGAGGCTGGATGATCGACGGGGTCGACATTCTGTATTTTTACAAATTTTTCTGATAAAAATAAATGACCTCGAGACCCTCGTCGCCAATGTAATAGACGCGAGTACAAAGATCCAATGAATTTCTCTTTATTCTCAATAGGAAAAAACAGGCGGCTGTAACACTTTCTCTCAGCCGCTTTCACTAACAAGAGACGCGTAAGACAGGGAGCCGCGCTATTTATATAGCTCGCCCAGCAACAGCGGCGGCTGACAGCTCCTTGATATTGGCGCCTAAAGTCAACAGCCAATCAGCGAACGGTAAGCATTTAACAGTACTTCTGCTTAACAACAAAAGGCGAACTTTGCCTAGAAACAATCCCTAATACATATATATCTAATACATAACAGTTGACATAAATTCTGAACCTCTGTCAGTCTGCACCTGACATACCTGTTGTTTGTTTATAACTTCTTTCTACAAAGTTTACCCATTGCTCAAACTTTTGTAGCACCTCTCGTTTACTTTTTAGTAAATAGCAGGATCCAAACTTGCTGTAGACATCTTACTGTCCTGTTGTCCTCATTTATCTGTACTTACTTTGCTTATATGTATGTTTATACCTATACTTCCTATCTTGTACAAGTTTGACAAACAAATAAATAAAATAAAATAAATAAATAATGTATAAAATAAACAATGGAACAGCTTCCCTTTGGAAGTTGTGGGAGCTTCATCACTTGAGATTTTCAAGAAGAGATTGGACTGCCATTTGTCAGAAATGGTATAGGGTCTCCTGCTTGTAATTGGGGGTTGGACTAGATTACCTACAAGGTCCCTTACAACTCTGTTAATCTGTTAATCTCAACAGGCTAACTCAGGATGAGAAGCATTTAAGAACTGCCTACTGCTATGGTTGTATTTCATCAAGACTGTGAATGTGTTTGCCAGATGCAGGGCCAATTTCATCAAGATGGTATTAAAAGAGAGATAAAGGACTGGGCCAACAAGAAATCATAATAAATGAAGAGGGAATCATGAGAAGAAGTGCAGATTTAGAGATTAGTAGAAAACTATAACAGCAAGACTAGTAGGGAGTACAGCTCAAATGTTACTTCACCAATGCACATAAAATGGGAAACAAGCAAGGACACTTGAAATCTTACAAATGTGGTATCAACTGAAACATTGTAGAACAACACACATTAGTGGAACAAAGCCCAGGAAGGTTCAAAAGAACCTTCTGGTGTATGTTAAGAAATATATCCCAGTACAGAAAAGGGATCAACTGAAGAATGAAAATTATGTTGAGAGTAAGATAATAGGAGAGAGAAACAAAAGTGATATCATTGTAGAAGTTTATTATAACCTATTTGGACAGGCAGTTGTGGAGAGATTTCTGTTTTCCTGACATCTGCTAAAATCTAATTTTACCTAGAGTTGGAAGTCCAATAAATTCCTGTCCTCCAACCTCCTGTCAGAAAATGGAGCAAAATCTTAAATGTTATTAATGGGAAGAAATTGGTTGAAGAACTGAAGATGAATAGATCCATGGGAGAAAATGACCATGATACGTTTGATTTCATATTAAGAAAGGAGGACTATTAATACCCTTGATTTCGTATTAAGAAAAATTAGCATTTCAGAAGACAGATTTTTATTAATTCAGATTGAAGATTGGTCACATCCAATGGCTTCAAATAGAAATCAAGAAAGTGTTGAGATAGGATATGGAATGAGATTATAAAGTGCAGTTGCAAACATTGAAAAAAATAGAAGACATCTAAAGAGACTAGTATGAGTTCACCCAGAGTTTCATAAGATTCTGAAAAGGAAATGGGTACAAGGCAGTCATCAGATATTGTGGAGACTGCATTTGAAAGGCTAAGGTGCAGAATGAGCAGAATCTTATGAAAAAATGCCAAAACATCAAAAAAGTCTATTCAGGCACATCAGAAATAAAAGGAAAGGCAATGAGGCCTTTCTCATTCCTTTATGAGGAGAAAGGTATCAATTGCTATTGAGTGATAAAGAAAGGCAGAATTCCTGTATATTGTGTTCATCTTTTTAAAAAGAGAAACAAAACCCTAGTTATGTACTGGACCATAACAGAAAAAAGGAATTATACGTCAGAATAAATAAGGATAAGAAAAAAGATAGTTAATTTAAATGAATTCAAATATCACGGCCAGAAGGATTACATTTCAGTGTTCTGAAGAACCTGAGACAGGTTGAGATTGCAGAACCATTCTATAATGTTTCAGAACTTCTCAAATTCTAAAAAAGACTTTTTTTCTTTCATTCAATCATGTCCAGTTCTCATGGATAAATTCTGTATAAGTCTCTGCAGTTTTCTTGGCATGGTTTTTCAGAAGAGTTAGGACTGAGAGAAAGTGATTAGCCCAAGGTCACTCAGCTGGTATACCCTGTTTTCAAAAAAGGAGAGAATTATAGTGAAATCACAGTTCTGGCAACTTCACATCTGTACTCAATGAAGTCTTTCAGCACATCATTCAACTGTATATTTGTGATCGCTAAAACAGATATGTAATGTGAATTTTAACAAAGAGTTATCTAAAATCTTGCATCTGAGGAGAACACAATAAAAGGCACACATGTTCAGATCACAGGAAGTAATTGTTCTACTCTATCTCACCTTGGTTGTGTCACAGTTAACATCTGTATCCAGTATCTGTGTCTGGGCACTGCAGTCTAAAAAAGACATTGAGAAACTGGAGTGAGTTCAGAGGAAAGCTACCAGGATGATGTGAGAACTGGAAATTAAGACATATAAATTGGTTAAATAACTAGTTGCTCCTCACCTACATAAGGGGAAAAACAGTTTAGAAATTATAATGTCATAGTTTAGGACCAGATTATTTATGGGACCATCTTCTACCTCACATGTCCTAGTGACCAATCAGATTCCACAGAGTTGGCCTCTTTCAGGTCCCGTCAGCCAAACAGTGGTGGCTGGTGGGACTACGGGGGAGAGCCTTCTCTGTGGGGGCTCTTGCCCTCTGGAACCAACTTATCCCAGAGATCTGCACCGCCCCCACCCTCCTGGCCTTCCAAAAGGCCCTATAAGCATGGCTTTGCTTCCAGGCCTAGGGCCGTTGAGCAACAACATACAGGTCCGGCCTGAAGAGATGAATGATTGTTGGGTGAATGTGTCTAATTTTGGGGTTTTATTGATTCTATATTGTTTTTATTGTTGTACGCTGCCCTGAGTCCATTTTAGAGAAGGGTGGCTTATAAATCAAATCAAATCAAATCAAATCAAATCAAATGTCTTTGAATAGCAAAAGGGTTATCATATTGGGATGGCAGTGATTTCATTGTCCAAAGATACTGTGAAAGGGAGGCTGATTTTCCTGTTCTGTCAAACAGTAGAATAGGTTGCTCCATGAAGTTCACTTTCATTGGAGATCTTCAAAAATAGTGTGCATAAAGCAGCTGTCTCAAATGATTTAATAGAATAGAATTCTTTATTGGCCAAGTGTGATTGGACACATAAGGATTTTGTCTTGGTGTATATGCTGTCAGTGTACATTAAAAAAATAGATTTGTAACAGATCCTGCATTGAACAAACATTTGATTTTTAAGGTCCATTTTATCATATTTTACTCTATTATACCAAGACAGAAAGGAGGTAAATTTCCAAGACTCACCAACATATTATTTATGTATATTTTTGTAGAATATTGGACAGCGGAGTAACCAAATGATACCAAAAAAAACCCCAAGCCACACACCTTTACTGTCATCTAATGCTTATCTGAATTTTTGCAAGGTAGTTGTGAATTCAGAGATATGCTTATCTTGCACATTTTTGCACTGGTATTAAAATATACTGCTTGGAAATCCACTTGTCTACCATTCTTTTGGGGACAGATGACTTTGAATTAGAAAGGCCTCTTTGCAAGTAGCAATGATAGGGTGAGATTCTGCCAAATATTCTAGTGCCCTTAAAGATGGATTTGCAATTGAATAAGCCTGCTTTTCAGTTGATGGCTTTTGTATAGCCAATTGATTGTCATCATATTTAAGCATCTCACTCGCAAACTTTGGGATATAGAGGTTCATATAGAAGCAATATAGATGTTCACAATGCCTAGATTTTGGTCTAAATCTCTTACTCCAACCCGATTGCTTTTAGATGGAAAAAACAGAAGGTTTTCTTTTTTAAAATGTCCCGCAGTGCAACAAAGAAATATATGCATCAATTTGTTCTCACTACAGATACGTCAGTTAGAGCTAGCAGAACATTAGATAGGTTGGAAGGTTTCTTGTAAAGAATAAAGCTTTTCAAGAGATGAAATAGGATGAACTATATAGTTGGAGAGCAAGGATACTCAGAGATAAATTACAGCTCTGAAATAGACCATATCTCTGCTGCTAGACATTTACCTAGCCATTGCTGGTCAATATATATTGTATTTAAATCCAGAAATGCCATTATTTTTATTAATAATTTTTTTAAATACATTTTTTTTCAGATTCAGTACAGATACTACTTCCTTTAATGGGGAAAGATTCAGATTTATTAATTGACACACTGAACCTGTAGCCTTCAGGACTTTTGATCTATCTATCCTACTGAAGCAGCGCAAAAGAAATACAAATATATCTAGTTAGAGGGTAACCATTAATTTAGAGTTTTACATATTGTACTCTGGTCAGCTTTTAGTTACAATCCCATCAGCAGTAACAAAACAGAATTATCTTGCTCCAGTGCCCCTGCTATGGAGCATACTGATCTATTAAATTGGATTAAGCTACAAAATACTTTCTTTGTGTCTTATTCTCAAAATAAAGCATTTGTTCTGTGGCCACGGCAACAGCATATGCATTTAAAATTCTTAAATTGAAACCAGGGCATCCAAAGAGCTTTTGATTGCTAAAACAGAATGCAGCATTTTAGCATTTTAGCCTGATTTCCTTTTTTATCATTTAAGTTTTGGGGAGACAACGGGACCTGTGGAAAATCTGGGGTGTATGTATGTACAGTATGTAAAGTATGTATGTATGTATGCATGTATGTATGTATGTATGTATGTATGTATGTAGGTAGGTAGGTAGGTAGGTATGTGTGCATGTATACACACACACATTTTGATCAAATGTCAACATTTCAATATTTAATATCAGAACTGAAGCAGAAGCAACCACACAAATTGTTTCTTTGTTTGATGTTTGATGTTTTGTAAATACAAAAAGATGTGCAGTTTTATTATCTCAAAATAGAATGTGATAGGCAGTTTAATGCATTCTCTAAATCAAATACTTTAGACAGGTGTAATGAATCCTAGACTTATATTTATTTTCTACACTTCAATCTTTTCCCCTTGCAATCAAGAGAAGCAACAGAATTCTATGCTGAAGTCTAACTTGGGGAACTGAGATTTATTGTAGGTGAAGTTGATTTAAGATCCTTGTCTGCTTCCTTAGATGGCCTTTATTTGTTTATTTATTGTGGATGATGGCTGTATTTGTTTAAAGGGAAGGGAGCTGAGGATTCTCAAATAGTTAGGCAGAGTTAGTAGCACCAAAATGGCTTTTATTTTGAAAGTTGTACTTTTCTTCTTGTTTTCTTGGTATGTGAAGTTTAAATATAAGTTTTATTTATTTTTCTACTGAAATGGCAGCAATTAAACTAACATTTCTTAGTCTCTTGATACTTCTGCAAAAAAGAAAAAAAGCCAGTTCAAAATCTATAAAGCAGCACAGTTGTGGGGGGGAACTACTATGCAAGTGTAAAACAACAATCTTAAGAGAAGCAAACATAAATAAAATAACCATTTCAAGGACATCACAGGTTTCTCACACCTACTACCCTTTTAATTTGGAAATAAGTCTCTAAACGGGCCAATCCCAACCCATATTCCTTCATATTATCGCCACTATCTTCAAATCAATGATACAGACGGCACAGTGTTGAATATTGGCAAATATTAAATCTTCAAATTCAGATACAACTTCTAGCCCTGAGTTACTGAGCCTAAGCAGGCAATAGTGGAATACAAAGAACACTAGGCAGTTAACAATCTCTCCATTTCAACTGTTGCATTTATGTTACACTTCCAGTAATGCATAAAATAGCAAAATTCTTTTTCCTTGATAAAAAGGTGAAAATGTGTTTCTTCATCCAAAACACACCATATCTCATATGGCTGAGTATTCATCTTGATATCTATAGACAGTGATGGCGAACCTGTTCCTTGAGTGCCATAGGTGGCATGCGGAGCCATATCTGCTGGTACACGAGCTGTTGCCCTAGCTCAGCTCCAATGTGCATATGTGTGCTGGCACAGAGGCTCTGGGAGGGCGTTTTTGGCTTCCAGAGGGCCTCTAGGGGGATGGGGGAGGCCGTTTTTACTCTTCTCCAGCTCCAGGGAAGCCTTTGTATCCTGGGAAGGGTGAAACATGAGCCTACTAGGCCCACCAGAAGTTGGGAAACAGGCCATTTCCAGCCTCCAGAGGGCCTCCAGGGGCGGGGAAAGCTGTTTTCGCCCTCCGCAGGCATTGAATTATGGGTGTGAGCACTCACACATGCGTGATAGTGCGCACGCATGCTCTTTTGGCACCCGAGGGGAAAAAATTTTGCCATCACTATCTATAGAGATTCTCAGTCATCCAGGTCATGGTTGTCCCAAAAGCAACTGGATTTTCTTGGAGTTTTTTTTCTTTTGAAGATGTTTTGCTCAACCTAGAAGCTTCTTCAACTCTGAATGAATAGTGGAGAATGGAAAGATTTATATTCCTTTCACACTGCTGGCTCATATTTAAGCGATCATCCACAAGAACTTCAAGGTCCCCCAATTACTGTTTTTGAGCCAGGTCTCACCTAATCTGTACTCAGGGGTGGGTTCTAACTGTTCTGCCTGACTGGGCTCAGGCAATGCGTAACAGTCCAAGGAAAAGAAATCAAACACACACGTGCTCTTCTAATCAGCCAACTTGTATTAAACAAACAAAAAAGGGTTACTCAAAACAGTCCTTAGTGTCAGGAAATGATAGTGCAAGGTTTACTTCAGCCGCTTACAAAAACACAGGAAAAAGTGCTGTGTTTGCTTAGAAACAGCCGGCCGGTTAGAGCCGTGCGATTGGCGTCCCTATCCAGGGTTCTGATAGGGCGCGTTCCATAGTTACTTTGTAAGCGGGAAAGTTACTGTGTATATGATTGGTTCCTGCCTCAGCCAAGGCTTGCTATATAACCCTGTATGTATTGTTGGATTTCTTTAAGCCTGTACCTGCCTGTCTGGCATGCATTCCACAAGAACTTCAAGGTCCCCCAATTACTGTTTTTGAGCCAGGTCTCACCTAATCTGTACTCAGGGGTGGGTTCTAACTGTTCTGCCTGACTGGGCTCAGGCAATGCGTAACAGTCCAAGGAAAAGAAATCAAACACACACGTGCTCTTCTAATCAGCCAACTTGTATTAAACAAACAAAAAAGGGTTACTCAAAACAGTCCTTAGTGTCAGGAAATGATAGTGCAAGGTTTACTTCAGCCGCTTACAAAAACACAGGAAAAAGCAAACAAAGACAACCTGGAATGAGCAAAGACGTTTCAGGAATCCTTTTGAATCTTTGGAGCAAACAGCAAGTCCCAGAGGTTTCACCTCCCACGTGTCTGAAAAAGCTGGGTTGAAAACTCCAAAGGCACGGAACAGAAACTTCAGAGCAGGAACCACAAAATAACACAGATAAACAGCCACAGTTTGCCTTGTCCCTCTGTTCCCTTTTATACTGTTAGCCCTCATTAAGGGAACCACACCCAGCCCTCAGTATAAGAACCACACCCAGCCCAGGTGCTACTCTGATGACCTGTAATAATCCTTCAATTGATCCCTTTGTTGCATAGCTCTTCGGCTACGCATGTCTATGAATTGATCTGCAGAGGAATTCAAGGACGAAAGGCTGTCTGAGTGACTGCATGCCAAATCCCCTGGGCTGTCTGCTGAGTCCTGCGAACCAGTGGCCTCATCCTCCTGGCTGTCTGCCACGTCTTCCTGGCTGTCAGCCAGGCTTTCGCACTCACTTTGTGCCGCATCTCTCCCATCTGTGGGAGCAACGGCTGGCCCAGGCCCAAACACAACACTAACTTACCTCTTTTTCAGTTCACATGGGTGCACTCATACATGCACAGTGGCAAAAATATGGGGAAAAGGCTGAAACAAGATGGTGACTGCATGCACATTGCTGTAAAAAATTTTTTTAGCAAAAGATGGCTGTGCCCATGGACTGGCATCTAGTCATTGTATATCATTGTAACATCATCAGTGGGTTGCTACCAGGAATGGGGAGGAACCTACCTCTGTCTGTACTTGTACCTTTAACTTTTCCTGCCTAAGTTTAAACCCTTGCTTTTCTCCACATTGAATTTCATTTTGTTGGATAGGGCTTTCCTTCTTTTTTGCTTTCCTTCTAATTAAACCAGGAGAAAGAAATTTCTCCTGCAGTCATCATGTGCACTCAAAATCTGCTGGGGGTGGGAGGTTGGAGCAGCTTCCTCAGTTAATGAGAGTGGAATGGGCTGTAGCATGACTCTCATGGCTATATAACATTGGAATACACAGAAATCCATAGAAATATGGTGTTATTGCTATCCAGATACAGAAGGCAGAAAAATCCTATTGCAAAATTGGAATTGTTTACACAGACAAATTGACTTTTCCTTTATTGTGTCAAGAAAAAAAATATAGTGGTTGAATCAAATTTGTCATTACCTATGAAGATTCTGTTTTCAAATTAATAAAACTGTGTACGGCTCTAAAATGAAAAGAACTGCAGCTGCAGCTAATGATGAACTCTAAGAGCTTTGTTCAGACTAATTTGGGAGGAAATAGAAGGTTGTTATGAATCCAAGGTGTGCAAACTAAGCAGGCAGAGTGAAGCATTCATTTAATGCAGCATCATTTGATTCCTCCTGGGGCTCTTGACTGCAGCAAAAGGAGATGTTTTTAATTAAGAACATAAATTATAACCTCCCCCAGGAGAGTGATTGAAATGATCACCACTGTCAGAATATTAACATGTTGTGCATTTACTTCCTTTATGTACTTGCAGTAGCCTTTTGCCATCGTGAAGCTATATAGCCAACTGACCATCCCTTTTTTGAGGGCAAATAAATAGCATTTACAAAGTAGATCATATTGTTTTCTCCACTTTTTAATGTTTTCCTATATATCTACTAAGCCACTCTTGATGAGTGTTACTATATGTTTCAGAGACCAAAAGCCATAAGGGCAGAACAGTGATGCAATGAACACAAAACAACAGAGGCAGGATCAAGATTTTTAGGTGGTGTTTTTTTTTTTTACAGTACTTTAGATATGGGAAGTTTGGGGTTTTGTTTTTAATTTTGTGGATTCTACCATGTTTCCTCAAAAATAAGCCCTCCTCTGAAAATACCATTTCCTCTGCTTAAGGTTAGGAAGCTGGAAATCAAATAAGATGGCAAGAGAAGCCCCATCTTGGTCCATGTACCCCCAAATAATAAGACATCCCCCCCAAATAAGGCCAAGCACTCTTTTTGGGGGGTTCAGAAAAAGACAGGGTCTTATTTTGGGGAAAACATTGTATGAACAAAATATTTTGGGGCTTATAGTATATTTTGTGCATTTCTCACTTCTCCAATTTTTTTTAAAAAAACCATGGCACAAAAGGAATTTAGGAACCTATATATATGAATCTTTTAAGTTACAGGTGATCATCCTGATTTAACCCCTATTCAGGAATTATGTTATGTGCAAATGTGCGTGCATGCACATACGCGCGCACACATACGCACACACAAGGGTCAAATTTAACTTTAACATGTTGCAAAAGTCTTCAGGGATTTTCTGCTTATCTTTTATTTAACATGCTTAGAAACTTTCACATGAGCACAATTGTGCTTTAACCTGATTTTTGGTCACTGAATAGATTCTGTGGCAAAAGGCATTTAGAAACTAGCCACTGTGGTTGTTTTGAAAAGTTAGTATGAGGAGGACAGCAACTCAAGGACAATATCGTTTGGCGGGCCCCAGGGGAAGAGCCTTCTCTGTGGCGGCCCCGGCCCTCTGGAACCAACTCCCCCCAGAGATTAGAACTGCCCCCACCCTTCCTGTCTTTCACAAACTACTTAAGACTCACCTATACCGCCAGGCATGGGGGAGTTGAGACACTTTTCCCCCAGGCTTTTTTTAATACTTTGCTTTATGTTTGGTATGAATGTGCTGTTTGGTTTTTAAATAATGATAGGATTTTATATGTTTTTAATATTAGATTTGTTCCACTATTATATTGTTTTTATTGCTGTTGTGAGCTGCCCCGAGTCTTCGGAGAGGGGTGGCATACAAATCTAACAAATAAATAAATAAAATAAATAAATTTAAGACAGAATGTTTTTGTTCAACCATTTTCTTTTGTGCCTTGGAGCCAGACAAATCCATTCAGGTTTTTTGTCACACTTTTGGAAGCAGTTTCCTTCAACTTACCTTAAGAAGGAGTAACTGAACTGAAGTCACCCATCTGTCTTTATGCTTAACACAGGACAAGAACTATGCCTATAACCACTACAGGAAACTGGCTCTTGGTTTCTAAAAGACTTTAGAGTTGCAGGCAAATGATCACAAGGATGCAAATTTTCCATGTATTAATTAGAATTAAAAAGTGTGCATGGTTATTCCATATTGTGAAATCATTTCCTTGCAACTCCAGTGTCATTGCATGTTCCTGGTGAACATGATAAAGTGATATGACACCTTTTCCAGTCTATTTATTTTCTTTTATGGAGACCTTCCTATGTCCATCATTTGGGTATTGACAGCAGTGGGTTACGAGCCAGAACGCTAAATTGTGCTCACCACCACGGCTCGCAAATTCTTGCGGGACCAGTGCGATTTTGCTGCTGCACCTGTGGAGGTAGCAAAATAATGCACGGAACTGCAGGTGCGCCCGTGTTTTGGTAAGGTTTTACCTACAGCTCTGTGCATGATTTTGCTACCTCCACAGGTGCACCAGCAAAATCACACTGGTCCCGCAAGAACTTATGAGCCGCGGTAGCGAGCTCAATTTAGCGTTCCGGCTCATAGCCCACCGATGGGTATTGATCTTAATGACCAATAATGAAATGCTTCTGAAAAGATTTTTCCTAAACATTTATATAGAAATCTATAGGAATCCAAGAGCTCCTCAAAGGTTTCTCTTTTTAAACATTCAAAGATAGATATTGTTATTGCTATTCTTCAGAGAACAGGATCAGAACTGAAGAAAAATGCATTGTTGTTTTAAAACCAAGACAAATGGATCATTATGACAGATGAAGGAAGGCGCAATGAAGCTGGTGGAAGAAGGGAAAAAAATGGAAGTGTTCCAATATAAAATGAGAGATTGACTCTTCCTCTAAATCTGCAGCAAAAACAATATATTGTCTCCTATTGTGAAAGCTTGATAGCTAAAAAGAGAAGATAAAATGCTTATAGTTAACAGTTTTATCAGCAAGCCCCAAGGCTAGTAATAGAAACTAAAAGCAGCCCTCCCCCTGCCAGCAATAATTGTGTTAGGGTTTTGTTAAGAAATAAACTTTGGTGCAAATGCATAAATCACCTTGTTAGTCCAGAGTTTAAACACCTGGAAAAAATTGCCTTGAGCTTTAAATAAAAACTTTTTTTTTGCCTTTGAGGGGAACCTTTATTTGGATAAAACTTTGAAACCATTACTTGCACCTGCAGAATACCTGGATATTAAAAATAAGGACCAGTGGATATATTATTAATTTGCAACATCTGATTTGTCTGTATACTATACATGTATTAATTATTTGGTATTTTTCTCACTTTTACATTTGTTCTAAAACTATAGAACAGTGGTTCCCTACGTGGGGCCCATGCTCCACAGGAGGGCAATTTGATTTTTAATGGGAGCAATTAGAACCTTGTTTAAATTAAGTTAATGGCCTTTTAGGCTTCCTCCATGTGAGTAACAGTTCACTTTTTGAATAGTAAGAATTATATGTCACAGGTGGGAGGAGCATCAGGATTTTAGAGATGCTTAGGTGGGGCATGGCCAAAAAAAGGTTGGTAACCACTGCTATAGAAGGATGTTTTAAGCCAATTTTTTTTAAAAAAAAATATCAGTTGGAACCATACTATGGGGAATTACCAGAGAAGGCTTGACTAATCCTATGCTGACACAATCAAACATGAGTATTGAACTAATACAATAAAAACACTGACAGAATGCTGGTAACAAAAAGCATTACATACAATTTCTATAAAAGATCAAGGAAAAAGTAAAAATAAAACCTGGCAATGGCTTGCAACTAGAGCAGTGATGGTGAACCTTTTTTGGTTCGCGTGCCACACCCAAAATTCCCTAGCCCCCCCAAATGCATGTGTGACCTCCCCCACTCCTGCCAAAGGAGCAGGGGAGGACATACCCATTTTTCACTCTCCCTGAGCTTCAGAGCCTTTCTAGGAGCCTGGAGAAGGTGAAAATGGCCTTCTCCACCTCACTGGAAGTGACAAATGGCCCATTTCCCAACTTGAAACAAGCCATTTTTGGCCTCTGAAGTGCCTCTTGGGGGTGGGGGTGTCAGGAAGGCTGTTTTCATCCCCCCCCCAGGCTCCTAGAAAGGCTTTGGAGCTTGGGGAGAGCAAAAATGGGCTTACCCCCATGCCTCCAGAGGTTGAAAACAGTGGGCCAAGGAAGTCCAAAAGCATGGTAGACCTGAGTTTGCATGCCCACCGATATGGCTCTGTATGTCACTTATGGCACGTGTGCCATAGGTTGAATTTAACTACAGCATTAATAAAAGAAACTGAAGGCTTGATTTTGGCTGCACAATAGTAAACTATTTGAACCAATGCAATCAAGAAAAAAATAGACCCTATACTCAGCTTATGCTAGAAGATTCCACAAACTGATTATAAACAACATGACACAATTGCCAAAATGATTCGCTGGAGCACTTGTAAAAATTATCATGTGCCAATACTAATGAAAAATTGATGGAAAGATGAAGTTGTAAAAATGAGCAGTTTTGGATGCTGCATCACTAGAAGCTTTTATTGATTTGATTTGATTTGATTTGATTTCAGTGACTTTTACCAATTTCTTTGCTTCCATGCACAAATGGAAACAAAATCTCACACAGAGGTGTGCGCGCCTACTCCCGCCTGCACGTGCATGCACCCACGGTGGCCTCTGGGAATGATCCAGTAGGAAAGGATGTGTCCCTTTACTGAATAGAACACAAAGAATTGGAGAAGATCAGAAAGTATCAAGTTTTGAAAATCAAAACTGAAGTTTGTTAAAATATTCATGAACCAGGAGAGAAATGATAACAAGGCCAGCCAATGAATAGGCATAGCAATTAAGTCAACCAATGGGAGCTTAAACATATCTGAGTCTGTGCAAAGAATCGAAACTGAAACTTAAGCTAGAAGGCTGGACATGGCTCAGCCCACTCTATACTGCTCTGAACTATGAACGAGAAACTTCTTGTAACTGTTGCTACATTAAAGAAGAACTCTGCTACTGGTATTGTAAATACTCATCTGTTATTATATGTATATAAAGAAGTTAATGAATCCTGATGCATCAGTCTGCCTATGTATGTTTTCTGGATTTAATTTCTGCAACAAACACTGACAAAGTTTATGGTATAAACTGGGTTTTATTTAATCTGGGTTTCATCCCAGTGGTTATCAGCAAGTTGGATGTCATAACAAAAATAGTGAAGGTACTTAGAAAATCAGCACATTTCTATCTGTCAATTGTAAGAGATTTCACTGTTTAGATTTGCACATATAAAAAGCTAAAACATCACAACATATTGGGAAATACTCAATGCATATGAAGACCAATGCCAGTTAAAGAGCTGGCAGCTGTAATTTCACATTTTTGTACAAGCTGTTCTAAATAAAGCTGCCTTTTTAAAATCACCACCAGTCACTCATAAAAGGCAGCTTAACTTAGAAGAGGTTACATCCTGCAATGATACTTTTAATACCAACAAAGAACAACATTTGCTTATTCCAGGTCCTTGGGAATGACTCATTAGATGAATCAAAATGCCAAATCCAGGATAAATACTAGGCTGTCTGTGGAACCAACTATAATAATAATTTTAAATGCACAGTCCCTGCCTCTAAATTTCCTGTAACTACAGCCTTATAAATTATCAAAACATTAAAAATAAGAAAACCAGGAAAAAAAAGAGTAAAGCTAGAAAACATGGTGAAATTGGATAGGGGCAAAGAAAAACAACAAAATACAATCTAAAAGGCATTTCAATTATCCTAACCAAAGGGCCGAATGAAGAGCCAGGCCTTCAAGATCCTTCGAAACACCAATAAGGTAAAATATTGGTAGGCAACAGGGAAAAGGCCAAACTTCTTCAGAAATATAAACATGGCACATATCTTGCAGGTCAGCAAAGTACCTGTAACTAAGCTTTGTTTTTTGATAACAGGATGATTATGTAAAGCTAGATTTATTAAGCTGGGGAAGATGCATAATGAATTAATTTCTCTGGGCCAGGGTGCAGCCAGGGAAATATTAAACTTCCTCAAGAATTGCAGGCTTGTTAAATTGGCTCTGAGGCAGAGTTCTTTAGAATTCTAATCTAGAAACCTTTACATCTGCACATTTATCCTACAGTTTCAAAATCCAACTTTAACAACGTGGAGCAAAAGGCTGTCTTATGAGATACTAAAATTTTTACATTTGTGTATGAGTGTGCAAATGGGGTTGAAGTCTGAATTCTGGCTTGCTTGATGATTATATGATTTCTACTATCCCAGTGGAAAAATATTTGTATGCTCAATATAGCAAAGCTGTCTACTAATTTTCACTTTCTTAAGCCATTTTTATAGGTGTGATAAATTCTAATATTGTTCGCTTTCACTATTATTTTATTACTCCATTCCCACTCCTCCAAATGCTCTTTTTCAATGATAAATATAGGTTCCTTCTTCCACATTTTACCATTGGTCACAATATTAAGCCATTCTTCATCAGAAGATACTGAAATGGATAGAACAAGGGTTCCAAGTAGTTATCTGCTTATAAAGTTATATAACAAAAGGTTAAAGGCATTCATAAAATAACTTGTACTGAACCTGTTCTTGAAGAATATATAGAAGCTTCAATTGATGCATAATGAAGCAGTGCAGCCAGCTATGTGTGTTTCCAGGAGGTCACATCTCTACTCCACAAACTGCTTTAGTTACCACTCTGTTTTCAGGTCCAATTCAAGATGCTGGTTTTGATCTTTAAAGCCCTATGTGGAATTGTGTTATTTGAGGGACTGCCTTTATAATAATGATAATGATAATGATTTATTACATTTGTATGCCGCACCTCTCCGAAGACATGAGGCGGCTCACAACAACAATAATAATACAGTACAAATCTAATGATTAAAAATATAGTTAAAACCCACTATCATTAAAAGATTATCAATACTACACAATCATAACCATACTCAAGTCTTACTAGTCAGAAGGAGGTACATTAATTACCCCATGCCTGGCAACATAAATGGGCCTCAAAATTTAATTTAATTTAATTTATTAGATTTGTATGCCACCCCTCTCCGAAGTCTCGGGGCGGCTCACAACAACAATAAGTACAGTAAACAATAATACAAATCCAATTAATAAAAGTAGAATTAAAACCCCTTAATATTAAAAAAAAATCAATGCAACACAGACATACCATTCTCAAGTGCTATAGTCAGAAGAGAGGGAGGAGTTAATCCCCCCATGCCTGGCAGTATAAGTGAGTCTTTAACATCTTGCGGAAGACGGGGAGAGTGGGGGCAATTCGAATCTCTGGGGGGAGTTGATTCCAGAAGCCAGGGCTGCCACAGAGAAGGCTTTTCCCCTAGGTCCTGCCAGACGACATT
Source organism: Erythrolamprus reginae (assembly GCF_031021105.1). NCBI lineage: Eukaryota > Metazoa > Chordata > Lepidosauria > Squamata > Dipsadidae > Erythrolamprus > Erythrolamprus reginae. Next base: position 191,247,392 of record NC_091952.1, on the reverse strand, counting down.
GTTTAGTCGACGGGACCCGGAGAAGGCCAACTCTGTGGTACCCAATCAGCCGCTGGGATTCATGCAGCAGAAGGCGGTCCCATAGGTATCAAATCCCGGATGAGGAGAGCTTTATTTACAACCGACTTGGCATTGAGCAGCAGTAGCCTGAGTCCAGGGGCCGGATTACACTCATCACCAGTACCCCGGGCTGAGCTCATCACTTTCAAACAGCGTTCCCTCATTCCCCGAAAACGGCCTGCCCCATGGCTCCAACCATAAATGCCTCTCCCCAGCAGCACTGGAATGTTCTGTCCCTCTACCACTCCACTCCTCAATTGCATGTATCCATCTAATTAGATCTATTAAAGAGAACATGGTACAAGTCCCATTGGTTAGAAAGCTTCATTTGGTAGGTCCTAGGCCCTCTTGGCTGTGGCCTGCACTTTATGGTGCATCCTTACCCCTAAAGAAAAACTACTCCCCTTCAAATTTCCAGAAATCCCTCAAGATCTGGTTCTATCATCACGCCTGGACACCCGAGGGGACTAATTAAGTCAGTGTAATTAACATGCTCTTCATCTAATTTTTAAAAAATGGTTTTAGTTTTATGAGTTTCATACTTTAAAGTTCCAAAAAATAATATTAATTTGTATATATCATTTTTATCTTTGTTGTATGCTACTTGGAGTCACTTGATTGTATAAATATTATGGAATAAATATATGAATAAATAAATATATAAATTTAAAGCATAGTCAATTACAAACAGCCTCAGATTAGTAATTTCATACATTTAGACAGTACATATTTGTTAAAAAACTAGGAATCAAAAGTTTATAACTTGCATGTCTGTAGAGAAAATCTACTGTTATTATATGCATAGTTCACATTTAGAGAAAAGCTTGTTCAACTGCCAGATTTCAGTTGATCATGATCATAAATACAAAGTGTACTTTAAAAACACCAGACATTGACCTGTGAAGCTCTTAATAAAATATAACAAAAAAAATCCTCAAAAGTTAGTTACAAAATGCTGTAGTTAGGTAATAAAACACACATTGTCTAATTCATGTCATCTCTAAGTAGAAGTGAGAAAACCTGATGTCAAGAACAACAGAGAAATATAATCATTTACAGTTGTAGTTCTCCCCTACCAATTATTCCACAGATGATCTGAACTTCAATCACTGTAATCTTCATCTAGCTTTATTTGTTCCTGCATAGATCCTGGAGTTTAGGAGAAAAAAGAGCAATGAAATGGTTTATTTCCTTACCCAACATTACAATTTCAGCACTCACTTCTTTTTATAGATAGAAATAATTGGCACAGTTGCTTGTTTCAATGGATGGATCACTCATTAGGTGAAACTAGAAAATGCACATAGCTGCAAGCAAAATAAAAATGAGTATGCTTTCGTTCGCCTTGTCCATGATACAAATGGAATAATTCACATTCAGGAGGAAGAAAAAGATGCTTGGTGCATGCCTTGTAACGTTGCAATAGTTTGCCTAAAAGGTGATCTCTTGGAATGCTTCCAGGTTGATTTTCTAGATCCATTGCTCTAAAATATACTGCCTTAGAATTTGGCAATGCTAGGGGAAACTGTTGCATTTTAGTTGCAGTTAAATTGCTCATTAAACCCCAAGCAATGCAATGTAATACTTGATACCATTTATAGCCAATGCTCTCCAATGTGCAATTAAAAGAAGTATGATGACACAGAACAATGGAGACAATTATTTCTGAAGTTAGGAATGCTAATTAGCATATGGCATCTAAGACAGCTGCTGATGCTTCCTTGCTAAATATTGAGGGATTAATTAGGGTTTCATGTTAATTAGCTTCTTCTCCATGCACATTGTTCTTAAATGTATATGCACTAATGCCACTGACCTATTAAAAACTTGGTCTGCTGTAATATGATGTACTTTGGACTCTAGTTATTGCATATATTATGCTGATATTTGTATCTATAGCTGTACATACATATTTTATTATTATACATTACTTGTGTATCACTTTCAATGTGCAGGGTACTTCAGTATACAAGGACAGGTTCTTGCCTCGAGGGATTTGCAATCTTAAACAGGCAAAATAATGGAGGAGGGCGCAGGAAATGGAGGCTGGATAGATCGAGAAGTAATAAACAATTGTTTCAGTAATATGTTCTCAAACTCAATTACGTTCTTAGTTACAGCAAAATGGGAATGAGGACATTGTGTTATATAGAGATTGCTATATTGCAACTATCACCTTGAATTTCATTTACCATACTGGTTGGATTCAGCAACATCTGGAAAAACACAGTTTTTCCAGTCCTCCCATGTAGCTCAAGAATTACATCACTTTAAAAAAATATCTTTTTATAAAAGGAAAAAGAGATGGCATCACCAGAGGCCTCAGTGATTTGGCCCATTTCTGTGAACTGGTAGTGCCAGTGGCAGGAGGCTCTACCTACCCACCCAGGAAGTTTCTGCACATGTGCAGAAGCTTCTGCGCATGCACAGAAGCATTGCACATACTCAGAAGTGTTGCGCATGCACATACACACAAACTGATAGCAAAGGGTTTTATACCCCATTAATGGATGACATGATAGGTATAAAGCATAGTTCCAAGCATGTAGATAGTAAATGTTGTGGTGTATTTCAATGAGTAGGAGATGTTTGGAGAGAAGAGATGTTTCTGGATTATTAAATATGATATCCTAATGGGCCTCAGAAGCATAAAGGTTTTCAAGGGCTATTGTTAAATCTCTATCTCCATCTCTCTTTCTCTCTCTCTCTCTCTCTCTCTCTCTCTCTTCAAACTTACATTTATGCTGATAAAGAAATAACGACAGACTAGTACAGATCTATTTCAAGCTATTTAGCGCTCATCAGCTAGCCACATCCTTCTGGGATTCAAACTTGGTCTATTTGCCTTGTTAGGCAGTGCTTTTAACTTATAAAACCATAAGTTCTCCTCCCTTATCAGCTGAGCCAGGGAAAGGAAAATATGGTTTGCAGCCTGAATGGACCCTGGAGTGGGGCTGAAAGGCAAAAGGAAGCAGCAAGCTCCCTCCCATATTTGGGTATACCAAAGTGACTCAACAGAAATGCATTTATGTATGTATGTATGTATGTATGTATGTATGTATGTATGTATGTATGTATGTATGTGTATGTGTATATGATTTATATAATTTTAAAAATTGTTTAAATTATAAATTCTTATGATATTAGGCATAATTTTGTGAAGAATATGTTGAGGAATTATTGGACTATAAACTAATCATGAAAAGTTTTTTAGTCTAGAAAATATATTCTTGAATATGTAAAATATGTAAAATATTTTAGTATTTCCTTTGTTTTTTGTAGAAATCCTAGTAATCTAAATATATCACGTACAATAGAAATGAAACATTTCTTAACTTGTTAAAAAGCAAATGATACATGAGCCAAAAAGTTTCCGAAATGTTCACATTTAGCCACTGCTTAAAGCTATGAATATAGTTAGCTTGGAATATACCCTGTTTTCCCCAAAATAAGACATATCCTGATAATAAACACAATCAGTCTTTGGGGTGCATGTCAATATGGCCGTGCACTTATTTCAGAGTTCAAAAGAATATAAGAAATATTTTTGGGGAAACATGATAATTAGCTTCATTGTGAAAGATGCAAAGAATTATTGAATAATGGTGTTTAAAAAACACAACTCCATATTGCTGGTGTTGTAAAATGGCAACATTATGGAGCAGCCTATCTATACAATCTAAAGACTCCTTGGGACAGTTTTATCAGATGTTATGTCACAGTATAATTATGTGTGACACCACAGAAATAAGCACCACATCTGTTTTCCATTAAATTCATGATAGAAGGTAATATAAATAAGGGTTTTACAAATAAGGGTTTTTTAGCTGTTTTAGTATTGGATTTACATGCTGTTTTTATTACTGTTGTTAGCCACCCCGAGTCTGCGGAGAGCGGCGGCATACAAATCCAATAAATAAAATAAAATAATAAAAATAGAATAAAGATGTGTCTCTCATTCGGTATTCAAACATTTCTTTCTATACATCAAACATCCACTTTTTATACTGCCAATTTGAAAAGACATATGTTTCAGTCTCTGTTCCAAAAACAAATAAGATTATGCTCTCAGATCTGTTATTTAACATTTTCTACAAGTAAGATAGAGTGTAATAATGTAAGATTACTCCTTTTGACAGCTATTCTACATTAAAGTACAATCCTCAGCTAATGCTTGATAGGTAACAAGATTGTTTAGGGATAAATCTTACATCAAATCCCAATCACGATTTGCATATAAACCAGAAAGTTATAGGAAAGTTGGGGAAATGAATAAACCTGAAGCAAACTACTAAGGAATTATTATATATAAAAAAGAACATAACGTAGGTACACAGAGTTTGAATTAGGAGGAATCCAAATATAGATGTGAATGTACATGAGGAAAAGAAGGTAATTATATAATAGGTTGAGAGAAGGAGCTTGAGAGCCTGAAAAGGATTGAGGATTTTCTTCAATAGTTCAGAGATAAAAAACTTAAAATTTGGAAAAGATATAAAAGATGCAGAATTGTTGTTGACAATATAGAGTCTTGGAGTCAGAGCAGATTTAAAAAGACCACCTGACACAAACAGACTTTATCCAGGAAAGCAAAGAATGGCTAGAAATAAGACGGGAAGTGATTAACTTGGTTAAGTAACCGACAAAGATAAAAAGGACACTGAAAGATTATCTTTGAATAATGAAGAAGTCAACTTTCAAAGGTGAAAAAAAACAACTATGCTGCATAAAATATAATAGGAGAAAACAGATAATGATGCGTCTTTCTGTTGAGACTGCCTGCAGCTTGCGTTCAATGGACATTGATGAATGAGCAAGTTCAACTGCTGAAGAGAAGCACTTGGTGTATCTTCTGGATGGAATATTGAGACAAAAAGAATAAGGAATGGGACAACTCGCCACAGCGAACTCACTATGGCCAATTTGCTATGGAACAACTCTGTACAGGACAATTTAACAATTCAACTGAATTATTTTTTAAAGGAGAAAACAATATTTTAATTTTTGTCATTCACATTTCATTTTGCCCCTCTTTTGCATCTTTAATGAGTCTATTCCACCATTTCTTCGATATTAGTATCTTGTACCACAGTCAGTTGTTTCCTGACGTATTGGCCATGGTGAGTTATCCCATGGCAACTTGGCCATTGCAGGTTGCCTATGGGAAGATAGTCTACGGAGAGGGGCAGCATGAAAATCCAATAAATAAATAGTTGTGGTAAGTTGGCCATGGTGAGTTGGCTTTGACAGCTGAGAGAACTAGATTGGTAGTGGCAGAACCAAAGAAAAGGGGTTGATAACACATGGAGGATTTAGAAAGAAGGTCCATGTTAATCCAGGTTCCTCTAAGTAAGAGGTTTTGCAAGGCGAGAGTGATTCAATACCCTTATGAAGGAACAAGTTGGAATCTGTTGCGTGGGTATCCTGTGTGTTGTGTTGTTGAGAATGCACAACCTATTTATGGAAATCATCAAGGTGAGTGAAATTCTGAAAAATTCTGGACTGGATCACATCCAACTGCATTTGGTGGTTATTGTTCTGACATTTATTCTTGTATCTATGTAAATATGGTTGCAGATCATCTATGTTTCAACATCAGCAGTGGGATGTTCCCAGTTTGGACCAGTTCTTAGAACGCGTAGTGCCAACAACAGGAGATGTCACCCACCTGCCTGGGACACCTCTGCACATGTGCATGAACTGGTGGCAAAATTATTTACAACCCATCACTGCTCAACATATGCAGCAAATTAAATTGTTCTCAGCATCTGCCTCTAACTGAAATAGACTAAAGGTGCATTGTTTATTCATTAATGGAAGTGTCTTAAGGTCACTACTGGTAGAGTTCCTCTGCTGATTGGAGACTTAGCAATGACCTTATTTGGAACATTTTAGAGAGGAAAAAGATAATAAAATAGATAATCTCCTTATCCCTTTCCATGATTTAATTATGTTACTCCCTCTATTTAGCTTTATATGCTCTTTCCTGTTTTTACTCTAAGCCTAATTGGATCTCCAATTGGGCATCTAATTTCTTTACAACCAAATTCTTTCCTTTTACCTGCACAAATCATTGTCAATTTGCTCTAGATGTATTCATTTTCCCAATCTTGTTGCTATCCCACCCTCTCGATAGTGAATTGTAGCTCTTGACCTGCCTTCCTAAGACCAGTTGGTCTGAAAAGAAGCATGCATTTGTGTAGAAGGCTCTAACCTTTAATCATATGCACACTTTTTCATAGTTCTCTTTATCTGCTTTGCAGATATACACCCTTTCTCCTGGCCCCAGCTAGCCATCTTTGCTACTACTTTAATTGCAGACATTTCAACATAAAAATACAACCATGTATAACAGTGATGGTGAAATTTTTAGACACTGAGTGCCCAAACTGCATGCATGTTCATGCCCAAACTGAAATGTGTGTGCACGTGTGTGAACACACTAACATGTAAAAATGTGTGCACATGCACATGTGCATACAGCCATGCATGAGGATATGCATGTGTAGACATGCATGCATGTACAGCAGAGACCCAAAAAATAGCTGGCTGGCAGGAGGCAGGGCACCCCAACAAAGGCAGCATGGAAAGAGCTAATATCTTTCCCTTTTGTGATCTTCATTTGCAGGGTCAGAAGGTTACAAAAAAAAGCCATAGAGATCTGACTTGGGACAACAGTGTACATGCCAGCAGAGAGAGCTCTGTGAGCCATCTCTGGCATGCCTGTCATGGGATCACCATCACAGATATATAATGTTAAAGAATTCTCCCTAGTACCTTGGACAGCTCCTTTATGATGTCTTTTTGAATAGCTTTTCACAGTTTGAATACCCTCCAATCTTGTGGACATGATCTAGCAGAACTCTTTCCTATGTGCTCACCTTCCTCTCTTATTATTTCTTGATAGAATCAACTACAACTAAAATTATAAAACCTTCTGGGTTCCTGAACAATATGTATTCCTTGGTGAAGTAATAGGGCAGTGATGGCTAATATTTTTGGCACCAAGTGCTGAAAGCGCCCATGTGCAGCCATAATGCAATGTATGGGCATGATCCATGACCGCCCCACCTCCATGCATTTGCACACAAGCCCTGCATACACACATGATCCCCCACATGACCCTTCCACATGTGTGTGACCCCTACGCATTTGCATATTCACATGTTTCCTGCATCTGCCCTGCCCCCATATAGGTATGGCAGAGACCCTAAAATCAGTTGGATGATGGGAGGCACATGTGAATGAATGGCAGAATTGAGCTGGGGTGATGGATCACGTGCCAGAAGTGTCATTTGTGGCATGCGTGCCAAAGCTTTGCTATCATGTTAATAGGGAGTTCTTCCATGAACATGAGTTAGCACTGCATTCTATTTTTGCTTATTTAGGCAAATACTGTCTTTAGCATATGTGCATATATTACACCAAATCTAAATCCTTTATGAAATATGATCACTGACCCCTCCTTAAAACAATAAGCACATATGATTAGTTGTGCTCATACACAAAATGAAGCAAAAATGGCTACAGTAACTCTGGTAATACCTCCAACTGTGAAATGCCACACAAGCAGAGTTGAATCTGTCCTGAGCAGAAGGCAAAAATACACTTTGAATGACTGGAATGGTTATCGCCACCAGTGGGGAGAAATGCACTCTACCTACAAGAGCACAAAGTATTGCTAGCTAAGACAAGGAACACATTCTGCTTTAGAAGCATTTTTCTCACCTGTCTTTGCAGCTGGATAATATGATAATGGCAATGGAGGCAAAAATCAAGACTTTAGGGATTTAAATGCCGACAAAAAATAATTTATTAGCAGACAACTTGCAAAACAAGGCATTTGTAGTAACAAAGCTATAGCACGGAATATACTGTTGGCACCATGAACATGTTATTAAAATAATCAGGCCTATAGGTCATTCTTTTTTTCAGATGGATGGTAAGTTATATTTTATCAGTAGATGTGTGCTAGTAAAAAGAGAGTATGGTGAGGAAGGGGGAAGGCTCTTTGTTTCTTATTGAAAAAAAATCATGTTAACAAATGTTCCATATATTCTTTGATATTCAAGTTAAACTACAACAGCCAACTCTAACTGTAATAGTCTTGACAATCTAGAAATAGGTCTATATGTATATATGAAAACATGAGCATTTATCCACCAATACAGACTTCAGAGGATAATCAGAACTGCAGAAAAAATAATTGCTGCCAACCTGCCTTCCATTGAGGATCTGTATACTGACTAGTCAAAAAAAGAGCAGGGAAAATATTTACTGACCCCTTGTATCCTGGACATAAACTGTTACAACTCCTACCCTCAAAACGTCATTACAGAGCACTGCACACCTAGACAACTAGACACAAGAACAGTTTTTTACCGAATGCCATCACTCTACTAAACAAATAATTCCCTCAACACTGTCTGCACTTTTATTCTACTAGTTTTTCTCATCATTCCTATCATCCTTTCCCTCCCACTTAGGACTGTATGACTGTAACTTGTTGCTTGTATCCTAAGATTTTTATTAAAATTGATTGTGTATTCATTGCTTATTTGACCCCCATGACAATCATTAAGTGTTGTATCACATGGTCCTTGACAAATGTATCTTTTTCTTTTATGTACACTGAGAGCATATGCACCAAGACAAATTCCTTGTGTGTCCAATCACACTTGGCCAATAAAATTCTATTCTATTGTATTCTACTGTATTTGATTGACCTCTTGGCTTCCTTTCCAAGTTGCAGTTCAAATGTTTTCTTTTCAGATTTTATCTTTATATCAAACCATTTTTTGATGTAACCAATGAACTGTAGCAAAAATCTATTCAACTGCTAGTCCTCCACAGCAAGGAGAAGCATGCAACTTCATGCAATTGCATATGCTCTTAGTAAGAGTTCCAGTCACCTTCCTTGTTACTAAGTAATAGCCATAAAAATGTTTGTAACAAGTATTAAACAGAACTAGCAAATCTGTTTCATGAGTAAGTAGACTATCTGCCTTTTCTCAGATATCAAAATAAATAATTAATATAGATAAAACTTTTTTTCCATAAAACATGGAGACATGAGGTATTTTTATCTCAACAATTGTATCTTCTTTTGGGTATGAAACATTAACTGTAAAAGTCTGTTCTCAGTGGGATTTCCCATCATGCCACCGAACAACATATTGTCCTCTCACTATTTTACCAAAAACTTTCTAGAACATATTGTTCTTTTCCTGTTTCATATATTTTTTAATATATTTCAAAAACCTTCTGTATTATGTTTGATGTCCTTTTAAATCAATTATATCTTTCTGGAATTAATAATTTATTACATTTTCTTGGCCATATAGATTTTCAGAACTAATGATCTTCATCATTAAAATGCAAAAGATCTGGTTTTTATCGTGACGATTTGCATTTTCTGCCAGGTGAGTCCCTTTAAGGCATCTCAGATTGGATGTCTCTGAAGTCTAGCATTTTAGATCAGTCATTTTGGAATAAATAGGCCTGATTGTCTACAGCCTCTTGAAACAGTACTTAGGTTCATCTGACTGGGTTTGCTCTCTGCTGCAAGGAGATCAACGGATAAGATGCCTGGATGCTGCCTATTAAGTTCCTTTTGGTGAGTTTTGATAGCATTCTTTTGTATTTCAATTTCTCTTGCAGCTGCAATTAGTCTTCCCATTCACAACGAAGTTGCAATGTGTTCTTTCTAATGTGAATCCAACTATTCTTTATTGCTACTTGAAGCATTCTAAAACTAAAAATTATCAGAAAGGGGGAATGTGTGTGTGTGTGTATTGAAAGAAATGAATTTCATGCACTGTTATAACTGCAGTAGGGGTAAAATATGGAAAACTCTAACAAATCTGGTTGAGCCAAATCTGAGCTATATTGCGCAAATGTGATGGATGATTGCTGTGGAAATTTTATATAGCCTTTATTTCAATCATCTCGCCTGCATTGATGGCAGAGAGAGAAAGAAAAGGCATAAGGGGGAAAATGACATTTTCATAAAAATACATAGAGCCATAAAGTTTTTACTCAAGGCAAAGGTAACACTCATAAAAGCAGTGATGAAATAAAATGGCTTAGCCTACTATTTTGCTTCCCGGTTTCTTTGATGTAAATCCCCAGATGACCTTTCCCTCCTCCTAACATTTTCTCATGTCCTCTGGTGCTTAATGACTTTCATTCCTATGACTCTGAAACAGAGGTTGCTCCTAGATAGATCTTTTTATGAGAAATGTGTGAATCGTATTACTACAGTTTCAAGGAACACCAAGATAACTTTACACTCTTGTTTTATTGTTTGACCATTACTGCAGCCCACTCTTGTTTTATTGTTTGACCATTACTGCAGCCCATCTTTTATCTCCCATTAGTCTGCATTGTCTAGTAAGACAACCTATTTGCATAGCAAAATTTAGAACAAATCTTCCAAAGTTTGGTTGTTCCATGGTGCTTTTCACTTGAATTAATTTTGAGACAATAAGTTGAACTGGGCAGTAATGTTCATCACTATTCCCCACCCACCCGACATCCCACAATATTGTAAGCTTACATACAAGTGTGCACACAGATTTTGTGTTGTTGTGTTTTTACACTTGAAATCCTGAATTTCAAAATAGTTCAACATTGCCAATTAAATGTTAGATCTGCTTTACTTTAATTTTTTTAACCTTGACTAATTTACCAGTCTATAGGATGGTCATTATCATAATCAGTCATCTATATGGAATTATCTCAATGAGAAAACTGTTTTCAAAGAAATTCTTATTACTGGGGTTTGTTGCACAATCAGGCAGATGTTCTGGCAGGATTGTTGCTAATAACAATTAAATTAATTTGCTGCTCATCTCACTACAAGGCAACTCTGGATGACTCCATGACTCATGGTGCAATCACCAATATTCTAAGATGAAGTTTGAATTCTGGCTGTTTTTAAAACCTTAAATTGCCTTCTCTATTACTAAATGTTTTGTTTAAAATAACTTCTATAATATACCACTCTATTGGTTATCTTGAATGACTAACTGCCCTTTATAAATGTGTTAGATCCTTTTGGTAATCAATAATGCTTTCATTGGGACTATGACATTCAGTTGTCATCATACAGATGTGACTTTTCCATCCTTTTCTCTCCCCCCTTCTCCCCCCCCATGCCCCCCTATGCTTTCAGTGTTAGTTGATCTCTTTGCTCAGGGCTTCTTTTGTTATCTGATATGATTTTTTTCAATCTATATTTATTGCTTTTCTATTAGCAGTTGTTTTACACTTTTATTATAATGGCTTATGTTTTATTGTCCATATTGTTTTATTTATATTTCACTTAAGAGTGACTTGAATAAGGAGTTTAGAACTATTGTAAAATAAGGAAATGTTGTATGGCAAAATTTAGTACAACACATCTGTACCTGGAACCATAGTTCCCTCTAAGCTGAGCAGTGAGCAATCGCTCACTTAAAAATCATCATCAACTCAGAGTTTTCCAAACCTGCCCAGAAGCAGAGAGGGAAAGAGTGAGAGGGAAGGAGAGAGAGAGGAAGAGAGAGAAACAGATAGAAAAAAGAGAGGAAGGAAAAGAAAAAGAAAAAGAATGGGAGTAAGGAAGAGAGAAATAAAATCAAAATCTAGTTTGAAACTAGCTCAACTATTTAAGTGGCATTTTGATATTGATAGAGTTGCCCTATTATGAGCTCACTGTTATAGACACACAGTACAGTATTTTATTTTGAAATTCTCTGAGGCAAAACAGGGTGGGTTTTTTATTTATTTGTTTGTTTGTTTATTTATTTATTTATTATTTCTGTGCCGCCCAGTCCCAAAGGGACTGCCACTCAGACACTATACTTTTCCGCCCACCCCCCAAAAAAAATTAGAGGGAACACTGCCTGGAACATTCTGTAATTTTTGATTGTGTGTGTGTGTGTGTGTGTATGTGTGTGTAGAATTATGCACACACTCAAAACTATTCTCTTTAACAAAGCAAAAGGGGGATTATATGTTCCCATTGTATGGGAAGACAAAACAGGTTGAAATGCTTGAAATATGAATATCTCAGAAATGCCTATCCACCTTTTATTAAGAAGGGGGCCAAATGAGTGCTTGTGAGCTAAATTGTTTGTTACATCAAGCTATTTGAAGGATTAAGTTCATATTTCTGCTTTCTTTCCTTGTCATAATCTTGCTAAAATAACCATTACATAGCTCTCTGTTGAGTTTTTGCAAAAACTCACTAAATTTTAAGTGTCAGCATGTAGCTTTGCAGAAGCAGGCGACAAAAAATATTAGAAATGTAATGGGGCAATGCATTTTAATGTCTTGTAAAGCATAAAGGGGTGATGAACCATGTTACTGCAGGCTTCATTTATTGCTGGTATGGCATCATTGAAGTCAGTGGGATTTATAATAGTCAGAACCTCTGATTTTTCTTTAAGACCATATTGAAAGATTTCATTAAGTACACATGGACATTATGCTACGTAGAGTTTCATAATGAGATTGCTCTTATCCATGAAAAAATCTTGCAAGGATTCTGGGAGAAAGAGAGCTTGAAAAATCTGATTTCCCAACCTAAGCCTGAAGTTTGCATTATATCTACTCATGAAGTTCTTCTAAGCTTCACATGTAGACCAAAACTAAGAGAAAACATATTTGGGCCTAGCACTGTAGGTATCCATAGTTACTGAGTCGATGTAAAATCACACAGGTTTTAAATAACGGTTGGTTGGATTCATTTGTTCAGTTGAAATCTATGTTTACCATTCAAATTTGGAATTTAACACCATCAGAATTTATTTATTGTCCAGCACATATGTCCTGTAGTGTGTAATAATGCCTGAGATGATCTGTCAAACAGTTATAATTTTTTATTGCACATGAAATGTTTCAGGCTGATACAGAAACTGGAGAGTAGAAGTTGGGAAATGACCAGCTAGATTGAAATGTGATTTTTATGCCCAATTATGTGACCTGTAGTTCGGTGTTTAGATGTAAAATATATATATATATGATGGGGATCATGAAGATCCTCAGATATCTCTGACTCAAAGTAGAATTTTCTTATGTTGTAATATTAACATCCCAAATTGTATTGAATCATCAGAGGACATTTTTTTCTCTTTTCTTTTCAACAGTTTAAGTTACCATATCTACAGTGTCAATAATCTTCAGTTAATATTGTATTAATATCATTGCATGGAAATAATATAATGTATTTAGGTTTACTACAACATAACTTTAAAAAAATACTCTGTGAATAAAAAAAACTAATGTTTTTAGCACTCTTGAAGTAGCCATTTTGCTTTTCTCTCTCTCTGACATTAAAGGGGCCATATTAAAGCTTTAGCTAAGCAGGCACCACTATTTAAAGAATCAAGGTTGGTTATATACTATACCATAGTATATAGTACCATATACTATATTTTCAAAAGAATTAATACTAAGAATGTCAAGGTGTTTTTGGTATGGATATAAATGCTATTAATTTACTCTATTGTATTTCATGATGAAATGAACACTACTTGGTAATGTGCAAATGTTTAAAAAATAAAGCCTATACCTTTTATGTATTAGACTGAGTACATCTTTTCCAAGGCTGTCATGGCTACTTTGAATAGGATGCCTATATGTTGCTTATGTATATATATCAAACTTCTGCTGGGACTGCTGGCAAAGGTGAATGGGTTCCACATGCATATTAAGCCATTTTTTAAAACTACTGGTTCCGTGGGCATGGCTTGGAGTCAGTTGGGCATGACTTCAGATGGGTGTAGCTTGGCAGTCAGGTGACCAGGTGGGCATGTACAACTTGTAAAATATGGTGAAACTCAATGCTTTTGCTTAGAAACCAAAATTTTGGGGTCAATTGTGGTCATACGTTTTTCTTTCTTTCTTTCTTTCCTTCCTTCCTTCCTCCCTCCCTCCCTTCCTTCTTTTTCTTTCTTTCTTCCTTTTTCTTTCTTTCCTTCTTTCCTTTCCTTCTTTCCTTTCCTTTTCCTCCTTTCTTTCCTTTTTCCCTTTCCTTTATTTTTCATTTCCTTTCCTTTTTTCCTTTCCCTTCTTTCTCCTTCACTGTCCTGTCCTATCCTGTCCTGTCTTTCTTTCTTGTCTCTTTCTCCCCCTTCCTTCCTTCCTTCCTTCCTTCCTTCTCTGGGACTGGGAGGATGGGTGGCCTAGCCCAGCAGCAGTGCATCCCGTGTTATGTGCTGTCCTGGAGCACCGTTGCCACCACAGCCTTCCTATGTGCCTTCTGGCTTTGGCTCAGAGACCAGCAAAGAAGCACAGTTGAATGGGTTTTGGCATTAGTGCAGGAGAGGCGAGGAGTTCAGGGCAGGCAGTGGTTAGTCTTTGTGCACAGAGGGCAGTCTAGGGGATGGCAGGGGATCCCCCATCATCCCTCCTCCAGGCAACCTGCTGCCGCCGAGCGGTCTCATTCATACCACCCACTTTGCTCAAAGACAAATGGGCTGGAACCTCTATGCTTCTTTGCTAGTGCAGTTGAATGGGGTTGGGGCCATTCCCCACTCTTCGTCCTGCCAGCTGCTGTGCCAGGTTCTCATCTGTCATGGCTCCAACAGCACTGACTTCAGGAGATGTGGGCTAATCTGGACCTGCTCCCCTGCAGTTGAGCCTGCAGCTTGTTCCTGCCGCCCCAGGTACAAGGGAGTGGGCTGGGCAAGTGGCGGCTGTATGTTTGGGCAGGGTGAAAGGTAGAATGGCTCATCTGGAACAGCTAAACTATGTTTAAGCAAGGCTGTGCTTAGCTGTACCAGAATCCAGCTATAAAGAACCTGGCCCAAAGGCATGGAGCAAGAACTTCAGCTCCCCCTCCCCTCTTCCCCACTAATCCCAATAGTAGGACTCAGAAGACCGACAGCAAATATTCAGAGTAGATTTTGCCAGCAGTCAAAACCACAGGGGAAAATTGACATTTTTCAAAACTCTTGACTAATAACCACATGGGTAGAGTTAATACATGGGCCAACAAAAATGACCCCAGGGTTGAATTAAGCAATGGGGGTGGGGAATGACCCCGGACAGTGGTCACAGCAGCACCTGTCCTTTCCTAAAGGCGTTAACATTCTGAGTCCTTGAAACTTGGCTTCTGCAAAATCCCCCTCCCCTTTTAAAAATAAAAATTTAAAAAGTGCAAAAAAGAAAGATGCCCACAAACAGAACCACTTCGGTGATGTCATAGTGACATCACCAGAGTATCACTACCATCCCTGAAAGCAACTAGGAATGGCCATTGAAAGTCCAAAGCAACTTTGTAAAGAGGTGACTTCGGCTAAAGCACTATATGAAGCCCTTATTTGATGGCACAGCCATATTGACCCTGACACACTGACCCTGGCCACACCCACTCTGGCCCCGAGGTCAAACACAACCCTGATGCAGCCCTCAATGAAATCGAGTTTGACATGCCTACCCTAGATAGTTTGGCGACTTTTGTCCATTTCGTGCTCTCTGAGCTTGGTTGCTTTCTTGCAGACATTTCATTGCCTAAACTAGGTAACATTATCAGTTCTTGGAATTCATGCATGAATTCACTAAGCATCTATAACAAACCTGGGCTAACTCTGTTGTAATCTATAGAAATGTGATCTTCTGATCAGAGTCCTAATGCAAAAATTTATAGGGCTTTCAAAATAGAATGAAAAACTGATTGTGGCACTCGGGACACAGTCACCTATGTTTGCTAGAGCATATTGATTCAATGGGATATTTTTTTAAAAAAAATGTTTTTGCCTCTGAAAGTAGTTAAACAAGTAAATTAACATATTTATATTTAGTCTCATTTTTCTCACATCATTCTTCAATGCAAAAGTGTAAAATATATATATCTGCGGATTTCAGTTATATTTACAGCACTTCTGAGTGAATGCATATGGGACTTCATCATGCAAAGTTTTCATACCGAATATGACCATAGTCAACATGACTTCCTTAATTATACTGCCCTCCCATTTTTACATTTTGAGGATTAGGGTTAAATTGAATGTTTTTACTCTATTCTTTCCTTTACTACTTGGCTTTACAAGCAGAGCCAAAGGAAATTTATCAGGGAGGTAAAGATAAGAAAAGCTTCCTGGACAAAAATCATTAAGTGAGTTTCAATTAGTATTATTTCTAGGGTAATTGGCGTATCAGATCATTTATTGTTCTTTTTCTTCTTCAATGAGCATCCAGTAACTAAAATCCCTATTCTTAATAGAGGCTAATTAAAAATCCAAAGCAACTAGCTCAAAGAAGACTTACAGAGAAATTTAGGCAAGTAGATAAAAGCCATCAACGATCAATTTGAATTTGTGAACAATGACAAACTTCAGCTAGATTTATCAGTGAAAGTTATGTTTCAAGAAAGCCACAGGAATACAGCAAAAGTTTTAAACTAAACTCCACCAGCTTTGAGCTTTCAGATAATATGTAGTATTTCTGCATGGTGACATATATTCAGGAGTTTGTTTGTTGTTGTTGTTTTTTGGTCTTCAATAGGAACGGATGGGCCCTAGTGAATGAAGACTCCAGGCAAACTGTATAATTTATGTAGATCACATTGGGGTTTGATGTTTTCTTCATTTGTTTAAAGGGTTCTCTTCTTTTAAAAAAGTATTAAACCTAGGTTACAGAGGTGTGTTTCAGCAGGTTCTGACCAGTTCTGGAGAACCGGTAGCAGAAATTTTGAGTCCTTCAGAAAACTGGTAAACACCACCTCAGACTGGCCCCACCCCTATCTATTCTCTGCCTATTCTCCCAGCTGATTGGGAGGAAATAGGGATTTTGCAGTAAATATCCCCCAAGTGGAAAGGGAATGGATGATATTGCAGTAACCTTCCTCTGGAGTGGGATGGGAATTGAGATTTTACAATATCCTTCCCCTGCTGTGCCTTCCAAACTACAGCCACCAAGCCACACCCACAGAACCGGCAGTAAAAAAAAAATGAATCCCACCATTACTAGGTAAAGATCGATACTGCTATTATCACTTGTGTTTTACTCCAAAATACAATTAAAGCAATAGATGCAATTTACATAGACTTCTGCAAAGCCTTTGATTCAGTAGTACATGGCAAAAAAGGAACTGTAGATTCCACCAATAGTTGGCATCAATGTCTGCCAAATTCGGCAATGTAGTTAGAGAGTCACACTATATAACATGCATTTGTAATAATATTAGCAATAGCAGTAGCGTTTAGACATATACAATGAAGGGCTACTAAAAATTTTACTACCAAGTGGGCATGGCTTATGCAGGATGCCCTGCATTTCCCGCAACATCTTTCAGTGCAAATTGGGTGCTCTGGGGTGGAGTTCCATTTTCACTACCCCACTCCATTCCCCCTATCTGGGCAGTAGCCCACCCCTGCTTATATACCACTTTATAATGCTTTTACAGCCATCTCTAAGAGCTTTACAGAATCATCATATTGCTCCCAACAATCTGGGCCTCATTTTACCCACATTGGAAGGATGGGAGGCTTAGTCAATCTTGACCTGGTGGTGAGATCTGAACTGCTGAACTGCAGCTAGCAGTTAGCTGAAGTAGCCTACAGTGCTGCAAACCTCTTGGGCTATGGAAATTCCCCTCCCATTCAGTAATATTTTGGCCTCTGTGGACTGACAACATTTTAGAAGTCCTGCCTTCCTGGGTAAATAATCTACTGGAGTGGAGTTTCTTTTTTAAATGCTAAGGTAAGAATATACTTTGTTATTAAAGCCTAGCATTTCCCCTCCTCTTGAAATGTTTCCCATGGGGTCTTTCAAGCTTAATATTCTGTATTGAGAAATTGATACCTGAAGCTGGCATAAACTTAGGGATGCCTGGGAGAATATTTCTGGACAGGTGATTAATGCTCAGAGTTGGAATGAGGTTATAAAAGCAATTCCTAGAATCTCTGTCAGAGATGATATAGGACAGAGAGACTGCAGAAATATACATAAATTCTGCATTTTTCTGACATAGTCCTAAGCAAACATGTTTCCCCCCCAGTTTAACAGTTTGAAGTGTAGCTTGCATAAAATGACTCAAGGTCTTGGCTGAGAGAGAATGACAATTCTGTAGCTACCAATAAGACCATATTTTCTAGCTTCTTTAAGATTTTAGCTCCATTAAAAGAAATTACTAGACATCTTACTCTTGCCAACTATTGGTCAGCCCCAGGCTTGCTATTTTTGACAAGATATTTGAGTGATAATAACTCCAATTATAATCACATGACATGGATAATTAAGATTCCCCCCCCAAAAAAACAGATTTAATTTGATTTCAAGATTAAAATGAGATCTTCTGTAGTTGGGAAAATAATGTTACATTTTTAAATACATTCTAATGTAGATGCTGTGGCTTACTTGTCAGGCGACATAAATATTTCATGGAGGCATATGTACTGTATGGTGCTATTTTGGTGTCGATGCTCTCACATACCGTATTTTTGGAATATAAGATGCACCTTTTTAGCCCCCCAAAAGAGGGTTAAAAACTTGGTTGCATCTTATACACCAAATGTAGCCTCACCCACCCACCCCTACCCTTTGGCCTCTGCAATTTACGTCATTGCAGCAAACAGAACAGTGCCTGTTAAGCCAAGCAACTCATTATCAGCTTACCGACCCTCAGCTGATTTGAGGCTGAAGGGAGACCGGCCACGTGCTAAACTGAAAGTGAAACTAAAGCTGAAAGGAGGCAAATTGCTGGGAGGGAGAGGCAGATTTTTATTTTTTTTTGTGCTAATGAAACTGCTGAAATTGGATGCAAGGAGGTAAGTCAATAACTATAAATATCAGAACATTCAAATTATTAGTCAATTTTTCAAGACTGCTTTATTATTGTTCTAGACAATTTAACAAAATGAAGAAGATGAATGAATGAATGAATGAATGAATGAATGAATGAATGAATGAATGAATGAATGCTTGGTCTGGAGAGGCCCAGTGGCATTGTATCTTATTTTAAATAGCAGAAAATAACTATACTTCCAGAAAGCCACATCAATTTTAACAGCATCTGTACAAGTATAGTCTGAAATGCAACAGAGTCCTGTTTTAATATTAAGATAAGGCAGCTGAGTTAAGTCTTGACTTATTCGTTTGGAATGGATCAATTTAAATAATTGGAAAGAGTTAGTGGCATTAATATACTGCCATAATGTACATTTCTCCAATTCTTTGCTATTTCTATTGGTCAGGTACATATGCACAGAAATACGCAGCAAACAGTGTATATTATCTGTGCTGTTTGCTGGGAGGCAAATTGCTGTGAGGCAGAGGCAGATATTTTTTCCCTTGTTTTCCTCCCTCCAGCTAAGGTGCGTCTTATATTCCAATGCATCTTATACTCTGGAAAATATGGTATTTATATCAATAGTTCTGAGTCAGAGGCTGTTAATCCACTGGAGGAAAAACTTGCTATTTTATGAGATGTAGACATGGCAATATATAATATTTAGTTTTTCCTTTGTCAGAAGATGATTGATGCAGGCTGCTAAGTTTTGGTGATGATAAATGCAAAATGTAAAAAAAAAAATCACCTTAATGATTAGATACAGTTAGAATATTTTTTTTAGAGCGCAATCCTTATTTTAACATTTTCGGAATATAAATCCAGTACCTTCCTTATGTGTGGCTTTGATTCCAATTCTTAGTAGTACAGTTTTCTTCTTTGTGTTTAACATTTTATTCATCTTCAGAAGTTAAAAGTATGACGGCATTATGGCCGCAATCGACTATATAAATAAATATTTGAAAAAAATGTCACTTTGCCAGAATGAATACAAAGGGTCCTGTTTTCACTGGAAGTAATATTAAAACTTAGTTAGGGTAAAGTCTAGGCATACGTATTTTTTGAAAACAGTATTTGTTCTATTTTATAATTTTTATAATTAGTTCTAAAAATGGCATTGCTCTTGGCTTAGTCAACCCCAACGCAAAATATTTTCTGAGTCCTAATTAAAGATTTCTTTTTCCTTGAAGTATACAGTTAGAAAAGCACAGCTTGCATTTCAGGCTTCACACAGAGTTTGCAGGCCTGACAATTACAGGAATGGTCTTTTGATGTAAGAAATAAGCAGATTTAATGAAGAAGAGAATAAATATGGGACCTCATTATGCTGCTGTCACAAACTCTCTATTTAGCTAAACAGGAAATAAATACATATTATTTTGCTGGATGGGAAACATATGTAATGCCATTTTAATTTTGGGATAATAATCTCTACTAGGCTTGCATATATTATATACCATGAAAACATAGATAACAGGATTAATTGTTTCAAGGAGATGTCTCTTGGAAGATAACGTTACTTTGTAGTTTGTTCTCCCATAGAAAAATGCATCTAAGACATTTCAAGTATCTCTACATTTGCATTTCTATATTTATGTAACCTTAAAGTAAATTTCACTAAACTCATTGGGGCATCGTGTGGAATATGAATATATTATTAATTACATTTTCATTCCCTATAATTGGTACAGTGGGGGAAAAATATTTAGTCAGACACCAATTGTGCAAGTTCTCTCACTTAAAAAGATGAGAGAGGCCTGTAATTGACATCATAGGTAGACCTCAACCATGAGAGACAACATGAGAAAATACATCCAGAAAATCACATTGTCTGATTTTAAACGAATTTATTTCCAAATTATGGTGGAAAATAACGATTTGGTCAATTACAAAAGTTGATCTCAATTCTTTGTTATGTATCATTTGTTGGCAATGATAGAGGTCAAACATTTCGTCTAACTCTTCACAAGGTTGGCACACACTGTTGCTGGTATGTTGGCCCACTCCTCCATGCAGATCTCCTCAAGAGCAGTGATGTTTTGGGGCTGTCGCTGGGCAACACGGACTTTCAACTCCCTCCAAAAGTTTTTTATAAGGTTGATAGACTGGCTAGGCCACTCCAGGACCTTAAAATGCTTCTTATGAAGCCACAACTTTGTTGCTCTGGTGGTGTATTTGGGATCATTGTCACGCTGAAAGATCCAGCCACGTTTTAACTTCAGTGCCCTTGCTGATGGAAGGTGGTTTGCACTCCAAATCTCACAATACATGGCCCCATTTATTCTTTCATCTACACGGATCAGTCATCCTGGTCCCTTTACAGTGAAACCTCCCCAAAATATGATGTTGCCACCCCCATGCTTCACAGTGGGTATGGTGTTCTTTGGATGCAACTCAGCTTTCTTCCTCCTCCAAACATGAGGAGTTGTGTTTCTACCAAAGAAGTTCTACTTTGGTTTCATCTGACCATATGACATTCTCCCAATCCAAATGCTCTCTAGCAAATTTCAGACAGGCCTGGACATGTACTGGCTTAAGCAGGGGGACATGTCTGGCACTGCAGAATCTTGAGTCCCTGGCGGCGTAGTGTATTGCTGTTGGTAGCCTTTATTACGTTGGTCCCAGCTCTGTGCAGGTCATTCACTAGGTTCCCCCATGTGGGTCTGAGATTTTTGCTCACCGTTCTTGTGATCATTTTGACCCCATGGGATGAGAGATTGCGTGTAGTCCCAGATCAAGAGAGATTATCAATGGTCTTGTATGTCTTCTATTTTCTAATTATTGCTCCCAGAGTTGATTTCTTCACACCAAGCTGCTTGCCTACTGCAGATCCAGTCATCCCAGCCTGGTGCAGGGCTACAATTTTGTTTCTGGTGTCCTTCAACAGCTCTTTGGTCTTCACCATAGTGGAGTTTGGAGTGTGACGGTTTGAGGTTCTGGACAGGTGTCTTTTATACTGATAACAAATTCAAACAGGTGCCATTACTACATGAGTGGAGGACAGGGGAACCTCTTAAAAAAGAAGTTACAGGTCTGTGAGAGCCAGAAATCTTGCTTGTTTGTAGGTGATCAAATACTTTTTTTCCACCATAATTTGCAAAGAAATTTGTTAAAAATCAGACAATGTGATTTTCTGGATGTGTTTTCTCATGGTGTCTCTCATGGTTGAGGTCTACCTATGATGTCAATTACAGGCCTCTCTCATCTTTTTAAGTGGGAGAACTTGCACAATTGGTGTCTCACTAAATACTCCCCCCTCCCACTGTATATGTCTTCCAGAAGCCTGGAATTTTGAGAGTTCAGTACAGTATCTTAGCTACTCCTAGAATTGCACTCATAGAGACATAGACTTCTGATGTTGTCCTGGGAACTATGGAAGCCATTCTCCCACTTAGGAGTTACAGCCCTGAGTGCTCCTACCATCATTAGAGCTATTTTGGCCTTCTCTCTCCACATCCACATCAAGTCCTGCTACTTCTCCAGCTTCTCATATGCCTTCCTAATGTTGCTGTCATTGGGTATTGCCACATCTACCACTTCTATTTTCTGCTTCTTGTCTGCTACTATGATATATGGTTAATTGGATGGTACCAATTAACCAGCTTGGTACCAGCTTGGAGCTGAAAGTCTCAGAAGATCTTAATATTATATTAATATTATTAACTGCTATTCACCATGAGCTACTTTGGCATTTCCCATATGGCCTTGGGAAGATCCAGCCTTAGGTTCTAGGGATCTGGTATTTAGTGCTGCTATGATCATCATCAATGTTTTTAGTTTAGCCTGTGTATATGCAATAAATTGGACTTTAGGTATAGACCTGATTGTCCATGCCTAAACAATCTTCTCAGACTAATGATTTGACCTGGGTAAAACTAGATAACATTCAATGGCATTCAAAAGGACTTAGATTTTGTTCTCTTGGGACTAGTAAAGACTCTAAATTATTTCCACACTTGACTCCTCCCTGGCTCTGCCTGTTTGTCTCTGACAGAGAAATAGTTATGTTCCTAAATAATGTCATTCATATATTTTCCTATAATACACATATCTTGGTTTTGTTTATTGGTGAGGATGGACAGATACAGTGCAAGGAAGCTAAATGCTTTCTAATAAGTCCTCTCTACCATGAATCATATCAGTCATAACTAACGTTTACTTTTTACAACTATGTGTTCATTCATTGGAAGAAGAGATAAAATATCCACAGCTGACAATTTATACATTATAATAAATCATCTGTGAATTTTCTGCATAGAGCTATTGATGAGTAACACAGGACCACAGGCTCCTGAAAACAGAGACTATGTAGATTTTTCATCATAGGAATAAACTGCTGATATCCCTTTTAAGACTATTAACAGAATAAGCTTTTGTCGTTGCTCTGGTAAGCAGGTTGATATTTATAAAATATATTTTTTTATTATTATAAAATTAGATGTATTCCTCTTAGTTAGTTTCCACATTACTAGAGACACATTAACCACAACATTGTGGAGAATTGGAAGGCTAGGATACTGCCCTTTCATCCCACAACAACCCAGACTTTCCTCATGCATCACATCCTAAATTATATTAACATAGCCACAGTAATGGAACTTAGGGTTACAACACAGAAAGAATAGTCTGATGTAGTGATTGGTGTAGCTCTGGGCAGATCCAAATTCTGGTTCATTGTTAGACATGGAAATCCCCTCGTAGCTTTGGTCTTTCAGTCTCCTTCAGTCCAACCCATCTCATAGGATTGTTATTACTGAGAAATTCAGAAAGGAGGAGTAAAATCCTGATCTAATGAATAAAAGGAAGATTATAGCATTAAAAACAGTTAAATAAAGAAGATTTTCCCTGCAAGGAATTATTTTTCAACTGTCCCTTGCAATGTAAATTTGCAGTTTCCCCCTCATTGTGTCCCCCTCATTGGCACACAGGGGTGGGCTACTGCCCAGATGTGGGGGAAGATGGGCGGCGAATGCTGTGGGGTAGGAAAAATGGAGCTCCATCCCTGAAAGATGTTGAAAGAAAATGCAGAGCATCCTGCACAAGCCATGCCCACAGTGTGGTAGTAAAAATTTCGGAAGCCCTTAACTGCTTACACAGGTATTTGAATTTTAAAATGCAGAGGACCAACAATGTACATACTTAGGCATTACATGTGATTTTAGTGAATGAGGCAAGGATATGATGCAGACGAAGAATTGCTCACACGTTTTAAAGAAGAATTGTAAACAATGCAATCAGTACCACAATTTAATTATTTAAGTGATGTTCTACTCAGAGTGTTTTTCAGCATAAAGGATGGTCCAGAAGATGTAATGATGACCAAGACTAATTGTTTTCAAAAGAGATGGTTGAATTTAGTATATGTTTTTGCTTCACATTCTGCTTGATGTATATTACCTCTGATGTCACAAACAATGTCCTTAATAGTAATTGGCCAGGGTCAAAATGGGAGGATACTTTGTGTCATCCCCTGGAATTTCTATAGCAATCCAAATTAGCCATAATAGGAATAGAATCAGTGGCTGAATTTGTTTTGCTCTTGTTGATCAATTTGAATAATATGATTAATATTTGTCAGAATCTCTATCTGAATTTAGATTTAGCATTCATGCATTTGTGTCCTTCTTATGAATTAAATAAAGTAATTGGGTTAATTCATTTTTTAATTTTTAATTTACCCACTATCTCTATTTAAGTATACTTAATTAATGTCCATCTCACTTGCTTCATAGCTCTAATTTGCATAAATTATATTGATATATTTTAAAAACAAAAACTTCACTTCAAGTAAAGAATTAAATAAAAATGGTGAATATATTAAATAAGTGCCAACATATATCATGATTTTCTATTTGTATAAATTCTGATTTTTTACTGGATAGGTGGGGAATAAATGTTAATATCTTTGGAACATATCAAAAAACTAAACCTTCTGCCTTGATATTATCTTAATCTCTCATATAATGCTTCTATGCCCTGTTTACTATTTAATTACTCCATGGAAATGATTTGCTATGCTGTTCTGAAGCACTTTGGTTAATTTAGTAGCACTGTGGGGTGTAAGGGACTGCTATAACTTTGTAATGCTCATCTGAGAACTAACTGGTGATATCAGTGCATATTTGCATAATTTTATAAAACTGTATTAAGGCTTACACTTTCCTCACTGCTGGAAACTGCCCAGAGGTTTGTCTAATAGCTAAATGTAGGCTATCACCTGCTGATAAAAGGGGAAACATTTTAATATATTTTGATGTCATTTGCCTAATTTGGGAGGGGAGGGTAGCTGCTTTTTTAAAATTAATATAACAACTTTAAGAAGAGCATACATAATTCCAGAAGTATTAGAGTGCTTTTTGAGTAACATCGTTGTAAATCCTTTTATATTTCTTCTGCTTACACTCAGATGGTGAGCACATGCCGATTCTATTTGATAGATGCTGTGCAGTTGTCCCATGTTATTTTCCTTATTGAATATGTTTACATGAGGGGGGAAATGTAGAAGAAATTGTTAGGAAGCAAGAGGATTATAAATGGAGAACCTTATATACACTTCCTATGAAATTCTGTCAGTCAGAAAAGTGAACTTCAGAACAAAATTGAATTTTCAGTATCTGCAACGTCTTGCTTACCAGTAGTTTTAAACCATCTCTTCTCCACAGTGGGTGGAACTAGCTTCCAAGGATGGGAAGACATTGCCTTTTAGCCAATCAGGACTGAATCTAAAAAAGTATAAATTGTGTCACTCTGGCTAATAACCCCCTTCTTTAGGCTCAGTCCTCAGCCTAAGGACATTTGCTTTGCTTCCATTCTTGGATATTAGCTAGCTTCTAAATCTTGTCCATCTATCTAGTCAGATTATTTCCACCTCATATCCATCTTCATACCTCCCCAGTGATTACTACCATCTGATCCTGGGTTGACAGTGGCGCTGGGTGCTGGGCCCTGCTGCAGGGCGAGCCTCCAGCCAATGCAATCCCCCTGAAAGGCTCCAGCCAGCTCATTCTGGCTGTCAGAAGGCTTCTAAGATGAACTCAAAGTCAAGCCAGTGCTTACCATTGCACGCACTGCTTGCATTGCTGATGATGCAGACAGAGAGGAGATTTTCAGGTGAATGTCTTCAAGCCGTAGAAGCTTCACACTTACTCAGCCACCATGTCTCTCCCTCTGGATGGGGCCTGTGTCCTGATAGTTGGCATGCCAACTGCATATATGGTAATCTCCTTTCTCATCCTCACCAGCTTTCCTTTTGCAGAAGACTTGTAAGACCCGGCAGCCACTTTTACAGTGCAAGCATCCTAGATTGGCTGGCATACATTCCTGTCAAGTTCCTCCACTGGTGGATGTCTTCCACCCTTAACAAGGGGAACTGCTTCCTGGAACCCTGCCGGGTAATGGTCACAACCAATGCCAGTACTCTAGACTGGGGAGTCCATTTGATGTCAGAGGTGGCCCAGGGGCTTGGTCTCAGTCAGAGTCTACCACCAAGCTGCAGGTGGTCCTTCTAGCCCTCAAGAGCTTCCAGCCCCTCCTGTTGTCCTGATGGACAATGTGACTGCCAAAGTCAATATCAATCAATGGTGGAAAGGGGGGGATTTTGTCTAAGCAGCTCATGACCAAGGCCATTAAATTGTGGGTTTGGGTGGAGCAGCATCTGCAATCCATTGCTGCAGAACATATCTCCAGAGTCAGCAATGTGACAACAGACAGGGGCAGAGTGGAGCCTCTATCCAGACTTATTCCAATGGTTGGTGGCTTATGTCCCTATCCATCTCACCCCCATGGCGGATCCTATCAACAGAGTGGTCACAGAGGGGTTAGTTCAGTGTCCTGATCCATGCTGGCTACAACTGACCACCTGGCATTTGAACAGCTCACTCTAAGGCACTGCCAGGTACCAGAGGACATTGCCAATATCATGCTGGCATTCAGGAGGCCTTCCACTGTATGAATTTATTCAGCAAGCCTTCTGTTGGAAAGCCTTCTGTTCCTGGTGTACACAGGTGGGATATTCTCTAGTGGACCTGTCAATCATTAATGTCCTCCAGTTCTTGCATCACAGATTGGCTCAGGGGCTTTCCCCCAATATGCTCTAAAGATAGGTCGCAGCTATCTTTATTTATTTATTTATTTATTATTTGGATTTGTATGCCGCCCCTCTCCGAAGACTCTTGGCAGTGTTGAGGATGTTGAGGATGGCATCTGGAGACACTCTTTCCGCTCATGCCCTGATCTGCAGGTTTCTAAAGGGGCAGATAACCAGTGTCGACCCACAGTTCATAGGTTTCCATCATGGGATCTTTCCACAGTCTTCAACTCGCTCATTGAGGCTCATTATGAGTCCATGGAATCCTCCTCCCTTTGTAACCTGACCCTAAAACTCACCTTTCTGATTGCAGTGACCTTGGTCTGTTGCATTTCTAAACTGGCCACACTATCCATCCAGGGGGATTTTTGTATATTCTACTCGGATAGAATGGTACTGCATCTTGATCCCACCTTTATCTCTAATATCAATACTGATTTTTACCGGGCCCAGGAGATTGTTCTCCTTTCTTTTATCCTAATCCATGATTTGACTTGGAATGGAAGTGCCACATCTTCATTTGTCCCAAAAGGTCCTGGAAGAAAGAATAGAGAGGGGGGGAAGGCAGAATAAAGATAGCCCTCAACTAACAACCGTTCATTTACTGATCATTTTAACTTATGATGGCTCCCAAAATAGTGATTTGTGGCCATTTTTTCACATGTATGACCATTGAAGCATCCCCAAGGTCACAAGAGCAAAATTCAATCACTTAGTAACTGATTCACATTTATGACTGTTGCAGTTTCCCAAGGTCACCTTTTGTGACCTTCTGATCGGGGAAGGCAGATTCACTAAACAACTGTTAACAACTGCAGTGATTCACTTAAGAATTGTGGTAAGAAAGATTGTAAAATGAGGCAAAACACTTAACAAATGTCTCGCTTAGCAACAGAAATTTTGGGCTCAGTTGTGGTCATAAGTTGAGGACTACTTGTAGGAGGAAGCAATAGGCTGGATCTCTTGATTAAATAAAACAAAATCAATTGGAGGGTGGGGGTGGGAATAGCAGACTGTAGAAATTATATAAGTATATGCCCAGCATAGTTCCCTCTAAGCTGAGCAGTGAGCAATCGCTCACTTAAAAATCATCAACTCAGAGTTTTCCAAACCTGCCCAGAAGCCGAGAGGGAAAGAGTGAGAGGGAAGGAGAGAGAGAGGAAGAGAGGAAGAGAGAGAAACAGATAGAAAAAAGAGAGGAAGGAAAAGAGGAAGAAAAAGAATGGGAGCAAGGAAGAGAGAAAGAAAATCAAAATCTAGTTTGAAACTAGCTCAACTATTTAAGTGGCATTTTGATATTGATAGAGTTGCCCTATTATGAGCTCACTGTTATAGACACACAGTACAATATTTTATTTTGAAATTCTCTGAGGCAAAACAGGGTGGGTTTTTTGTTTGTTTCTTTGTTTCTTTGTTTGTTTATTTATTTATTATTTCTGTGCCGCCCAGTCCCAAAGGGACTGCTGCTCAGACACTATACTTTTCCACCCACCCCCCAAAAAAATTAGAGGGAACACTGATGCCCAGTGTTATAGCCTTAATTATACTACTATACTAGTACATTCAGGAACCTATAGCGTAATGGTTAAAATATTGGACTGAAAGTAGGGAAATCCACTCACAACTTCAGAAAGTCACTGCACAACTTTGGGTGAGTCCCTCTCTTTTAGGCCTGTCTTAAAGAGTTACTATTTCAGGTAAAAAATTGGAATATGGTTGCTGATGCCACCTTGAGTACCTTATAAAAGGTAGGATATAAATTAACTCATAATTATCATAAATACTTAAATGAGAAATGATATGAACTTTAAAAATGCAGATACAAGTATTGTTTGGATGAAGGAACATAGCTTGTCACTATTCTTACATCTCTTTCAAGCTGTCTGGTAAACAAGTAAAAACTAATGACAGAAGTTTGCATGGATATCTGAACTATTGAATTCTAGGTGAATAACAATAGAACTTATATACTGCTTTATAGCCATCTCTAAGCAGTTAACAGAGTCAGCATCTTGCCCCCAGCAGTCTGGCTCCTCATTAGTGACCTTTGTCCAATATAAGATGGGCAGGAAGGAAGAAACTAATTGCAATAGCTTCTGTAAGAACAATCATAGAGTTCATGATTATAGTTGTCTTATTATATAACAAAGATGATTAGAGGACTGGTGGTGAAACATATGAAGAATGATTGCAGGAACTGGGTATGCCTGGTTTAATGAAAAGAAGGACTTGGGGCGACATGATAGCAGTATTCCAATATCTCAGAGGCTACCACAAAGAAAGGGAGTCAAGCTGTTCTCCAAAGTACCTGAGGGCAGGCCAAGAAGCAATGGGTGGAAATTAATCAAGGAGAGAAGCAGCTTAGAACTAAGAAGAAATTTGACAATTAGAATAATTAATCAGTGTAACAACTTGCCTCAAGAAGTTTTTAAGATGTTGGATAGCCATTTAATTGAAATGGTGTAGAGTTTCTTGTCTTAGCAGGGGGTTGGACTAGAAGACCTCCAAGGCCCCTTCCAGCTGTTATTCTATATTCTAGAAATGAGCCATTTCTAAAAAGTATTAGCCTTATGTCTTTTTACAATATTCGCCTTTACTGCATTCAGCCCTGATAGTAATATCATGACCTTGTCAGTTACATTTTGTTTGTTACATTTGTTAGCTGACAAAAATGCAGGGATGGTTCCCAGCTAATTCTACATATGATAAACATTTTCAGGGAAAGAGAAACAAAAGACAACTGCATGATGCAACTCGGTACCATCACTATTAGCTCTTTGATATACTATTCTGATCTCAGATGGATTCAGAACTAAAACTTGTGTCAGTTACATCCTCCTCCTCCTCGCCATTGTCTATTCATTGCAGGATCAAGACCTCTTCTGCATGTTTCCAGCCAATACAGGGTTGAGCTCTCCTTTGCCTGCAATTCTTGCTGACGTTGTTGCTCTGTCTTGTTTTAGGTCTCTTTCATGGATGACTTTTAATCAAGTGGCAAAAAATGTGTGTTTATTCTCACCAACTTCTTTGAAAACACTTATGAGAAAGTAATAAAGTGTTTGCAACTAATTTGAAAAGTTTGTAATCCACATTTCTGTCATGTTTTCATAAGTTGGCTGTAAAATCATTAATACTGCAATCAAAATTTCTTAACTAAACATAAAATACCATATGTGAAGATAGGGTTTCAATTTAATAGTTAAACCAGGAAGGCTGGCGGAGTGATTGATCTCGAATTAATTTACCTGCTTTCTACAAAATGTGCAACTGAGCAGAAACTTTTTATTTTACTTGAAGTAGCCATTGGAAGAAAGGTGAATAGGCAAGCAATTTGCCCCTGTTCTTTATAACTGAATTGATATTTTCCAGATTACATTAGAGAAGAAAGGACTTAAGGTTAATTATAGACCAGCAGGCTACTGAGGAAATGTTACCAGTTTCTTTTGCGGTATCCCACAGAGTTGGCGGGTGGTTATGGCACTAGATTAAAAACATCTAGCCTTTCTTTATAAAGCTTGGATTTATGCAGCTAAAATAAACTCACATGGATTAGTTAATTGCCCATATTACAGTAGATGGCAGCCAAGCAGGGAAAAAAATATCTCCTGTAAACATGGGGCAGTCATTAGCTTCTCTGGCATCATTTCATCATAATTGGATCAGAGTATGCTATATAGGACAATGCAAATCTTCAAAGAGGTGGCTTGCTTTGATAAAGGTTCAAGCAAAGCATGTCATTGAAGCTATACAAGAAAAGCAATGGTCACTCTGCTTCTCAGAGCAGAGTGAAATAACATCATTTCTGCAGTTCTTCTTTTTCAGTCTTGGCCACACTTAGATGATGATGATGATGATGGTGGTGGTGGTGGTGGTGGTGGTGGTGGTTGTTGTTGTTGTTGTTATTATTATTATTATTATTATTATTATTATTATTATTATTATTATTATTATTATTATTTATTAGACTTGTAGGCCGCCCCTCTCCGAAGACTCGGAGCGGCTCACAACAAAATACAAAGCACAAATCTAATATTAAAAACAATTATAAAAACCCATTATAAAACCGTCATACGATCCAATTAAACCACACATAAAATGAAACAGCTAAGGGTCAGTTATGTCTCCCAAGCCTTGTGGCATAGGTTGGTTTTCAGTAATTTGCAAAAGGCAAGGAGGGTGGGGGCAGTCCTGATCTCTGGGGAGAGTTGATTCCAGAGGTCCGGGGACGCCACAGAGAAGGCTCTTCTCCTGGGGCCTGCCAGATGACATTGTTTTGTGGACGGGACCCAGAGAAGGCCAACTCTGTGGGACCTGATCGGGCGCTGGGATTTGTGCCGCAGAAGGCAGTCCTGAAGCTATTCTGGTCTGATGTCATGTAGGGCTTTATAGGTCATAACCAACATTTTGAATTGTGACCGGAAACTGATCGGTAGCCAGTGCAGGCCACAGAGTGTTGATGAAACATGGGCATATTTAGAAAAGCCCATGATAGCTCTCACGGTCGCATTCTGCACGATCTGAAGTTTCTGAACACTTTTCAAAGGTAGCCCCATGTAGAGAGCATAACAGTAGTCGAACCTCGAGGTGATGAGGGCATGAGTGACTGTGAGCAGTGACTCCCTGTCCAAATAGGGCCGCAACTGGTGTTCCAGGCGAACTTGGGCAAACACCCTCCTTGCCACAGCTGAAAGATGGTGCTCATCAACTTTCAGGCCACAAGCCAAAAGACAATTGATTCAGAGAAGATACTTCCTTCTCAGAATTTCCTAGAGCAGGGGAGTCAAATTCACGGCCAATCGGGTGTGTCACGCACTGGCTATGCCCACCTCCAGTTTAGTGAAGTAGAAAAATATTGTGATATATCCTGTGATGACAATGTGATGATGCGAGTTTGACACCCCTACCTTAAAGCATTCTGTGAAACTGGTGGAAGGCATGTCACTCATCTCTTGAAGTGTAGCTCTCCAAAACTTTGCAAGCCATTTCAGAAAATTCTGGAATGTATAATTGGAACAGGGTAGGGGTGGGTTCCACTTACCTTCACCACCAGTTTGCATTGTGATATTTTGCGCATGTGCATGCATCCTATTGTGCGATTTCAATTCTGTGCATGCTCAGAAGGTGGGTTCGGAATGAAACACAGCTGAGGAACTGCTCAGCTGTGCTTCGGGAGAAGAAATAAAGATCAGTATTAACCCAAGGGCAGGCGGGAGGGCTTTTCTCCAAGCAGAGGACAAGGTGAAACTATAAGCCTATGGAGAGGGGCGGCATACAAATCTAATAAATAATAATAATAAGATCACAGAAAATTTCACCAAAAATGCAGAAAAAAGGATGATGGTATCCACGGACCAGCACTGCCTGAACCAGATCTGTGATGCCATCATCACGTCACCAGCAGGTCGCTAAAGTTTTGGGCGATCTGGTCCAAACTGGGAGGAACTCACCCCTTGGACATGGTTATACTGTATATGAAGCTTTTTTTCCCCTTTAACTTAAAAACATGTTTTTCTCCAAATTCCTGTTTAGCTTCTTCTTGGGCAGTGATAGTGAACCTTTTTTTGCTCGGGTGCCAAAAGAGTGCACACACATGCGATGGTGCAATGGCACGTGCCCATACCTATAATGCAATGGTCTCCCCTCATGCATGTGCATCCCCCATACTGTCCCCATATATTTGAATTTCTGGTTAACCTATTGGATTATTTTTCTCCATCAGCAGGCTCTGGAGGATTTCCTAAAGCCTGGGGAGGATGAAAAACAGCCCATTAGTGAAAACAGCCTCTCCCCTGCCCTCCATGAGGCAAAAAAAATCAGCTGTCCAACATGCACGTGGAGTTGACATAGGGCAAAGCCTTGAGTGCCCTCAGATATGGCTCCGCATGCCACCTGTGGCACCTGGGCCATAGGTTCGCCATCACTGTTCTAGGGCATAATTCAGGTGACAAAGTTTTGGAAACTTATTCAGCCAGAGATCTGTCTAAACTTCTGATTTTATTGAAGGCCCTGAAAAATCAAACCATTTTGTATTCTGAGTTAAGGTTGTAAATAAACATCATTTTTCCCCTTGAAATTTGTAATCTAAATAATAAGCCACTAGGTTTTGACTGCTTTAGAGGAGGATATAAAGGAGAGAATGCTGCAGTGCTATTTAAGTTAAGATACAGGGAGTTGTTATTTAACAGCTGTAATTGGTACTGGTAATTCATTCATTAAGTAATATGGTCATTAAATGAAATATCACGTAAACACACTGGATTTAAGACCTCAGTTCTGTTGCAGTCATTAAGTGAATCACCCATAGTCATTAAGTGCATTGTCATCTGACTATATAACCTGTGACCATAATTATTACTGGCTTCTCCACTGACTTTGCTATTTGGAAACCAGCTACAAAGCTCACAAAGGATGAATACTTGACTACAAGATGTTGCAACTGTTGTATGTTCAAAGAATAGCTATAAAACTATTTTTCAGTGGTGTTGTAAGTCTGATTAGTTGCTAAGCAGGGCAGGTATTAAGTGAGGGTTACCTGTCATGGAAAAAATGTATGTCATTTAAAAAGACTAAAAAAACAAAACAAAACTGGAGAAAAGAGTAAAATGTGAAATGAGGTACCTATGAAGACATGCCTACAGATAGAGTTGGTAATGGTTTCTGAAGCCATCACAATGATACTGAAGTAAGACATGGCAGCTTTAATGAGTCTGAAATAAGAGATGAGTTATATGATTCTTTTGGAGACAATTCCTCAAAAATTTGCATGTTTCCAAAGTATTGCTAAATGTTACTTATTCTTCATTGTATTATTCAGGACAGCTTTCTCATAGGACAGATAAGTGTGACTATGTGGGACAGCTTCATGAAGTGTTGAAATACAGTTGTATACTTAAGAACTTAATTCATTCCATGACCAGGTTCTTAAGTAGAAAAGTTTGTAAGGAAAAGCAATTTTTCCCATAGGAATCAATCTAAAAGTTGCTGAAGGAAGAATGTGAGGTGAGGGGAATCAAAAAAATCCAAAACTTTAAGGCTTAAAAAAAAAGAAGGACTCTGAGGCAGTGAGGAGGAGCACGTGCCTCCCATACACCAGGCGCGAGGCTGCCACCCATACACTGTGCCAGAGACAGAAACCCAGGGGGAATGGGAGGAAACTGGCGGGGCCTTCGTGTCACTCTCAAATTTCCTGGGAAATTTTTCCAGACTCGGGTTCTTAAATAGAAAATGTTTCTTAAGAACAGGTTAAAAAAATATTGAACACCTGGTTCTTATCTGGAAAAGTTCTTAAGTAGAGGTGTTCTTAGGTAGAGGTACCACTGTACTAGTTTTTCAGTTGCTTGACTCAGTTGTTTAATTAAACAACCTTTAACAATATGATTTACTTCTCTCTAAACATGCATACTGAAAATTAAAGTTTATATTGTTAGAACTTAGAAACTATTTTCATCAAATTTTGAAAGTAAAATATTTTAAGAAAACAAATCTCTGATATAACCAGGAGTGGGTTGCTTATCTTTTCCTACTGGTATTGTGACATTGCACACGCACATGCATCCTCAGCATGATTTTCCTTCTGTGCATGCTCAGCGAGCCAAAAATTGCGGAAAATTCTTTTTAAAAGATGGTGGTGTGCACAGACCAGCAAAGATAGACTGGAGCCATCATGCCAGAATTGCACAATGGGCGAGCCGCCACTGGAGCGGTGCATCGAACCGCATAGGTAAGAACCTCGGTATACCCATATATGCCTTGGTATACCCATATTACATCTATGCTCCGCGAACTGCACTGGCTTCCTATTAGTCTCTGGGTACAATTCAAGGTGTTGGTTATTACCTATAAGAAAACACAGAGTTGATCTCCTCCAGGTCCCATCGACTAAGCAATGCAGGTTGGCGGGACCGTGGGGGAGGGCCTTCTCTGTGGCTGTCCCAACTCTATAGAACCAACCACCCCCCTCCCGACATTTGTACTGCTTCCACCCTACTGGCCTTCCATAAGGCCACAAAAACCTGGCTCTGCTGGCAGGCCTGGGGGCCATGAATTGTATATCTTTCATAGTCAAACTGTATGAATAGTGTGTATGCATGTGATTATGTCCTTTTTTTTATAATAAATGGGTTTTATCATGGGGTTAGTTTTAGACATTATATTCGACTTCTATTTTTGCTTTGTATCTTTTGTATTTGTATTATTATTTTGTAAACTGCCCTGCAGCGTTCCCCATAAGCTGTGCGCGTGTGTGCGCATGCGCCCCAAAATACCCCCCCACGCACCCTTTTCCACGGGCATGCGCTCCCCATCCCTCTGCCAGCCCATGGGGGGGCGGGGAAGTGCCGGCAGTAGAAGGGAAGGGAGCCACGGTCACCCCTGCCTCCCCACGGTGCCTCCAGCCCCCTCGTGCCCCTGGCCTCTCAGCCCTGCCTTCTGCCCATCCGATCTGCCCCTCTCCTCCTCCGCTGCCTCCTGCCTTGGGGCATGACTTCCCCCGTGGCGGTGGTGGCTTCTCGGGACAAAAGCGCTCCCAGCCAGGGGGCTGCGAGAGAGGGCTTTCTCCGTGCGCTTCGGGAATGCCCGTCCTGCCCCTCTTGCAGCCCCTGTTCTGGGAGCGCTTTCGTCCCAGACTTCCAGCAAAGGGGATGCAGTAGAGGCAGGGCAGGCATTCCTGGAGCGCTCGGAGAAAGCGCTCTCACAGCCTCCTCGCCGTCGGTGCCTCCGTTCCGGAGCTCCACCTCACAGCTGATCACCCTGCCGCCGCCCCACGGCTACTGCCCAATGCCGCTGCTGAGAGAAAGAGCGAAAGGGGGGGAGAGAGAGATAGCAAGAGAGAGAAGAGAAAGAAAGCAATAGAGAGAGAGAAAGAAAACAAGAGAGAAAGAGAGAGAGAGATGAAAGAGAGAGAAGAGAAAGAAAGCAAGAGAGATAGAAAGAAAGAGTGAGAGAGAAAGAAAGCAATAGAGAGAGAGAAAGAAAACGAGAGAGAGAGAGAGAGAGCAAGAGGGGGAGAAAGAAAGAGAGAAATGACTCTTGATTTAAAGCATATGGTAAAAAGCACCCAAATAATAACAGAGAAAAAAATCCCCAGCCGTTTGTGTGTGTGTGAACTCTTGAACCATTTCCAATAGCTCACCTGTTATTGGAAATGGTTCAAGAGTTCACACACACACACACACACACACACACACACACACTTACAAGGGGGGAGGAGACAGGGATGGAAAAAGAGGAGAAGATAGTAATAAAATAGATTTTGGTTTTGTTTTATTATTAATTTCTTTTAATAAAAAAAGAAGGGAATTTTTTTCTTATTTATTTATTTATATTTATTTATTTATTTATTTATTTATTTATTAATTATTCTATGCCGTCCAGTCTCAAAGGGACTGTCGCTCAGACACTATACTTTTCCGCCCACACCGGAAAAAAATTAGAGGGAACATTGCTGTCCTGAGTCCTTCGGGATTGGGTGGCATAGAAGTCAAATGAATGAATGAATGAATGAATGAATGAATGAATGAATGAATGAATGAATGAATGAATGAATGAATGAATGAATGGACGGATGGACAAACAAACAAACAAATAAATAAACAAACAAACAACCCGCCATTGCATATAACATGTTTTCATATGATCTGATTTGGTTTATTTACTTTTTGGAAATTTTATTTATTTGGCAATTGATATGAGCTGTTATTTTTTGGGGTGGGACTGAGGGGTTGGAGAAGGAAATAAAAATGGTAACCTTTTTTAATTTTGACATGTTTCTCTGGCTGAATGGCACAAATGCTAATCAAGTGACATTTTCTGTCTGTCCATAATTTAGGAAGAGTCTAAGTCCTCATTTTTGCAGAGAGTTTTATATGGATATATTTCATAAGTGTTCTTGATAATATTTATTTATTCATCTATGTATTGTATTAGTATAACCATTCATCTCACATAGTGACTCGAGATGGTTTACATAGTAAAACAAAATATATAAAAAATGAAAGTTAGCTAACAAATAATCATCCAATAGGCTCCAATGCTATCATGGGATTTCCAAGCGCATTGAGAAAACTATGTTTTGAGACCCTTGCAAAAGATCAACACAGCTGGTTCAGCCCCATTCAGGGGGAATTGTGTTTCACAGGGTGGAGGATATGGCAGAAAAGTTTCTCCTCTCAGAACTCACTAAACCCTAGCTGATGTAATTCAGAAAAAGCCCCTCCTCCTGGACCTGATTGGACAGATAGACATTACTGGGAAGGAGCACCACCTCAAATAATCTAGTCCTCTGCAATGCTTGCTTAGTTTACCCGCTATATACCTACCTGTGACTCTTACCTCCAGCTGTTGCTTGCCAATCTGCTTGCCGGAGATTCCTGCTTCTTTGCTCTTAATGATCTGAAAATCTTGTAGTTACAATGTCAACTGGGACTGTGGTATTGCTGTTGCTAACTGATGTAGCCAATGGTCTATTGCATTTTAAGATCACAGTGGAAATTCAGGACCCAGCTGTCATCATAACCTATCTCTACATCATGTTGTGACAAATTTCCAGAAAAAACCTAGAATGTGTTATAAATTCTTTAAGTGGATGGCTAAAATCTATGTTTTTCATAGGGGCAGCCCCGGTGCTCTGGAATCAACTCCCCCCATATATTAGAACTGCCCCCACCCTCCTTGCCTTTCATAAGTTACTGAAGACCCACCTATGTCACCAGGCATGGGGTAATTGAGATATCCCCAGGCTACTATAGTTTATGTATGGTATGACTTAGTTGTATGGTTTTAATGATATGGGTTTTTAATTGTTTTTAAGTATTGGATTTGTCACATTGCTTGTCACTATTGTGAGCCACTCTGAATCTTTGAAGAGGGGCGGCATACAAATCTAATAAATAATAATAATAATAATAATAATAATAATAATAATAATAATTATTATTATTATTATTATTATTATTATTATTATTATTATTATATAATTTGTGAACAATAAAAATAAAAATGTCTTGGAATCTAAAAGAAAGGTCTATCAACATTTAGTAAGATTAAAATCAAATGTTAAGACATAATTCAGTCTGGAATGGCAAACATGGGTGATTCATACAATTACTTTATTGCATGGCCAATTTCCCCTTTGGTTCAATCCAAGTGAATGGCTGGCTGCTTAAGGCTGCTCAACATTTGTGGCTGGGGGCGGATGCACTCGGCCACCACCACCTTAAAATGGGAGGTCGCGCGATAACGTGCATGATCACACAGGATGCCTTACACTTAGTACAAGGCCGCGAGCCCCCACATAAAAGCAGCAGGTTTCTGCTCTCCGCCCTTTCCAGTTTTAGACTCCTCATGCCCCATGGCAGGCTAGAGGGTACTTAGCGATGGTTGCTCTCAGGAAGGGGTTGATTGGCTCGAATTACCTTGGTCACTGGAATGGTGATATGGGGCAGAAAAAGGGGCTAGCAGCGACTGTGTGATCTCCTTTATGGCACCTTTTTGAAGGTCACGGGCTCTCCCTCACCAGAAGCTCCAGGGAGAATCTGCCTGAGTGTTGAGGATGGGCCCACAAATGGGGGTGAGCCTTCCCACATGCCTTGGGCACGGCAGAGGACAAGGGAAGGTCAAGGTCAAGTTCAAGGCCAAGGGCGACCTTCCCTTGCTCGGCGAGGAGCTTTCGCCTTTAGTTGCCCAAGGATAT
Organism: Erythrolamprus reginae; assembly: GCF_031021105.1. Classification (NCBI taxonomy): domain Eukaryota; kingdom Metazoa; phylum Chordata; class Lepidosauria; order Squamata; family Dipsadidae; genus Erythrolamprus; species Erythrolamprus reginae. The sequence goes on along the minus strand of NC_091952.1, from coordinate 191,208,779 downwards.
TTGGAATGGAAGTTCCGCCCCATTGACTTCCTCTGTAGGTCTATGTTGTGGTTCAGCCTGAGGCAGATGAAAGACCAGCTGCATCTCTGCTGGCTCCATGCCCGGGGGAGGATGAGAGTGAAGAGGAATGTGATGAGGAAGAGGGGCCTAGGAGCCCTGGGGAGGGGCTCTCTTCAGCAAGTAGCTTGGAGTCTCTAGAGTCATTGGATGATGACGCACAAGCTGTCATTGATATGCGACAGAGACGCATAGATCAAAGGAGGCAGCAACTGAAGAGATATTATCAGCATTGAATAAGGAACACCAGGGCTTGGGCGTGGTCCTCATTAGCAGGGAAGGGTTTATAAGGCAGGCAAACTCTTGTAACAGTGTGGAGTGTTATCTGAGTGGAATTGCTGTAATCTGCATTGTCTCTCAGCGTTTCTGTTCCTGGCTCGTGGCCCAGCAGTCTTGAAGACCCATGGGAGGTGTATGTCTGTTATCTACAGCCTCGTCTTGGCATCAAGAATCCTGTGTTTTTGTATGGACAATTGCCTCTGTGTATCTGTTTGGAGTTCCAGTGTTTCCTGACTTGTAAGGACATTTTCTGTTGGTTATTTTTCTCTTTCTCATTATAAAACTGTGTGTGAATTCTACCGGTGTGTTTGGCTTATCTTTTTGGGTTGGTCATAGCTTCCGGAGTGACCCAGACAGAACAGTCTATATTTAAATAAATAAAGTGACCATAAAACCCAGCTCTGTGGTCTGTGTGCTTATTCTGCATCTGACGCAATAATTCTATATTATCAGTTCATGTAGCATAGTGAATCTTTCCAAAATCATAAACCAAACACATTTTTGGTTTGAACATCTATGATGAAGCCAGTTATCAGAGTAAATAACACATCACTGTGTCCAAATAAGCTTTGAGCTCTGTATTGTTCATATTTCTGCTATTGTATGTGATTTGAAATCTGAGGTTGATGTTTTACTCTTCAGTGTTTTTAAATACTCTTTGTTTTCCTCCTACTCTTCCAAACTAGAGGAAAGCAAATGTGCCTAAGGGCCACACCTGCATTCATTTTGAAATGAGAGTTTTTGTTGTGGTAATGAGTTTTTGTTGTGGTAATGAGGATGCCAAGCAGGAAATAGAGCTGGATTTTGCATTCCCTTTTCCCTATATATTTGGTGTGAGGACATTTGGTGTGAGGACAGTTAGTGTATGGAACTTTATTGAAGGATTTAAGGTACTTATTTTAAAAGTTACTATATTTTTCGCTCCATAAGATGCATTTTTTTTGTCTCCCAAAAGTGGATGGAAATTTATGTGCATCTAATGGAGCGTATATTGCCGGAACCCCACCCTACCTACCGGCCCCCATACTTTGGCGATTTTTGGCCTCCAAATGTCCCATTTCTGGCCTCCACACACCCCTTTTTTGGCCTCAGTGTGTCCCCTTTTGACCTCTGAAAATGGCATGCACTGCGGCCAAAAATGAGATGCACGGAGGCCAAAATGTGATGCACGGAGGCCAAAACCGGGAGTGCATCTTATTGTCAGCAGCATTTTATAGTGCGAAAAATGTGGTATTTTTAATTCAACAATGAAGTGTGAGTTTAACCCTGGAAAAGAGGAGAAAGAGCCACAGACTACACAATGCTCTCATTAAAGAAAAGAAAAGTTCAGAGAGAAGGGCTGGTGAAAGAACTTCAGAAGGGATCCTCTCAAGTATTCAGCAAAGTTCAAGAGAAATAGAGAAAGGATTCTTTTAGATTTGTAAATCTGTTAATGTAACCTTACAATAAAGAAGGAACTAGCATTCCTGGTTATATTTTTCATCTAGATTACTTCTCAAAGCTAAGAAACTCCAAACTGAAAAATTGTGCTTATGAATTTTCATAGTGAAATCCTTGAGTGTTCCAGGGGCAAACAGAAGTTGCCAAATCCATGAAATAATAAGCTATACACAAGAGACTGACCACCCCTATTCTTAAAGGATAATGTAAAAGTGGACCTGTTGATGCTATAAATCTTTTCAGATGTGTATCCAGATATGGAATTAATAATTTGTGGATTGAGACAAGGGCTGCTTCAAAATATTGCAAGATATCCCCGTTACATTTAGGATTCTCCGTTTTGTAAGCAAAGTCCCCTCTGAAATGTAAAAGTAATATGGACTTTGGTTTCATAGGAATTGTATACAATTTAAGATGAATTTGTTGAGCTCTTTAGACTAAGATGGACAATCTTCCAGGTGTTGTTGAACTGTAACCTGCACTATTCTTCTTCATTGGCCATACCAATTAAGACTAGTAAACTGAAATGCAAGAACATCTGGAAGACTACATATTACCCATTTCTACTTCATCATTTTTCTTGCTCTATTCTGTGAAGAGCATTTCCCTGGTGTCTAGATTGTCCATTGCAATGTTTCGCATGTAACATAAATTTGCATGAAACTTCTTGTGCACTATCCATCTTTATGTATTCCTGAGCCAAAAAACCCGGTGTTTGCCACCTTCACTTTTTTTAATCTGCTTTATTACAATGAATTTTCACCGTGCTAAAAGAAGTAAACACATTATGGAAGAAGGCCAGGTGTTGTTTAAGTGTTGTTTTTTAAAACTCTCCCATTGATCAGCTAGATTGATCTCCAGTTGGGTTTTGCAGCCTTTTAAAATTGGCTGCCATGAAAGGTGATCTGAAAATATATCAAACTCTTGGAAAGGAAAAGAAGAGTTGCATGGAAGAGATCTGTGTGGAATATAGGAGTTCTTTGTGTCTCTGTATTTCAAGAAATTCTTCTTCATGAATATTTCATGAACATTCATCAGAGAGGAAGGTGGCAGACATTTTTTTTAGAAAGTATGAGGCTAGGCTGTAGAATCTCATGCCCCCCCATTAAGGATTACAGCAAAATTTCATAGGAAAAGAGGGTTCAGAATGTACATGGCAATGTGCACAGTGCTTGCTGAAACCTCTGATAGAAATTGTGTATGTTCTTGGGGACATGTGGCTGTGGCCCATGTGTTCTCCAAATCCTATTTCCCCTTCAGTTCCAGATTATTGTACAGTGTTCCCTCGATTTTCGCGGGTTCGAAGTTCGCGGAAAGTCTATACCACGGTTTTTCCAAAATATTAATTAAAAAATACTTCGCAGGTTTTTTCCCTATACCATGGTTTTTCCCACCCGATGACATCATATGTCATCGCCAAACTTTCATCTGTCTTTAATAAATATTTTTTTTTAATAAACTTTAATAAATAAACATGCTGAGTAATAATCTGAATGGTTGCTAAGGGAGTGGAAAATTGCAATTTAGGGGTTTAAAGTGTTACGGGAAGGCTTGTGATACTGTTCATAGCCAAAAATAGTGTATTTACTTCTGCATCTCTACTTCGCGGAAATTCAACTTTCGCGGGCGGTCTCGAAACACATCCCCCGCGAAAATCGTGGGAACACTGTCCTGCACTATTCTCAGTGCATCCTAGCAGATCCTAAAGATAGCCTGGCCATTGTTGCAAGATCCTCTTCAAGGTAAAAAGGCAAATTCTTTCACTGGGTCTCATACTTTTTATGTCAAGACAATTGTATCATCTGTAAAACTTCCTTTATCTTGGATTTCTTTTGCACAGATGATCATTACAGAATTGGTAGAGAGGTGTGGCTGAGGCTATTACAGAGTTAATGCTAATTTTCATTGCCAGCAATGAACTCCTTGTGATGTAAAATCTTTGGTTCTATTTATTCTCTCCTATATTTGCAAATGCTAATTTCTACTAAAATATTCTCGACAATGTCCTTGAAAATTGCAGGGAAATGATACTTATGATCCTCCCCTTCCCCCCATATCTACCTTCAGTTTTCACCATTCTCATTGAAAAAAATGTAAAATTTGCAGATAGCTATTTACTATTATTTGTGATCAACACGGATGTTCTGTTTCCTGCTTGATTTTCACATGCTGAAAATGTTCATTCACAATGAAAGAGGGTTAGAAAACTGCAGCTCACATATCCTAAAAATTATCTCTTAGTTCCATTTTCTATCTCCTTTTACCAGCTGTGGTTACACTTTTTCTAATCCCCTGATTCCCCTGTCCATCTGTCACTAATATCCATATAATTTCTAGTCTCCAGTCTCAGCTCTCTTGTTGCTTATGTTCATCTCTATTTCAAGCTGTCATGGAACATTGCCAGAAGGTGCTTAGAAGAAGGCAAGGAACCCTTACATTTTGAACTAGTTTTGAACATTTAGACTGAATGAAAATCTGTAATGCAAAGTGTGCGATTATTCTATCCAAAATGCAGGGGGCTCAACAACATCAAAATTGCAGGCATGACAAAACGGTCAAAGCCCTGTTTCTTTTTAAAGAACATCACATGTATGCATACATATACACACAACAGGAGTGGGGCCTTGATTCCCCTTGTTGCATCCACTGTTTTGACATCATTGGTACTTCCCCACAACCCTCTGTTCCTGGCCAAAGGATCACCAATATGAATTTACTAATAGCTATGATCTGCCAGGTTTTGGATAAGAATTGGTTATTATTATTTTCTCTAAAGTGTTTCTATTTAATAAAGAAACCTTTATAAACATTGTTGAACTATGGTTATCTCACATTTTCAGACTGACATATTACCAAACAGTTATATCTATATATTGAGATCTTGCTTAATATTGTTTGGAGCTTTTTTCAATTTATAGTTTATTAGACAATATTCAAACTAAGAAACAAAATAATTTAAAAATATGTTTAGATTGTTATTTTAAGACATTTATAGGAAAAATGGATTAGTTTTATAAGTTGTGGTTATAGACATGAAGGATTGGCAATGAGCTAAGTGACACATTATTTGGCTAACAACAGTTTGAGGATTTCTTATATTTGAAGTCTCAGAGTGATGGTAGACTGTAATTAGTTGGTTGAAAAATAAGGCCCCCTCAAATGGAGCTCATGCACATAATTCTTACTTGGGATTGATGGTACAGCTGATGGCTAGCCTGGGGGGAGCTAAATAATACAGTATTAACCCAGGTTGAAGGTACTGAAAAACAACCAGAGAATGATGGAAATACGGAATGGGAAAAGAGAAGTCAATATGGTTCAATTTCTACATCTGGCCTTCTTATCTGATATTTGGATCCTGATAGTTGGATTGTTGGTGATTTAAAATATTTATTTATTATTACATTTGTGTACTACCCAACCCACAGAGCCGCTCCAAATGATCTTTAGACTAGCTTTGGGTGTCTATCAGTTTTTTATTTTGGATGTCTTTAATGTCCATTCCTTGGGGCTAGGTGGAAAGAGTTCAGACGTTCCTAACTTTTATTTGTTCAAGACAACCTTGGATATAATACACATAAATGTTTTCTCTCTGGACCTTGTTTTTGCATTTGTGCACTTATTTACTAATTAAGATGTGAAGAACATTTATTTTAGCTCTTCATCATGGCAAAATCACTTCCTTGTCATTCAAGACAAGGGTGGTGGTGGTGGAAACCAGTCAACTGAGATACTGGACTCTTGAGAAATTTCTAAGAAATCATGGGGGCAATTCCATTTAATACCTAGCTGCCTAATGGTAACAAGAAATGATGCAGGCTGATTATAATTGTTCATGAGTGACTTCTGTTGGGTGATTTATTAAGAGCTCCAAGAACTGACTGTTTTGCATGCCAATAGAGAAAGATGAGAAATACAGTAACTCAGATCCAAGCTTGTGCTACGATGTTAAGAGAGATGAAGTATCACTACTTCTCCCTTATTGCATTGATGGAATCTTGGCCAATGGTCTCATTTGAAATAGATAACTCTCTTTGCAGTAAATTTTCTATCTGGCTGTTCTGATTAATTTGCACAAGGCTTTCCAAGTTACTCAGATCCACCAATCTTATGTCTCTTTGTGTTTAAAATTTAATATGGCAACTGGAACTACTACATCTTGCCAGGTTATCTAGGATTTGTTTGGCCTGTGAAGTTTAAATAAATGGACATTTTTGTCATTTTCCAGATAGACCTTTGCTTCTCTTGACTTCTACATAAGGATTGGGGGGGGGGGGGAGAGGGGGCAGGTAAAGATATTGATGACCTGGATTTAAGAAGCTATCAGTGCCTAGCTGAAGGAAATTGCCCAACTTTTCTCATCTCCTTTTTAATTAAAATATATATATTGCCAGCAAGTGGACACCCTAATTTCAGAGAAGACTAGACCATTCCTGAAATTAGCTCTTGAAACTAGCTACCTGGCAGCCAATGGGTTGTTTCAGGTTCAAATGAAATAAATTTAAAGCAGGAGTGAACATTAGAAACATTTATTACTGAATATCTATTAAAAGAGTTTCTGAGAATGAGAGGCATAGAAATCTATGTCTCTACAGCTTTCCAGAAACCCCAGAAATGTCAGGAAATGTACACTGTAGTAGGCTGATAATTGTATAACACCCTCCAAGGATTCAGTATTAGGGGGAGGAATTGCCACATTTTTATATTTTCCCAATAAGCATAGAGTTAGCAATAGCTATTGTAAATGACTTGGTTACACATCTCATCCTATATATGGTGGCTTGGTCATAATGTCAGACAGATAACTCTCTGCAAGTGATATTGTAAGTAAAGCAAAGCCTCAAGCAGATAGCATCAGGGAATGCTGATATTTATTGTAAATAATTTCAGAATTTAGTCAGTTGACACTTTGCTAAGAAACAACCATGTGTTAGATAATAGTGCTCATGGGACAGTGGTTTACAGTACAGTCCTTAGTGCCTTCTAAATTCTTCTGAATGCATGTGTGGATGAATTTATAATGCAACATTTGCTAAGTAGCACACCAATTGCCTCAGCTGGCTAAATGTACACATACACACAGATAAACACTTGGGTATATCTTTAATATGTAAATAGATAAAGAGGTCCAGTCCATATCTACATTACAAATCATGGAGAATGGCATTAATTTTAGAATCACCTACATTTGGAACAGAGATTTTGTTCCAAACTCTGTTTCTTTAAATTGTGTTTGACCTGGTATGAGATAAAAATGTAAGGGATGTAATGTTTTATTTTGAATTAAAATATTACAAGTAGACAATTGAGCATAGTATAGCATAATGATTTTGTACTTTGGATGTGATTATTTTCAGATATGAAGGCACATGAAATTATACTGGTGAGTGCATGTGTAGCATCCATAGCTGAAAATGTCAGTGATGCAAATTATATGGTACGGTATATGTGTGTGTGCGTTTTTGTGTGTAAAATATTTTTGCTGATAATGAAAAGGAAGGGAGACTATTATAGATCTATTTCAGGTTTATTTGCCTTCATCAGGTAGTCATACTCTTACTGTGATTTGAACCTAGAGCCTCGGCCTAGGTTCTATTAGACTACAGGCTCATCTCCTGCATCAGCTTGTACCAGGGAAGCTTGTTTGCTTGAGCTTCTCGGGGACTGTTACTTTTCTGTTGGAAAATGAGGAAAAGGAAAAGGGCAGCAGCTAGGACCCAGAGGAAGCAAGAAGATGTTACTTGGTAGGGCATTTGAAAATCTTTGGGGAGTAAGGAAGAGAGAGAGAGAGAGGGAGAAAGAAAGGGAGGGAAAGAGAAATAGAGAGAAAGGGAGAAAGGAAGAGAAAGAGAAAGGGAGGAAGGGAGAGAGCAAAATTTAGTTTGAAACTATGAGTTTAGTCAACCAAAGCTTCAGTCCTGCGTATTCTGCCAAAATTAAGTGACAAGATCTGGGTTGCAAAAAATCCAAATGACCGCTGGAAAATTAAGCCCTTTGCAATGGTTGTGTGGATTTTTGCAATTCAGGCAGACTTGTTGGTTTATGTTAAGAGAGTTAGTGTGCAACAGAAATAAAGTTGACCTTTTTAAAAAATATAAATGTTTGTAATGTTTGCAATATAAAGCAAAAATCCCCAGTTTGAATTGATATAAAAAAACCCCAGTTTGAATCAAGTCCACATCTTATCATAGACAAGCTATTACTACGTTGGCCAGATTCATCCTTGGTTTTAGGGCTGCAATTTTTAAACTTCCCAGTATCAAGTCCTAAATTCTGGTTTCTTCTGAATGCTTCTATCCATGATTCTTTTTAGATTTCCAAATAATTTTCTATTTCTAATTGTTCTGTACCTGTTTCAATTTTTTTTAAAATCTAACATTTAACTCTCAAATGCAAAGATAATCTAGATTTGACTTACTTATCAAATTTCTGTACCAACAATCACTCTTGCATGTATCTGGAGGCTTTTACAGAGGCTTTTCCAATTTAGACCAAATTTTTAATCACGAAAACCACCCCCATTCCCCCAACCCCGTCAATGGTGTCCCACTTTACCAATGTTAAAATCTGGTCACCTTAATGTTGGTAGGATGCCAGACCATCACATTCCTAAACAGCTATTCTATGGTGAGCTGTCTAAAGGAAAGTGATTGTATGGGGGACAAAGGAAGTGATATAAAGACATGTTTAAAGTCTCCTTTAAATTCCTTGATATCGACAACACCTCCTGGGAAATCCTAGCACAAGATCGACCAACATGGTGTATGCTGATCCACCAAGGCTGCCAGACTTCTGAGGCCAGAAGAACATTCATAGCAGAAGAGAAGTGAGCACTCCCCAAAGCCAGAGCTGCAAATGCTGTGACAATGGTGTCCATACATGTCTGCCCAACATGTGGCAGAACATTTCGTGCCCATATTGTTAAATTGCGTAGAGGTTCGAAACCCCTCGTCGCCACTGTTAAATCAGCAGCAGCATTCGAGAGTCCAGCTTGCAGGCTGGCAAAGAATAAGAGAGAGTTAAAGGAAACCCCGGCTAAACCCGCACTTATATACTTTGTTGCCAGCGCCGGGATTGGTGACATTGAAGCTCCCCGTTGGTCGTGCTTTGCAGGCTTCCTATTGGTCAGCCTGCAGGTTCCTATTGGCTGTGTCTGGTCCAATCGGAGACCTTCATTTTCTAACAGCATGCAAACATAACACATATGGGCCTTACCAGCCACCTGCAGACACATCACATATAGCCCACAACCCATTAGATGTAAAGGTCCTCTTCGAACATGATGGACAAACATCATCAGCTGTAATTATATATTTCTTGTCGGGTGCACTAAAACTATTTTTGAAATAAGGTGCTGATGCAATATACAAGGAAGTCTAAATATAAAATTGTCATGCTATCATTTTGCTAATGGGAAGCACTGAATAATTCAACTCTGGTAATATAAGGCAAAATCTATCCTATATCTGTACTTATGATGTTAATTTTCTCCTAGCCTCGAGGATGTGTCTGTGTGTGCATAAAATCCCTTTATTTTTGCTTCATCTGTTACTTCATGTAGCATGAAAAATGTAGAGACTACAATCTGGTGTGTTATAGCAATAGGAAATTGCTGTTCTCAAGGTGTGGTTTCTTCTGAAATAGCTGAGAAATGTTCTTCACTTAAAAACTGGCAAACACATACCAAACAGTAAAAAAAAGAGGAAGGCTAATAAAATTAAAAGATATGCCTGCTACCAAAATGAAAAAAAAGTATTTCTTTGGCTTTCAGCTGTACCTTACATTGAACATTTGCTGGTCTATCATCTCTTCTCCTCACCACCTTCCCCCCAGAAATGAAAATGTCTTCTGGCACTTGACAGAGATGTTCCAGCAAACAAGTTCCCTTGAGCAACCTGTCAATTAAGCTTTACTGAGGAGATCAGAGTTTGCAGAACATGTCAGGCACTCTCATAATAAGATACATTCAGATTGAGCTTTGTGTCTTTACCGAAAAATGATTCAATTATTGAGAGATTTGATTTAGATTTAGATTTAATTGGATTTGTATGCCGCCCCTCTCCGAGGACTCAGGGTGGCTCACAGCATGTACAGAAAACAGGAAACAATAATAACAATCCAATTTATACCTTAAAAAACAATCTTAAAATTCTAATTAAAAACTATCAATATCATTCATTCAGCAGTCAAACTAAAGCATTCATCGATCAAGGGGGAAGATCTAAGGAACCCCAGGTCTGGCGGCAAAGATGAGTTTTTAAACTTTTTCGGAAGAAGAGGAGAGTGGGGGCAGTATGAATCTCCAGGGGGAGCTGATTCCAGAGGGCCGGGCCCCCCACAGAGAAGGCTCGTCCCCTAGGTCCCGCCAGCCAACATTGTTTGGTCGATGGGACCCTAAGGAGACCAACTCTGTGGGACCTCATCGGTTGTTGGGATTCGTGCGGCAGAAAGCGGTCTCGGAGATAGTCTGGTCCTATGCTTACATTCAATTAATACAAGCCTGGCTCACATTGCTCAGTCCAGCATGCAGATTGTCCTGCTTCAGATTACTTCCTAGTAGCTTTAAGACCAGATCTTGATTAGTACCCAGAAATTTATCCAACTTAACACCCTTTCTATGTGTTGGGCTGTAAAACAGTATAGCCCTCAAATTACTGGTAGAGAAACTGATTATAATGAACGTATCTGGAGCCACCTTGAGTCTTCGGAGAAGGGCAGCATACAAATCTAATAACAATAACAACAACAATAACAACAATATATCTACAGAAAATTCTGTTTGGGAGCCTTCTATACTTTTTGTGCTGGGTTGTCATTTACCACCCTGGTATTGACTGCTTATAATTATTATTGTAAAAAAAAAGGGACATATAATAAAATAAATGGACTAAATCATAATATTTTTATTTAATTCCTTTAAGTAATTCTCTCTTTCTCTGTATGTAATATCTCTCCATGTCTATCTCTGAAACTTTTTTTTGTCTTGCCAATTACAGGTGGGTTTTTTAATAAATAAACTCCCTTGGACTCCAGTAACTCTGTCTATTTGAAAAAATAAAGCATTGTGTCACATTTTCAATGGGGATGAAGAGTATATTTGAAATAAGTCACCCAGAATCTACAGGAAATGTGGTTGCCCCATTTGTATCCAAAATTCATTCATTTCCTTCCATGTCACACAATGCAATCATCTTTGTGATGACTAATTAGAGCAACTGAAATTGATCCGATCAATCAATTCCTGATAATTTATTAACAATATGAGCATTGTCAGTATAGTTGTCGGTTGTCACTTTTTCTTTGCACTAATTGGATCCCAAGTGTGACTGGGCTTCTAGAGCACATGACTTTGTAAAATCCTAATTGTTTTTGGTATATATCAAGTTTTTATTGCATGTTACTTTTTCATTGTTGCATTGCAATGGTCTTATTATTACTTTTGTACACCATTGGTGGTAAAATAGTATACAATAGCATATACTCATTGTTCCTATCATCTTCTCCTCCCACTGTATGACTGTAACTTGTTGCTTGTATCCTTACAATTTATATTAATATTGATTGTTTCCTGTTTGCTTATTTGTACCCTATGACAATCATTGTTGTACCTCATGATTCTTGACAAATGTATCTTTTATTTTATGTAAACTGAGAGCATAGGCACCAACGACAAATTCCTTGTGTGTACAATTACACTTGGCCAATAAACTATTCTATTCTATTCTATTCCATTCGAAGGAAAAAATCTGCATAACAGGGTGAGTTTTGGGTGGAAGGAAGAGGTCAAGGTGAGAAAATACATTGGAAGCATTGAGACAAACTATATAGAAAAGTGCAAAAGCTACATGGTAACTCAGTTACAAGCAACACATGACCTTGAATGATATATAACTAGATACTTATTCTTGTACTCTTGAACTTCCCACAGGAAGGTTCACAATACTATTTTTTTCAAGTCTCCTCCATATGACCCACAGAGCTAGAAGCGGAAAGAGAGGGGGGGAAGAGAAACAAAATAATACATTAAGTTGGACTACTCTGCAAATGGTGAGTTTGAGAACACGAAATCCCAAAAGAGATAAACTGGAGAAGCCGCTATGGTTTCAAAGCCATCTATAATGTTCCAGAAAGTGATTTTTGAATAAAAATACATTATGCTTTCTGTTATTGAGATGTCTTTATCTTCTACTTGAAAATGAATCAGATTTCAGCCTGCAGGAGAAAATGAACCAATCACTTGATTAGCAATAATTATGATTAAGGATAGAACTTAAACTGGAACTGTTTTTGTAATTGGTTTGAACTACGGTATATTAGTGCTTGCAATTCCATTCCTCCTTTAGAAATATCCTTATTTATTTCCCTTGCTTAGTCCTGTACATATGCTTCTATTATTGCTTTGCCCTAGTCTTCCAAAATGAAGAATTCCCCATATAACAATATAGCTGGCTATAAACAAAACAAAACAAAAACAGTATCTCAAACTGAAAATAGTTGGATTGCATTATGCATAAATATACATTTGGACTAAAATAAAATATTCTTCTACTTCAGTTTTCAGGCACAAAGTAGTGTTTGGAGAATATATTTTCTCCATAACTTTTTAATCATTTAAATATGATATTTTCTATTTTTGCTTGCTGCTATAGCCATTTATTTCTCCACTAGTTATTATTCTTTCTATTTTCTACTTATTCACATGGCTGATTTTAGCTAGTTAGGGATTTATGTAATAGACAGGAAGAAAACAGGCTACATTGCTGTCAATGAAATTTAGTTAGATGATAATAGCAAACTTGACTGACAGTGCAAATAACATGTTTTAAATTGGACACAGGGTAATCCCACCAAGCAAAGATCACATATCCACATCTAGATCTGGAAGCATTTGTGTGCTGTCAAAAATGTTGCTAAATACAATGACAAAACTCAATATATTATATATCTGAATCAAGAAAGGTTCAATGGGTCATGCAAGCTAACTGAATTATAGATAGCTAGAACCGAATGAATATCTCCATAATTCCTATCACACACCTGTATTAGGATTTGTTGAGAGTCAGTGACATGAAAATTCAATAAATTATTATGGTTAGTTGCATAGTCAACTACATGTTTAGATTAGAAGTGGCATTTTTATCTACTTATTTAGTATTTCCCAAGGACCTGGGATAGGCAGATGTTATTTGATGGTGTCACTACAGATAACTGCAACATCCACTATTAATACCTTTTCTTCTTTTTTATCAATATGTTTAAAGTCTGGAATATTATTTGGCTGGTGCTTGTTTATTTGAATTCTAAAGTCCCAGAGCATCTTACTTTTTCTTTTTCTATTATTTTGTCAATTTTGAGACCCACCAGTTCTTGCTTGCAACAAGTGGTATTTCTTGCAAATATTCTAATACAACATTGTTGCTAGTTTGTCATGTCATTGTTTATAGTCTTTGTTTAGCAGCCAACTAGGTGCTCTACTTTTATTGAGTTGAAGAATTAAAATCAGACATGGCAAGACAAAGTACTACATGCCCAATACACACTGGCAGGAAATGCAGATAATAGCTTAGAACACAGAGTTAAAGAAAGAGACAGAAGGGCTAATTCTAGCTGCAGAGGTCCAAACCTTAAGAATAAATTGTTGTTGTTGCTGCTGTTGTTGTTGTTGTTGTTGTTGTATTTTACATTATACATATAACATGTAGAATTGCAGGTATAATTAATATAATTACTCAATTAATTTCATGTGTGTCTATGTTCTAAGATTTCAAAGATTTTATTAAATAAATGTTTTTCTATTGGACAGTGTTGGCTTCATCATTTATTGGCCATGGTCTAGACAATAAATGTCCTGACATTATACCACAACTCTGGCATCTTCGGAGGCAACAAAATCTACTATGCAGACTGCAGGCAACAAAGTAGGGAGTGACTGGATATAGGTCAGCTATATCCAAATGTCATGACTAACTTTTAAACTATCTTGTTTCTGAAGATGCTAGTGCATCGACCATGTTTACTAAACCCTGATACCCCACACTGCTGAACAGATAATAGCATGAAAGCTTACACCAATATAAATGTGTCTTCTTTCTAAAAATTCCAAGTACTTATGTCATAGGCAGATGATTAAATACTTCAGTTAGGCCTGCAAGACTAAGATTCAAATTCTCAATACAGAAGCAGTTGGGGCTGCAGACCAGAAGAGGCCCAATTCTTTGAAGGCCTCCTCTTGCTTGGGAAGAAGGAATGTCCCAATATAGCAGGATCGTTCCTATCCTGGGACTCTGCACAGGTCCTTGGCTTTGTGACAAAGATTTAGGAGTGGACCTAGCCCCAAAGAGCTGCCCCAAAACATTGCAGAGTGGAGTGAGCCCATCAGGATCTCCAAAAACCTCTTCCTAGCAAAGATGATTCAGGGCTGGAGACTAAAACATAGGAAGAATGGTTGCAGGAATTGGGGATGTCTAGTCTAGTGAAAAGAAGGTTTAGGGGAGACCTGAATGCAATGTTCCAGTATCTGAGGGACTGCCACAAAGCATCTGAAGGCAAGAAATAATTGATGGAAACTGCTCAAGGAGAGAAGCGATCTGGAATTATGGATAAACTTCCCAACAGTAAGAACAATTAACCAGTGGAACAGCTGCCTTCAGAAATTGTGGGTGCTTCATCACTGTAGGTTTTCAAGAAGAGATTGGACAGTCATTTGTCTGGAATGGTAAAAGGTCTCTTCTTTGTGAAGGGGGTTAGACTAGAAGATCTCCAAGACCCCTTCTAAATATGTTCTTCTGTAAGAAGGTATTTTCTGACAATGAGAACATAAAGTAGTCACTTGCCCTCAGACGACTACTCCCCCAAAATTATTGCAAGAATACATTGAGGAGGAGCACCATCTATGCTGTTTGAGGGGATGTGGCATTAAAAGAACAATCAGCCAATAATGAATATGAACCCTTCATATGAGTATCTAGGACCTTTGTATTTGTACAATAGGAAACGGGATCTTATTTTATATGCCCCATGTAAATGACTTTGCTGCCGCTGCTCTTGCTGTCACCACTTTTGCCTTTGAACTGCAACTCCTCCAGCCATTTCCCTTTTCATTAAGGTAGTAAAATCACTTGTGCAGCATCATTTAGTTACTCTTATTTCACCCACCATAAACTGCATTTTCTGCTTCCAAGAGTACAATACTATTTTCCATTTTTTAAAGTGCTTAGTCTAATTTTTTTTCTTTCAGTTTGGAATAAGCATGTTGTCCATAAATGCATGTTAAGTCTATTGCACAGTCTTGAATATATTGAATAAGCAGCTGACTAAGCAACAGAAGCTGCTGTAAGTTTCCACTTTTAATGATGCGGCAAATTTGACACGGGGTCTCAGTTGTGCTTTGACTGTTGGGGAGCAAAGTTCATAACGCCTACAGAAATATAAAATCCTCTGGCAGAAATGTCCAACTCTTGATATTTGATGCATTTATATGGCTGGACTCTAATAACATGCCACCTATACCTATAGGTATAGTCCTTTATATAAAGTTAGAAGAAAAACAAATGAAAGTGAAATTATAAAAACAGGAAGCAACTTTCACTTATAGTTGCACCACGCCAATATGGGAAAAATAATAAAATATTCAAAACACATATGATTTTCCATTCGCTCTTCAAATGTCAGATATTGCAAAAATAATACAGTAGAATCTTTATTCCTAGCATTTTTGAATGAGATAAATCGGTAGGTTTCCGGTGATTAAAGGGGGAAAATTTGCAAATCTGCTTCATTTTCTGATGATTAGCTCCATTTTGGTGATAGTGAAAAATCAAATAAATCTGTCAATTCCACTAATAAACACTGACAGGTACAAATGTTACAGTGATGCGAAGCATCTAACACTGTGTTCAGTAATGCCCTCAGATAGTTTATGACAAGCTTTTTCTTGCTGCTTATACTTTTTTTCTTACTTAGTTCTGTCCCAGGTTTAGAAATATATATCAAGAGATCTAATTATGAAAAAAATATATAATTAGCACATATCCAAAAAGGTTTGGTCAGAGCTATTACTATATTAGGCACAAAAGTTATAGAGTAAGAATAATACACAACGACCCTGTCATTTTTCTGATATATTTTGTGTGAATGTATAACCCATGATGAAATTGTTGCTATAACTGCTGTGATGATAAAAGACTCTAAAGTATAGTTAATCTTTATGATAATTCTGTGAACCTGTTTTGTGTAATTTAACCATCTCAAATGGAAGAAGATATTTTGTAATTGTAAGTGAATCATTTCCTTAGAAAATGGCAACATCTCAAAATAATTGTAATGTGAAAGAAGTAAACTTTTCAATCAATAACAACAGCATTTAGATTTATATACCACTTTACCATCTCAAAGTGGTTTACAAAATCAGCATATTGCCCCCAACTATGTGGGTTCCCATTTTACCAACTTCAGAATGATGGAAGGCTGAGTCAAACTTGAGCCAGTGGTACTTGAACCTCTGGCAATCAGTAGTCAGCAGAAGTAGCCTGTGCCATTGGTAAGAATGATGTCATACCCACAAAGGCTTCAAAGGCTGATGAATACTCAGTAGGCATTTGTAAAAAAAAGAGTTCTTAATATAGTTATAGTTATATAATTATAATCATAAACAGATCCTCCCTTGAAGCAGATATTGATAATGCAGAAAAAAATTGAAAAAAAATTGAAACCAGAAAGTGAGTACACTAATTAGCAACCACCTTCCTTATAGTTATTAAATCCATTTCCTTTATTTCTTACAGGGAAAATTGTTTTGGATACTGAACATTTCAGCTAACAACCATTATTCCAGAACAGATTGTGGTTGTTAGCCGAAGTTCCACTGTATTTGTTTTTCCCTCCCTACATGCTGAAATAGATTAATGTACTGTTAATCCAATCATTCTGGAATTTTTTCAAAATTACATTAGTCAGAATATATACAGAACCACCACCACTCCTTTTCTTTTGAAACAACAGACATTTAGGATTACTATAGACACAATTGATAGCACTAACATAAAATAAAAGTAGAGGCTCTTGTACAGTCGACCAAATGTATTCCAGAGATATCAACTCTTACCAGTTTTATCTAAAAAGGAAAGCCAATGTGGTATAGCAGTGAAAGTTCTGCACTATGAGCAGGAAGACTCAAATTCTAATTGTCCCTTAGGGATGAAAACTAGCTGGGTGACTTAAGGCCAACCACTACTCAGCCATGATCAGCATCAGGTTCTGTGACAAGCTGGCTGAAAAATAAAATCCTTTGAGACATGGTGCTTTGATAACTTTGTTACATGAACAGAAGTGGATGCAGTGTAAAACAAGTGTTTCCTGTAATCAAGAAGGGCAGACATTAATAACTCTAACAACTTCCTTGAATATACTTGATTTATTTATTTATTTTGCTAAACTGGAAGAATGGATATAAATTTAGGAAATCCAATGTTTTAAGATTTTCTGTCATGGAAACTCAGAATCATCTAAAAGTTTAATCAGGAAGGTTCCTTATTCCTAAATGTATAAATAGCCTAAGCTTTAAACCACTGAATTTAAATCATTTTCATTTTTTTTTGGTTGCTTGTGTACAATCAGCTTGATTAAAGAGTTCATCTTCTTCATTCCTGTTCCTATTTTTGTTGCTTAAATCTTTGATTTTTCCACAGAATTGGGGAGGGGGGGAGTTACATTCAAGGGATGATGAGAGATGTGGTAAATTCGATAGATTTAGCCATGAAACACCTGGCTTTTGACATTTTGAAAAAGGAGATGAGGGTTTGTGGTTTTTTTTTTTTTTAAAAAAATGATTTTGCAGTAAGAATATCTCAGAGGATTGTACTTAAAAGTAACTCTGATTTCACCGTATATTGTACAGAGCTTTCTGTTCTTTCCTATATGATAATTCTGGAGTTGATTTGCTTTTGTCTTCCCTTAAAATATGACATTTCTCACTTTAAAAATATGTTAAATATTCTATCTATCTATCTATCTATCTATCTATCTACCTACCTACCTACCTACCTACCTACCTACCTATCTATCCTATCTATTTGTCAAACATGCATAGGATAGTAGTAGTTTGTATAAACATAACAAATAAAAAGTAACGATAAAAGAAGACAATAAGACATTAGGACAGGGATGGTAGGCACAGTGGTGCACTTATGCACATCCCTGGGTATATTATTTTATGGACTACATTTAGATCAGATCAGAGGCAACATAATTATAAATTGTCTAATCCCAGTATTTCAAGACTGGTGGTATAAGTTATTTTGTTGTGAGTGTAGGAGTGAAGGACTCTTCTTGTGAAATATTTCTGGACTCCCTCAATTGTATTAATGTCTGATATGCAATGCAGGTTCCAGAAAGGAGAACTGTATTCCAAGACAGGTCATTTGTTGGCTGAGATATGAAGTTGTCAAGTACTACTGAATCAAAGGCTTTACAAAAGTCTAGTAAACTGTGTCTATTGTTTTACCCTAATCAAGCTGAGTGATGTTTTTGCAGTGTAAGAGTTGCAGAGTACAAGATATTTTTTCCTGAAAGCATATTATTTGTTGGAGAGTAGGTTATTCATTTGTAAGTGGAATGTAATGGATTGGTTTATAACTGATTCCATGACTTTGCAGGTGACGTAACTCAGAGATTGATCTGTAATTTTCAATGTTACTTGGATCTCCTTTTTTGAAGAAAGGGACGACTATGACTAATGACCATAGGTTGGGTAAGGAGCTGGTCCTGAAGGATTTTTAAAAAATTATGTTTAGAGGTTCAGCCAAGGTTGTGGAGAGCTTTTTTAAGAAGTATACTCATAGTCCATCATGTCCAATAGATAGAGATTGGACCTGATAGTTTTAGGTTCCATAATGCCTTTCTAACATTATCTTCTGTAAAATCAATCTGTGTTTCTGTAAGTACATATGTTGAGACAAAAGTCAATCATGCTATGGTCACTGTTGGAAAAGGGTTCTTTTATTTGTAGTTCATACATTGAGTGCAAACTGTTGCAGAAAATGAGATCAAGACAATTGTGGAGTCTAGTATTGTCTGCTACTAGTTGATCTAGCCCTAGACTGGTAATACCACTGTAAAGGGTTGAATCTATGGGTTCAGTTGTACATTTGTTTAGGGTCCAGTTTATATGAGGTAGGTTTAGGTCACCAAGAAATATAAGAGGATGTGGGTAGGAGGCTGCCCATGTTAGTAGTGAGGTTAGCTTGTTCGCATGTGTGATGTCATAATCGGGGCCTCTATAACATAGTAGGAAGTGAAGTATGATATTTAAGATCAATTCACAGATGATAGTTTCTGGAAGATCATGGGAGTTCATGTTTAACGTGCACCTTTTTTAGATTCAGTGATTTCTTATAGAAGATTGCAACTCCATCTCCTCTACGGGTAGGGATAAATAGGGATGGAAGATAAATTTAGAATAGCTAATGTTATAAACTGGGTGAAAAAAGTCAGGCTGTAGTATGGCAGTGTAGCATTTGGATTTTAACTAAAGGAAATGGTTCGTTTATTAGTAGCAGAAAATGAAAAGAAAAAGAAATAGAAAGAAAAGGGAAATGAACTGCACATGTAATCCTGTCTTCAAAGATCAGTAAATCTTGGAATAATTATCAGTTACTCTATTAGGCAAGACAGTGTTAATCAGACTGATTTGTCAAAATCTACCTACTACTGAGATAGATAGTACTCTATGGAAGGTAATTCCAATATTTTTGTATTCTGAATTGGCAGAGAACACTTATTAAGAAAAATGTCTTCTCCATTCATTTGGCCTCTGAGTTTAGATTGAATATGTTAAATAGCCAAGAAGTGTGTGTCTCTCTGTGTGTGTGTGCCTAAGAATTGGTTATGATTGTTTCTTTCCTAGGGTGAGAGAAAATGACTGACCCAAAGTCACTCAGCTGGATCTGCACCAAAGGCTCAACTAAAACTCCCATTTTCTGATTCTCTAGCCTGGTACCTTAAGCCACCATGCCAAATTAGGTTTTGTTTTTAACAAAATAACTGTCAACTCTAAATCAAACTGCTCTGTTGTGGAGGGTAGGGGGAGGAGAGGACCAACAGGTGGCAGTAGGGAGAGGCAGAGCTGGACAAGGGAGCCAAACACAGTTTTGATTGGACAATATGGCTTGTGACACATGTATAGGGAAACCTTTTCTCTTTTGGTTACATGATAAACACAGGAAACTTTGAGAGTTGATTTTCACTGACTGTGCTGATGTGTCCAATAAATATGTTATCTTGGGAATGTTAGAGAACATATTTAGAGTTAGAGTTCTGATTTCTTTGGATGCATTATTCGGAATGCTGACAAAGAGTTGCAAGGGAACCTATATATTTGTTAGTTTGATTTTCATTGGTATTTGGACTCATCTTATTGCTGATTCTTTCTATTTTTGGACAATCCTGGCCTTCTTACTACCAGCAGCTACCCAAGATGTAATCAAAGCATGTGCAGGTTTTGATTGAGCATTTATTTATTTATTTATTTTATTTATTAGATTTGTATGCCGCCCCTCTCCGAAGACGTGGGGTGGCTAACAACAATAAAAAAGACAATGTAAACAAATCTAATATTAAAAATAATCCAAAAAACCCCAATTTAAAGAACCAATAATACATACAAGCATACCATGTATAAATTCTATAAGCCTAGGGGGAAGAGAAAATTTCAATTCCCCCATGCCTGACGACAGAGGTGGGTTTTAAGGAGCTTGCGAAAGGCAAGGAGGGTGGGGGCAACTCTGATATCTGGGGGGAGCTGGTTCCAGAGGGTCGGGGCCACCACAGAGAAGGCTCTTCTCCTGGGTCCCGCCAAATGACATTGTTTAGTCGACGGGACCCGGAGAAGGCCAACTCTGAGGGACCTAACCAGTCGCTAGGATTCGTGCGGCAGAAGGCGGTCCCAGAGATATTCTGGTCCGAATATCTTCTGCTCTAGCCCCTTGCTCAAACAGGAAACTCTATACCACTTCAGACAATTCTGATTGTCTGATCTCTTAAAAATTTTAAATAGCTTAGTAGCTGTGTGGTATTATAGAGCTACTCAAGGCAAGACCTACAAATTGCTTCCTGCCACTACCTTTAATTCACATTTCTCAGTATGTTCTCTGATATCTCAGGTTAGATTTTTGATCATAGTCATGCTTTCCCTAAGAATATTATTTCAAAAGATACAATAAAATGATGATATTAACTCACCATTTCCAAATCAAGATTGTAGGAGGTGAGGAGAAACCTGTTTCAATCTGTTGTTGTTTATGTTGTAAAGATTATTGTTAAAATATGCTGCGACATTAGTAGAGGAAAAGAATTAAAATTAAACAATTAATTTAATTTCTTTTGTGGCATTAATTTAATTAATTTATAACAAATTTGAACTAAAAATAGCTCACATTCAGCTAAAAATAGCTCAAATTGATAATATATTCTATTGTTTTACAGGTTTATCTAAAATTGTTCCTTTGTTTTTAAATTTGTTACTTACCCTTCTCTTTTTGTTTTTGTTGCTTTCTATGCTTTGCAAATTGATAGCCTTCCTGCAATATTAATATAAAAGTTTTAAATGAGGTCTTAAACCATACTATTCCTCTTAGAGTAAACTTCTCTCAAGAATCTTCTGGACTCTGGGAGAACTGTGCCTCTTTTATGTTTGTAAAAATACATTAAATAATTTAAATAGTATAAAATACTGAGAAATCTATTAACTATACCATAAATGACAATTAAGCAGTACCCTGTATACCTCTAATATTAACACAAGGATTTTAATAAACCCTTAAACTATTATTTTTCTCAGCAGTTCTCCTCAAGGGATCTTTCACCTCAGATTTAAAGAAGGAAGCTAGATTCACAGAAGCAAGCTCACATTTCTTCTTGTGTGAAATTTCTGTTTCCCGGGATTCTAACCTTCAAAGGAAGTAAGTGTTACCCAAACATTTTATATGTCATTAAAGAGACATGTGCATAGCAAAATAACAGTGAGAAACAAGACAAAATACCATTTATTTTATTCTGATACAAATCCTGCTAAATTTGACATCTTGGGAGATATGACCCAAAAATATCAAGAGTTCCTTCCTTCCTTCCTTCCTTCCTTCCTTCCTTCCTTCCTTCCTTCCTTCCTTCCTCCCTCCCTCCCTCCCTCCCTCCCTCCCTATTTGGAGACCTTTAACTTTTGGTATGTTAATCAACACTTGCACATGCTTTGATTTCATCTTGGGTAGTTGCTGGTAGTAAGACGGCCATGATTGTCCAAGAATAAAAAAGATGATCACGGATAAAATGAGTCCAAATGCCAGTGAAAATCAAACTGACAAATCTTTTTATTGAGCTGAAGAGCATGTGGAAGGTCAGAATAGATGGCAAAGTGGTGAATGTGACTAAAGCAAGAATGAAAATTTGGATAAGGGTTAAATGCACAGACTTTGTCTGGGCAATCCACAAGTCTTGGTTCTACAGTAATTAATTTATATTCCCTCATTTTGTTTTGGTCAGAGCTGGGGAAAGTGCTGCAGAAGCAATTTGGGTAAATGAGGTTCCAACTGTTTGTAATGTCCAGCTGCACATTGTCCAGACAATTTTATTTTTCAATGCAAAACTGCAGAGGGGACTATGCTTAACTCTCTGATTTCCAGTTTATTTTGTGTTAAAAACAAGTTTGCTCCCCTATCCTTTACACTCAATATGAGAAAACAGGAAAAAATGAATTTTAACTGCATCAATAATGCAAAGCAAAAAGATTAAACGGTGCTTCCTACTTTTGTTGGTAGGTCCCAAACTGCTTATTTCTTTTAAGTGCATTGAAGAGGGAATGGACAATTCACAAACACAGAACAGCCTCTAGGTCTATACATCTAATCAATTATACTTACACTCTTTATTTAGAAACCGTCTTTTTCACATGCCTGGTTGAACATCTGGTTTAATAAGTTTAGTGATGATTAATTTGCACTGAGCACTTGCTTTAAAAGGATATGTCATTGCTATTAAAAGGATCTAATAAATGTTAATGCAAAAAGCATAATACATTTCCAAGCATTACTCTATCTACATACTACTAAACCTCTTGTCACAACCTTTACCTAGGTGAAATAATGCATCATAGTTAAAGCAATTTTTGAATCAAGATTTATTCTAATTTATAACATGGTTCCAAAATCCAGAAGCCATGACTTCAAATGAATACATTTGGGAATACATGTGGTTGGTTCATTGCTACTGGCTGCTTCTGCATGCACATGATCTTCATTTTTGACATTTCCGTGGATTTTTGACAGTTTGGGTCTTGGCTCAAGGTTCACACAGGCTTCCCTCCTTCTGAGGTTGGTAAAATGAGGGCCAAGATTGTTGGAAGCAATATGCGGACTCTGTAAACTGCTTAGAGAGGGCTGTAAAGCATTGTGAAGCAGTATATAAATTTAAGTGCTATTGCTATTTTTTGTGTCCTTTCTCTAGCACAGAAACATGAACATTTATCTATCTTTGTTCAGGAGCTCATAGCACATAAATAGTGCACCATCTTCTTATATTTCCTCAAAATAACCCTGTGAGATAGATTGGGCTGCAAATCACCAAACAAGTTGCTGTGACTGCAAATGGAGTAGAAACTGGATCTCTATGGGATGAGCCAAATACATTAGCTGCTATACCTTAGTCTTTGCCCATCCTGTGCCATTTTTTCAACTGTTTCCTACTCTGAAGTCAAATGTAGACCAGCTCCTCCTTTGGCTGCTAGAGATCAGATCAAGAAGTCATGTGATCCCATTTTTAAACTGTCCCTGACAGCTTCCTACACTCAGTGGAATAGATAGCAGAGATTCTAAATAGCTTTGAGTTGAAAAAGGCAACATACAATATAACATTGCCCCGGCCTCTGATTCTCCATAAAAGTAAACCTGAGCGAGGCCCCGATAGGCCTCGTCACGTGCAGGATCCTCAGAGCGAACAGAAGGACGTCTGTTCGCTTTCGAGAGCCAGGAACCAAGGAGGAGGTCCTGTTCGGATCACCCTTAAATAGGGCGATCTGGGACCTCCCCCTATGACCTCCAAGTGGCGTGCCACTCTGGCACGCTGCCAAAAGCCGAATTTCCGGGTTCCAAGGAACCCGGAAATTTGGAGCTCAGCAGAGCTGCCGGCAGCGTCCCCTTGCTCCGGGGGCAATTTTGACTGGCGGTTTAAGCCGCCGGTTATGCATTTGTGACAAAATAATAAAATAAAACAATAACATACAATATAATTATGCATGGGAAGAGATAAGGTCAGGGTCAAGAGACGACACCAAAAATAGTTGGGTGCTGCAAAGAGGAGAGTAGGTGAAAAAAGGGAAGATTGCACATCTCCAAAGTCAAAAAGGAAAAATACAGAATGAATATAGAAGAGGAAAGGGAAGAACAGCTCAAAAGTATATGGCAAACACTGATTAGTGTAAGAATTTCTCAGCTTGACAATACCCACCTTTAAGACCTCAACAGAGAAAAATTGAGGCAAAATCCACAACTGACATGATGTAATATTTGTGCTGATGTTGGTGCCATGGCCAAAGCTTGGCCTCATTATCCCGAGTTTCTATTATCTGGAGAACTTCCCAATTTCTGCTACTGGGAAAGATCAGGCTAGACAATTTGCCATTTCTACCTGATGAACTCCTCAATTTATATGGCAGTGATGAACATATTGCAAATGAGTTCAAGAAGAAGATTAAACTGCCTGTTCCAAATGACAGCCTTTGATGTTAAATAAGTAATTCCAACCAGGAATGGATGGAATACTTCTGTGATTGTTGAAGGCCATGTAGCAAGAGGTACCCAAAGTCATCCAAAGAATATAAAAGGTGTGGCAATGATTCATATAACATACAGGAGATGTTCAGAAATGGTAGGCTATGAAGGATATCAAGCAGGACAACAGAGTCAAACTTTAATGTCTCAAAAGGTGAAACCCTATAATGCACAATGGTTCTCTATTTTTTCCACTTGTTCTGCATCCATCGTAATGCTAGTTTGTAAACTGTTTGGGGGAGAGAAAAAGAAGCACATGATGTATTGAGAAATGCACATGGATTCCCACTGCTGGAATACAAGATTTTACATTCAAATTTTCCTATTTTTGTAATGTGTTGTTTCATACTGCATGCAAAGATTTGTCCACTTTCTTAGTTTATTTCTTATTTTTTAATTTTTCTCAGGGATATCTGTGTATGTATAACTCCTGTTTCTCCTCATTCAGAATTCCTCTTTTTTATTATACCCTCTGAAAGAGTGTTAAATATATATGTATTATTCCTGTACTCAACGGTTGTAAACATTGTATTTGAAATACTACAAAAATTGGAATCAAATCCTGAAGCCAGCAAATTAAAAAAACCTTGGTTCTGAATAAAGAAAGCATAATGTTCTAGGTTAGGAAAAGTTAAATGCAGATAACTGAAATATTCATTGAGAAGTCTATGTGTTTACTTATGGTATGGAATAGGATTTTTCTAACATCATTAGTAATTCTCCAAACAGCTGTTGCCATCCAGAATACCAACAGCAGAAGCTGTAATTAAGGCTGTCCACAAGGGAAAGGTGAAAAAGAGGAGGAGGTAGCATAGAGATACAATTATATACATTATTTTAAAACAATGTGCATGCTGATTCAACCTTACTCAGAATGAGTCAGCCATTTTGTGTCACTGTTTCCTTTTTATTTGCCTTAACTTCTAAGGTAATGAGTTCTTTTGGAGACTATTGGTTAACTCTTGTGTAGTCTATATAATAATACTTATGTAGAAGGAAATCTCATTATGTTGAGTAAGACCTACTCTCATAAAGATGCATAGAACTGTTAGAAAACCTATGGCCCTCCAAACACTACTGATCTCTGCAGGCCAACCAAACATAATCATTGATAAAGGATTTGGAGCAGAGGTGGGTTCCTGCCAGTTCAGACTGGTTCTTTAGAACCAGTAGTTGGAATCCCCCCCCTCCCCGCTTACCGAACCAGCAGTAATGGCCAGCTGGATATGTCCCTGAGTCAGCTTTCTTATTTTTTGCTTTTGTCCATGCACACAAACTGTCTTTTGCTTCTGCACATGCACAGAAGCTGTTTTCTTAGCACTGTGCATGCACTGAGCATGCCCAAATGGTACATGTTCTGTCTGGGTTCCCCCAGACCTCAACACCAACTGGAAAAAACAGCCAGACACTCTGGTAAAAGCCAAAAGTATTTTATAACTGGAAAAAATAAGCACAGAGGAAAACCTGTTCTTCCCAACAGACAGGATATAATACGGTACAGCAGGGTCCTGATGTCCAGACAATACAGCAAGCTTCTTGCTGGCACCCCCCCCCCCAAGGTTTCAATAGTCAAAGGCACAAACCAGGATTCCAAGACGTCAAAGTTCACAGTCAGGTCCCACGACTCTCCAAGATAAAACTCCACAAGCCAGGAAGGGTGGGTCTGCCTTTTAGCCTTTCCCAAGAGCACCACACCCAAACCCAGCTGTTGCCACTTTAATGCTGAAAGTATTTAGCCAATTGATTCCGTCTCTGAGTAGCTCTTCGTTGTCGCAGATCAATTATGGCTTGTGCACTTTCCTCTAAGGAATCCAGGCTGCTTGCTGGGGAGAGCTCCCCCTGGTGGGACTCTGGCTGTCCTCCCTCTTCTTCAGCCTGGGATTCCTCCTCCTCGTCTGTCTGCACCTCCTGTTCCTCAGCCTCTCCCTCTGAGCTGGAAACCGACAGAAGGTCAGCCGTTCCCGGAGGGGCCTCAGACGGAACCACAACAGTGCATGAGGAAGTGAACCAGTAACAAGGTAAGTCAGAACCAACTCCTGATTTGGGGAGACTCAAATGCTATTGATTCTTCAATCTTGTGCACAATTCCAGGGCCAAGATGAAATCTGGCAGTTTATTTCTGCAGGCAGAATAATTTCCTTCAACAGAAAGAGGCAAATTTGGGTTTTACCTTCAGTGGCATGATTTATATATGGTTTAACCATAGTTTGCCTTATGCAATTTATCTAAAGCAGTTAAATGCTTCTCTAATCTTTGGATCCCCACAACAGCAAATTGTCTTTTTTTCAATAAATTTTAAAATTTAGCATCAGGCAAGTTGAGAGGACCCTTTTAAACAAGTTTGATGGTTTAAGGATTATTCTTAAGGCCAAGATTATTAGGGCTATTCATAATAAAATAAGGATTAAAGACAATTATTTTGGGTTCTTAAATCTTCATTTTAGATATAGCATAGGAATAAAACCTCAATTTAAAGAAAGAATTAAACTTGTCAGGCAGGCCAAATTTTTCTCTATCCATTACAGTTAGATCCCTGACTGAAAATATGGCTTACAATCCCACATTCTTTACCTTTAAGGTTTCCACCAAGTATCATTAGGATGTCCATCTCATAGCTGATAATGTGTGGCTAATGGAAATGAAGGTATCTTGTGATTCCATAATTTTTCCCTGTGCACTATAGATCTTACTATCTGAGAAGGATTGGGAGTGAACATATTCTTTTAATTTTGTTTAGTTATTTATTTGTTCTTAATGTTGATAGCAGAGATATAGTAGTGGGAAAATAAGGATTTTACCTCTCAAATAAGTTTTACAAGTAAAAGGAACCATGTATGAATGTATGGTTTCTTCTACCATCCACCCTTCACAAGGTTTATCAGGAAATGTAGAAAATTATGGGCAAAAGAAGATGCTAGAGTTATTGCCAGTGAAATATTATTGAGGATGACTCTTTCTGAATGGCTTTTTTCTTTAAATCATAAAGACATCTTTACCCGGGCTTCCGGTTTGGTGGAGATCGCGGCGGGACATCTTTGGCAGGGCTCTGCCAGGCGATCCCTTCTACCCCCTCCGAAGGTCGCATTTGCGATCGGATCGGGCTCGGATGGCCCGATCCCAGAACAGGGGGCTCTCCTCTGCCCGAGGAGCCATCGCTGAGACTCCGGAGGCAGCGGTTCGCCCCGCAGCTTCGAAGACGGGAGAACCGATCCTCTTTGCTTAAGAGGACCGGCCAGCGCTTTCTTCCCTCGCCCAGCGGGAAGCCGAGAAAAATTTTTGAAGTGAAAGTTCCACATTTAACCTACTGAAAAAGAATACATTCGATAAAGGATTTAAGGTAAAAATTTCCTCTTTGTTTCAAGATTAAAATTTGAAGATTTGATCGTTCGAAAGCCTCAAGGGAAAGCTTTCTTTAACGAGGCGAAAGTGAAAGTTTTTTTTTCTTTCAGTCTCATCCGCAAATAACAGCCGAGATTAACTCTTCTCATTTTCACTGTTTCCATTTTGTATTTGGACTTTGAAATCTATAAAACATTTTTTCTACCTTATGCTTCAATAAAAGAGCTTAAATTGGAAATGACTATTTAGAAGACCTCAATGCTTAAAAGAAATTAGCAATGAAGAGCAAAATTTCTTTATTATAGTCTGTTAAAAACATTGTGTTCCGGGCTGACATCTTAACAGCGGAGGAATATAACTTTGTTGCCTTTTTTTCTTTTTCACCCTGTTGTCTCTGCAACATAATAACATTATATAACAACTTGAAAATAAAAGTGAAATAGAAGGAACTGATACCTTTCCTTTGGAATATTCACCCCTGGATTAACCTAACTGGATTACTTGCTGATTGCTTTCGGATTACTTTGGATTACTTGCTGATTGCCTTTTTCTTGGGATTATTTTTTTGAAAACTTTTTCACATCTGTCTGGACATATGAACTTTTGACTTCTAACCTGACTCCATTTTGAGATCTATTTTTTTTGCCTTTGTCTTGGATTTGGAAAAGAACACAGACTCCATTTTAACCACAAGAAAATTATTAATTTGACTTTCTTCTTGAGACCTACAATTGGGATTAAGTATAATTGTATTTTCTGACATCTGGATTCATATTCTTCATTTATAATTTCTTGATTTATAAGAAGACTATAACTATACACATTGTTTTTTCTTTGATTAATTAATCCTTCTTTGATCCCCCTCTGATTTTTTCTTTTTTTATTTCTATCTGTAAAAGAAGTTTGAACTGAAGACTATGCATTGTTAGTAAACCTTGGTCCCCTGCTCTATTCTAATTATTTGAACTGAAATATTACCCCCCCTTTTTTCCTTTTTTCTCTCTCCTTTTATTGCTTTATTAAGTCTTTTCTCCTTTCCTCCTTTTTCTTTACCTCCCTAGAATCTCCTTTTTTAAAATAGTTATTATTCTTTCTGTGCTGTTATTTACTCTGTTTTCTTATTAGACCACTTATTTTCAATCTTTACTTGTTTCTTATTTCTAAAGGTTTTACTTTTGTTCTCTGTGTTATTATATTTTTAAATTTTTTTTCTTAGTCTTTATAATAATAACAGCAATAGTAATAACAACATATATTGGATTTTGAATTTTGAATTTTTTATTTTTCTTTTGACAACTGAATAGTTATAATTTAAGGGTAATTGTTAATAAAACAGATTGAATAGATTTGGAATTTACAGAAATTTTCTCCCTTTCACCACATACAAATTTAGATTGATTTAAATTAATTCAAATTTTAAACAGTGGATTCAAATTTGACAATGTCAACTTCTTCAACGGTTGTTAAAACGGTTAAAAAACAAACCACAGCAACAATCTCTTCTCCACAAGTGTCCCCGCGTCCTTCCCCGACGCACCAGGCGTCAGCTATGTCTTCCAAGGATAAAGAAAAAGACAAAACAACGCAGCCTAATTTTGCAACATTACAAGAAACTTTAAACAATATGCAGGACTTTATTTTTAAATCTCTAGAGAATGCTACCCAACAAAGAGAGGTTATAAAAGAGGATGCAACACAACAAAGGGAAGCTATAAAAGCAGACCTGGCAGAATTTAAAAAGGAGATGGCCCAACTGAAAGCTGATATGGGTGAGGTGAAAGACCAGATAAAGGTGATCCAACAAACACTACAAGAAAGTGATGACCGAGTGAAAAAGGTTGAAGAGAAATCCGATAAGAATGCAAAAAGAATTGATTATCTTGAAGGGAGAGCTGATGCAAGACACAGAAGACATGATGAATCAATTATTCAGCTGGAGATGCAACGTGCTTCGTATGGACTACGATTTCAGAATATGAAAGAGGAAAAAGATGAAGATTTAAAAATGACTATGGCGGAAACGATTGGAGGAATACTCCAGGAGGATCCTGCTGCGCTAGCGAAAGAAATCGATGAAGTTTACAGGACTTCGAATAGTTACATCCGTCGCCACAATCTCCCAAGAGAGATTCATATCAAATTCACCAGGAAAACTTTGCGAGATGACATACTTCATTGGGCAAGAAACTCCAAACTCCAACATCAAGGAGTGGAAATAAAAATATTAAAACAAGTTCCAAGAAGTGTCAGAGAGAGCAGAAGAGATTACCAGTTTCTTACCAGAATTTTGATCAAAGAAAATATAACCTATCGTTGGTTAATCCCACAAGGTCTTTCTCTGACATGGCGCTCCACAAGATATAAGCTGGAAAATGTAGAACAAGCTAGGTATTTCTTTGAAAATAGTGGCATCAGCCACATGGACTTTTCAGACAAACAACAAGAGGCTCAACAACAACCAGCACAACAGCACTCAGGGGAGATACTAGCAATCCAACAAGAAGAACTTTTGGGGGCCACTGCTCAAGTAATAGAGCAGGACCAAGGTGCTATAAGAAGAGTTCAGCCTCAGCGAGAAACCAAAAAACCTACTAAATGACAACAACTAAAGATCTAAAGATCTTTTCGGTAAATGTTAATGGACTTAATGAACCAAGGAAAAGGAAACAAATCTTTTCTAAAATCAGAAATCAAAATGCTCAAATTGCAATATTACAAGAAGTACATATTAAAAAAGATAATCAAAAATTATTGTTGAATCCCAAAATTGGAAAAATGTATGCTGCATTAGCAGATCAAAAAAAAAGAGGTGTGGTGATGTATGTAGAGAATTCTATAAATTCCAAACAAATATATAAGGATAATGATGGTAGAATACTGATTGTACAAGTTGATATTGAACCTAGACCTATAGTGGTTGTTTCTATTTATGCTCCCAATGAAGACCAAATGACATTTTATAAAAATTTACATCAAATAATAATAGATTTAGCTATTGAGAATGTATTAATAATAGGTGATTTTAATGCTATTGTGAATAGGCAATTAGACCATTCAGGGGGAGGGAGTCATAATAAAAAGAAAAAAACAAAAAGAAATCTATTACCCAGTACTTTCCAAAAAATGAAAACAGAATTATTGTTAAATGATATATGGAGGGAAAGACACCCCCATAAAAGACAATTTACGTTTTATTCTAATCCTCACAAAATCTGGACAAGAATAGACATGGTATGGACACCAAAAATGCTTGCAGAACAAATAAGGGAAGTAGAGATAGATGTTAATACATGGGCTGACCACAACCCAATAGTGGTTTATATAAGAAGGAACAACAAACAGAATATTTGGCGGATGAATAGAAATATACTAAATGATAAGAAATATAAGGATTGGATTGAAAAGGAATTAAAAATATTTCTTGAAATTAATAAAACCCCAGACACCACTCCACAGAATATATGGGATACACTCAAAGCTTATATAAGAGGGTTAACAATATCGTATACAGCAAAATACAATAAGGAAAATAAATTAAAGTACGTACAATTAATAAATGAATTAAAACAATTGGAATTTGCATCGCAGCAACACACCAAGAACAGAGACTTTAAAACAGAAATAAATGTAATTAAACATAAAATTAGAATTATAGAACAAAATCAAATAACTGAAAAAATTAAAAGAGCAAAACAACATTATTTTGAACATGCAAATAAACCAGGCAGATGGTTAGCATATAAACTTAGAAAGCAGAGTCAATCCAAATTGATAAAAAAATTAGTAGACAAAGATGGTACAATAAAATATGATACAGAAGGAAAGGCGGATATTGTTTATAATTTTTATAAAGATCTTTATGCCAAAGACAATGTTAGTGAAGATGAGGTTTTTAATTACTTACAGGCTTCAAAATTACCACAAATAACAGAAGATCAACAGACTATGTTGGATGGTCCAATAACAATGGAAGAACTCCTAACTATAATTAAAAAACAGAAAAACAATAAGGCCACTGGTCCAGATGCTATACCGGCAGAATGGTATAAGATAGACAATGAAATAGTAAGAAACTATATGTTAGAAACTTTTAATTTATGTAGACTTGACGGTAAAATTCCGAAATCTTGGTCAGAATCGCTGACAACTTTAATACACAAATCCGGCACTGACCCAGTAAAAATCACAAATTATAGACCCATATCTTTATTAAATGTAGATTATAAAATATTTATTGCCATTTATGCAGATAGACTTAAAAGAATTATAAATGGAATAATACATCAAGACCAAAATGGATTTTTACCAGGGCGACAAATAAAAAATAATCTTAGAACAGTAATAAACACATTAGAATACTATGAACAACACCCAGATAAGACAGCAGCCTTAATGTTCTTAGATGCTCAAAAGGCCTTTGACAACGTTAACTGGACATTTATAAAAATGCAATTAAACAAAATGAGATTTGGCTCAAAATTTGTTAATTTAATAGATACTATATACTCAAAACAAACGACTAAGATAATATTAAATAATAATCAATTACAAGCACTTGATATAAATAAGGGAGTTCGTCAAGGATGTCCTATATCACCATTGTTATTTATTATGACACTTGAAACTTTATTAATTAAAATAAGAGCGGATTCCGAAATAAAAGGTTTAACTATAGGAGACGAAACTTATAAACTCCAAGCTTTTGCAGATGACTTAACGTTTATAATTGAAGAACCGATAACAACTGTTCCTTCTTTATTGCAAACTATTGAACAATACGGAAAGGTAGCAGGTTTAAAGATAAATAAAAGCAAAACTTCTTTCTTAACTAAAAATATGAATAAAACACAAGAAACTAAATTAGAAAATATTTCTGGAATAAAAACCGTAAAGAAAGTAAAATATTTAGGAATAAATTTAACAGCGAAAACAATAACATTAAAAAATGATAATTACATAAAATTATTATCAGAAATTAAAAAAGATTTAGAAACATGGAATAACCTGAAAATATCATTTTTAGGAAGAATTGCCACAATCAAGATGAATATTCTGCCTAAGGTTTTATTTCTCTTTCAGGTAATTCCAATAAACCCAGGGGGAACTTTTTTTAAAACTTTGACAAACTTAGTTAAAAAATTTATATGGCAAGGGAAAAAAGCAAGGATAAAAATAAACTGTTTGGAAGACATTAAAGAAAGAGGAGGATTTGGTCTTCCAAACTGGAAATTATATTACCAGGCTGCCGCCTTAACATGGATTAAAGATTGGATAACCTTAGAGAATAAAAGAATATTAAATTTAGAAGGACATGATCTTATGCTGGGTTGGCATGCATTTATATGGTATGACAAGGAAAAAAATCACTCATATTTTAAAAGACACACATTAAGGAAGTATTTACTAGAGGTTTGGAAGGACATAAAGAAAAATCACTTCTTAAATGTTCCAGAATGGATAGCCCCTTTAGAAGCAATAACACATCCAAAATCTATAAAAGACACGAAAATATTTTATAGATATAAAGAATTATTAAATGATCAGATGAAGCTAAAGCCTAGGAATAAACTACAAGAAGAAGGGATAATAATAGATTGGTGGCATTATGCCCAGATTCGATCCAGATACCAGAAGGATATAACTCTTTACACCTTTAATAAAAGTAAGAATTTGCTAAGTCATTTAATTATTAATAATTCAGTAAAAATGATAGGGAAAACATATAAATTCCTTATCGCTCACAAAAATATAGAGTTGACTCTAAAAGATACCATGATAAGATGGTGCAGAAATATAGGTAAGGAAATAGATATAGATACTTGGGAAAAAGTTTGGATTAATAATTGGAAAATGACCAAGTCAGTTTCATTAAAAGAAAACCAAATTAAAATGTTTTATAGATGGCACCTTCCACCAAACAGGATAGCAAAAATGTTTCCTAAAACATCCCCACTGTGTTGGAAATGCAAGAAAGATATAGGAACTTATTACCATCAATGGTGGACATGTGGTAAAGCTAAAATTTATTGGAAGATGATTGAGAAGATATTAAAAGAAATATTAAAATATGACATAGATAACACCCCGGAATTTTACTTATTAGGAATTACTAATCAGACTTATAAGAAGGAAACTCTTTACTTAATAATACACATATTAACTGCGGCTAGAATAATATATGCGCAAAACTGGAAGGGGGAGGAAATCCCCAAGAAAGAAGAAGTTATAGCTAAAATATTAGATTGCGCTGAAATGGATATGATGACACGACGATTAAACGATCAAGAAGATACAAAATTCTATGAAACATGGAACAACATATATAAATGGTTAGATAAGAAAAAATAAGAGATAGATTTGTTTTTATTTAGGTAATAACAATATTAGATGTATTTGTTGATGATTTTGATATAGTAGTTTACTCACAAGCGATATATTAAAAATTCTGTTTTATGTATGTTTAGTAACTGAGATTTGTTTGAATGTTTGATTAGATGAATATATTACACATAAACAACATATTAAGCATTTTTACTTATACCGTACTAATATCGTATTTAAGATTTGAAAATTTTTTACTAAACTTTTTAACATTTAACAAATGTTTGATTATGTATTCTTTTTTCTATTTGAATGTACACTTTCAAAAGAAGCGGGGAAATACATCCCCATTTTATGTTTAATGTTTGTATGTCTGTATGTCTGTTTTATGAAAAATAATAAAAAAATTGAAAAAAAAAAAAAAAAGACATCTTTACCCATCTAAGAGCTTTTGTCATCTTAGATCTCAATGACAGATATGTCTGGGAAAAAATGTAAAATTTCATAAGAATCTTATAAGGCGATGAAGATTTATTACACAAAACAAAGGCAATTCAACAAGTAGAGCTGACACAAGGCGCAATGGAAGTGGAAAGCACAATGAAACAAGGTTGACAACTAGAAAGAAGACTATAAGATACACTGTACTATTACACAGAGTGGAGTACACGCAACTTGAATTCACCTCATGGATACGATGTGATTTTGTAATTTTATTTTTTTAAATGTTTAATTTTATGTAGATGCTGCCCAATTCCAAAAACTTTAAAATGATTCCTCCTGTCATGCCTCCATTGGATCTGAATCAGTGGAGGAAGAGAAGCAAAAACTGGAGCAGACGGATATTGAGGGGGCAGAGGAAAATGGAGAGGAGCAGGCCCAGTCAGGCCAGGGCCTTTCAGGATTGGGAGGGCTTGTATGCATGGAGGAAGGGAGGCAGGTTGACCAAGAGAGGCAAAATGAGGGACAGAACTGAGGTGATGAACAAGGGCCACCCCCTCCTATTCCTCGAGCAAGGAGAGTGGACAGAAGGTAAGAACAGCACAGACTGACTCAACTACTCAATAGGAGAGCACCTCGCCCCTCTTAAAAAGGCACACCTGGGGACTGAGATTTAAGGAGACACCGTGAGAAGGGGCATTTGTTGGCACAAACACTGAATTCCCAGAGTATTGAATGCTGATGTTTGAATTTTTCTGGATTCCTTTCATTCTTTCTGGATTTCTTGCTTTGCAGCTGTGATGCTCACAGCATTGAGCTGAACTATTTGCAGCCAGAGGTTGCTTGAGGTATGTGTGTATGTGTGTGTGTGTGTGTGAGAGAGAGAGAGAGAACATTTTGCTCTGGAACTTGCCAGAATTGAAGGAGCATTTGGAGAAATTTGGAGCAATAAAGGGGCACCACAAATCCAGGGAACAGTTTCTACCTCCTTCAGCTGCCTCTGGCAGGGCTGAGGAGGAAGCTCCACTCATCCTCACTCTTCTCTATTTGTCCCTCTTCCCCAAAAGCATTGGACAAACTATTTTGAGGCTGCACACACTGCAGGTTTAAATGTGTATTCAAGCCAACTACCTTAGAAGAGCTTTACTGCATGCTGATAGGCTCCATGCTAGTTGGCCTAGTTATGCATCATGAAATTACCTGCAGCATGAACTGAAGAAGTATGGTCTGGAAAACTAAGGAGTAAACATTTCAGGGAAAGTGTCTATATAAGGATGAATACTTTTATAAAAAATCACATTTCTCATTTTTGCCATATATATAGAGAAGCTTTTTATTTGCATTGCTGCCGATTCCATTCAACAATATTGCATTTATTTTGTAAATATACTATTCAGACACAGATAATTCAAATACATTTTATGTGGTCCCACATAAATAAATTTGACACTTTCCAACAGATTAAGCCTTTTTAAGACAAACAATGTTAAAGAGCATGTCTTTTAGAACTTCCTTACACTTGATGAATGGGGAAGAAGACAACTTCCCTTTTTATAACTAAGTTCCATATTTAATATAAATCAAGAACTTGCAAATAAGAACCAGTTTAGTACATATTGGTATCATTTCTTCAAGTGTGGAAACTTGGATCGAGTCAAAGAGTATGGCCAAATGAATTAGTGACTAATGAAAGATAAAATATGCTTAAATATTAATCTCT
The DNA here is from genome assembly GCF_031021105.1 of Erythrolamprus reginae. Classification (NCBI taxonomy): domain Eukaryota; kingdom Metazoa; phylum Chordata; class Lepidosauria; order Squamata; family Dipsadidae; genus Erythrolamprus; species Erythrolamprus reginae. The sequence continues at coordinate 191,172,368 of NC_091952.1, read as the reverse complement.
ACATTATAAGTTGGAAACACTGAAGTGATTCCTTTTGTAAGCTTTCATAGCAAGGTTGCTGTGAGTTTAGCAACATATAAACTGAGAGGTTTTTGAACAAGGCCAGCATACTTAACTCCCCTCCACCCCATTTTGGAAAGTTGGATCAGAGAAAGAAAGTTTGGCATTTTTCTTTCCCTTGTCTAGATGGCAAGAGGTCTCAAGGCCTTCAGATTGCCAATCCTTGTTCTAAGTAAGGGGTGGAGCCAGGTGATGCTGCCAATCAGTTGTGTTAGCCAGAGACCTTTTCCCTTTCTCATGACATACATCAATTTTTTAAAAAAAAAAAAATAGTTCAGTAGTAAAAAAGGAACACTGCAGTACCAAGTCTGTGGCCAGTGAAAAAAAACAGTGAAGAAAGGCATTAAATGGGAAATATGCATACCCATGGAATAATGGATTAAACATGCTACCTCCTTGCACAGTGGCTCAACCAGTATCAGGTTCAGATAACCGGTGGGTGGGTGGGCAGGCAAAATTTCATGAGAGGACATGCGCAAGATAGAAATTTTGGTAATTTCCGGCAATTTTTTTGCTTCCACACATGCGCAGAAGCAAAAAAATCTCTGAAATCTAACATGCCCCCATGTCTTCTCACAAGATTTGCTTCCTGCACATGTGTGTTGTGGTTAGCTCTGGTCCAGCTCCTGTCCCAAGGACTGTGGATGTGGGGGAGACATCCACATGCCGCAGGCCTGTTTTGCTCCCGGTGGAATCTGATGATGAAGGCTCCTCTGACCAAGAAGACATGAGTGACAGGGAGGAGGAGAGTGTGGCAGACAGCTCAGAAGGAGATCAATTATCTAGCTCCTCCTTGAATTCAGAACAAGAGTTAATGATACAGCCACACATGCGGAGAGTGATGCATAGGCAACAACAACTGAGAGATTATTATCAAAGATAATGAGGCCACCTGTGGTTGGGTGGGGCTGCGGTAATTAGTGAGGCTGCTATAAAGAGCAGCCTGTGGGTTTGGCCATTGTGGAGGATTATCTGATCATTGTGTTTCGTGACTGTTTTACTGACTTTGATCTTTTGTGTGCTGATTTTTCCCCACTTTGAAACTAAACCAGAGCAAAGTGTGTTTCACTTTGTGAAAGAAGAAGGACTGTGAATTGCCTCACAGATGCAAGCTAAGTATCTCAGAACTTATAAGGGACTTGTATCAATTGCCAGTTTGTTTGGAGATGAGTGCTCTTTGCTATACAAAAAGAGGGCTTAGTTTAAGTGAATTTTCGTTATAAAGAACATTGTTTTGAATTTTCAAACGTGTGTGTGTCTGAAATTTGTACCTGTGAATTTTCGGGAGGATTCTACCAGAGAGCCCGACAGAACAATGTGCAGAAGCCAAATCTCACTCTAATACACAGGCACCTGCCAGTTACCTGGAGCTGCCTGCACATCAGCACCGGTAGCCGTGGTAAATTAGAACCCCCACCTGGGCTCAACCCCTGAAATGAAATTGCAGAACCATATCTTATTTCCAGATTTCTCCTCAAGAAGCTGGGTAGAACCAAATTACACAGGAATTTTAAATGCAAGTTCAATTTATAAAAATTGATGTTCAAATTTATTTTATTTTTTGTTCTCAATCCATTCTATATAAAGGACTGGAAGTGATTCTAGTTTGAGCATCATCAGTCTGCTTCTTGATTTGATAATGGCCTGAAATAGTATCAGGTTGTTTATATTTGACCATGGAAGAACAGACTTGTTTTCCCCTTCAATGGTTCTCCTCCTTGTTCACTCATCTCTGGAAGAACCTGGTTCTTCTCTCTCCGTTCAGGATGCTGGCCCAAGAAGAATTTAATTCTTTAATTCTGTTTTTCTGTCTATCGAAGCTGTAGAGTCTCTAACATCTCCTTAAGAAAACTCTGTAAGAACAGGAATACTACTACTTCCAACCTGCTTTTCCAAAATATCAGAGTACAGGGAGTCCTTTACCATAATGAAGTCCAAAATTTGTGTTGCTAAGTAAGACATTTGTTAAGTGAGTTTTGCCTCATTTTATGACCTTTTTTGCCACAGTTTTTAAGGTAATGACTGCAGATATTAAGTTAGTAATGTGTGTTAAATGAATCTGGCTCTACCATTGCCTTTGCTTGTCAGTAAGTCACAAAAGGTGATCATATGAACCCAGAACACTGCAATAATCACAATTATCAGTCACTTGCTAAGTGTCTGAAGTTTGATCACATGACCACAGGGATGCAACAACTGAATAAAAATTTATCGTAGGACACTTTTTTCAATGCCGTAATTTTGAACAGTCACTAATCAAACTGTTGAAGTTTGAGAAGTTCCTGTTTTTAGTAACAAAACATAGGCCATGGTTCAGGAACAAGAAAGGTATTTTTTTTTTTAGTTTTTACAATAATGAGTTTGGCATTTTGGAAGTAAAAATATTTTTATGGTCCCAGTGAACATGTGGACTGTAAATGGGCTATAAATGTGCAGCCATACTATCATCAGAAATTAGAAGTAGGTTTCAGCAGGTTCTGACCAGTTCTGAAGAACTGATAAGCAGAAATTTAGAGTAGTTCAGAGAACTGGTAGTGGAAAAGAACCGGGAAATACCACCTCTGACTGGCCCCACCCCCATCTATTCTCTGCCTCCTGAGTCCCAGCTGATTGGGAGGAAATGGGGACTTTGCAGCAACCTTTTCCTGAAGTGTGGAGGGAATGGAGATTTTGCAGTATTTCATTTTCATTTCATTTCATTTATTCGATTTGTATGCCACCCCTCTCCGGAGACTCGGAGTGGCTCAGAACACAAAACATGATACAAATCCAACAATTAAAAAAGCAATTTAAAACCCTACATATAAAAACAATCATACATCTCAGGCAAACCTTGCGTAAAACAGGTAACGGCCCGGGGGAGTCAATTTCCCCATGCCTAAAAGCAGAGGTGGGTTTTGAGGAGTTTGCGAAAGGCAAGGAGGGTGGGGGCAATCCTAATCTCTGGGGGGGAGTTGATTCCAGAGGGTCGGGGCCACCACAGAGAAGGCTCTTCCCCTGGGTCCCACCAGATGACCTTGTTTCATCGATGGGACCCGGAGAAGGCCAACTCTGTGGGACCTAACCGGTCACTGGGATTCGTGCGGCAGAAGGCGGTCCCGGAGATATTCTGGACCGATGCCATTAAGGGCTTTATAGGTCATAACCAACACTTTGAATTGTGACTAGAAACTGATCAGCAACCAATGCAGACTGTGGAGTGTTGATGTGACATGGGCATACCTGGGGAAGCCCATGATAGCTCTCGCAGCTGCATTCTGCACAATCTGAAGTTTCCGAACACTCTTCAAAGGTAGCCCCAAGTAGAGAGCATTACAGTAGTCGAACTTCGAGGTGATGAGGGCATGAGTGACTGTGAGCAGTGACTCCCGGTCCAGATAGGGCCGCAACTGGTGCACCAGGCGAACCTGGGCAAACGTCCCCCTCGCCACAGCCAAAAGATTGTTCTGTAATGTGAGCTGTGGATCGAGGAGGATGCCCAAGTTGCAGACCCTCTCTGAGGTGGTCAATAATTCCCCCCCCAGGGTAATGGATGGACGGATGGAATTGTCCTTGGGAGGCAAAACCCACAGCCACTCCGTCTTATCAGGGTTGAGTTTGAGTATGTTGACACCCATCCAGACTCCAACAGTCTCCAGGCACTGGCACATCACTTCCACTTCTTCATTGAGTGGGTTGGGAATGGAGATTTTACAGTATCCTTCCCCTGCCATGCCCACCAATCCATGCCACACCCACAGAACCGGTGGTAAAAAAATTTTGAGTCCCACCACTATCAAAAATATAGAGAAGTTAAATGGAATCATAAAGTTTCCTGCTCTACTAAAAGAGATATCAGTTTTGAAACTGAGTCAGAAGGCTGGAGATCTGTCATTGATGGTTTCCAGTCTCATCAGTAGATGTCCTGTCTGAGTACACAATATGCATTCTGATAGTTTTCTGCAGCTAGCAATGGTGCTCCACTGTTTTTCAGCTGCTTTGGATTGACATCTGAATACTCGGCTGAAAAGATAAAGGGAGAAGAGGTATAGGGTTTCTTAGTTTGTCAAGTCTTCAATTTATAACCACACAGCAGCAGATTAAGGCTTCCAAGGTCTCTGGGATGTATTGTCAAATAAGCACATACCATCCCTTAGTAGTTACACCCTGTTTAAATTGGTCGGTGAAAATCAATTCATTCCAGCTGACATATTGAGTACAAAGCTGAAAGTTAGCTATATGTTTAGCCTCCGCACTTACCTTGTTGCAATCAGTGGGATGTTCGTGCTTTGCTCTTGCCTGTCTAATAGAGTCTCTAAAGGAAGCCTTGGTTTTATAAAATCAGCATTATTGTTTAGAAGTGGCTTGTGGTTTCCAGAAGGATTGTCCATTTGCAGTTGGCCCAGGCAGGAGATTCAGGATACATCCTTTCTGCGAATCATCCATGGAAAAGTCTTAATCAGATATATAAATCAAATGGAGTTATAAATACCTGGGCAGCATCACATTCTGGAGCATGAAAATGGTGACCTGCTGAAGAACCAAAAGCCATGGCAAGAAGACCACTCGATGTACTCTGAATCTAGAAACATGAAGTAACACAACATGAAGTAACACAATTCTTGTGTATTGGGAGTAATGAAGTGCTGGAATTCAACAAGTAGCAAACTTCTTAGCAGGTTGGTTGAAACTAATTAGACATGCAACTACTCAACACGTCTTTTTGCATCTCTCTTTACACAAAGAGAAAAAGCAGCCCAACCTATCAAAAATAGCATCACAAAACATATTAAGAACACAAGTTAAAATAGGGAAGAAAATGATAAGGGAACACCTGTCTACTCCAGACGAGTTCAAATCACCAGAACCAGGATTATATCATAAAGTTTTGAAGGAACTGGCAGATGAGATCTCAGAACCATTGAACTATATCTTTCAAAGATCCCGGAGGACTGGGAAACTGCCAGAGGACTGGAAAAGAGCTGATGTAGTGCCCATCTTCAAGAAAGGGGGAAAAAACCCAGATCCAGGAAACTATAGAAGATTTTGGAAAAGATAATCAAACAAGTCAACGAGTCAACAAACACCTAGAAGCAAACAAAGTAATAACCAAAAGCCAACATGGGTTTGTCAAAACAGATCATTCCAGACTAATCTTATAGCATTCTTTGACAAAGTGACAAAATTAGTGGAACAGGGGAATGCTATCGATGTGGTTTACTTGGACTTGAGTAAGGCTTTTGACAAAGTACACCATAACCTACTACTAAATAAAGTAGAAAAATGTGGGATGGGCAGCAACTCCTCCAGGTGGGTTCAAAACTGGCTAACTAACCACACTCACCATGTAGTGCTCGATGGAACTACATCTGCATGGAGGGATGTATGCAGTGGAGTACCCCAAGGCTCTCTTTTAGGCCCAGTACTCTTCAACATTTTCATCAATGACTTGGATGAGGGGATAGACTTATCAAATTTGCAGATGACACCAAACTGGCAGGAATAGCCAACACTCCAGAAGATAGGTGCAAAATACAAACTTGAACAATGGGCACTATCTAACAAAATGAAATTCAATGGTGAAAAAAGTAAGGTTCTATATTTAAGCAAGAAAAGCAAAATGCATAGGTATATTATATATGATACCTTGCTCAACAGTAGTAACTGTGAGAGGGATCTTGGAATCCTAGTGAACAACTATTTAAATATGAGCCAGCAGTGTGCAGCAGCTGCCAAAAAAGCCAACACAGTTCTAGGCTGCATTAACAGAGGGATAGAATCAAGATCATGTGAAGTTTAATACCACTGTATAAGGCCTTGGTAAGGCCACACTTGGAATACTGCATTCAGTTTTGGTCACCACAATGCAAAAAGGATATTGAGACTCTAGAAAGAGTGCAGAGAAGAGCAGCAAAGATGATTAGGGGGCTGGAGGCCAAAACATATGAAGAATGGTTGCAGGAACTGGGCATGGCTAGTTTAATGAAAAGAAGGACCAGGGGGAGAGGGGCGGCATACAAATCTAATAAAAAGTAAGTAAGTAAGTAAGTAAGTAAGTAAGTAAGTAAGTAAGTAAGTAAGGAAGGAAGGAAGGAAGGAAGGAAGGAAGGAAGGAAGTAAGGAAGGAAGGAAGGAAGGAAGGAAGGAAGGAAGTAAACAAACAAACAAACAAACAAACAAACAAACAAACAAACAAACAAACAAACAAACAAACAAACATACCAGTGTTCCAACATCTCAGGAGTTGACATAAAGAGGGAGTCAACCTATTCTCCAAAGCACCTGAGGGTAGAACAAGAAGCAATGGGTGGAAACTTATCAAGGAGAGGAGTAACTTAGAACTAAATAGAAATTTACTGAAAGTCAGAATGGTTGATCAGTGGAACAGCTTGCCTCCAGAAGTTGTGAACATCCCAACACTGGAAGTTTTAAGGCAGGTGTTGGATAGCCATCTGTCTGAAGTAGTGTAAGGTTTCCTGCCTCAGTAGGGGGTTGGACTAGAAGATCTCCAAAGTCCCTTTCAACTCTGCTTCTGCTGCTGCTGTTGCAGTTATTATTATTATTATTATTATTATTATTATTATTATTATTATTATTATCTTCAAATAATCAGTCTAAAGTAAAAACCAAAAATCCTTTATGAAATAATTCCTGCAGCTGCTAGGCATTGAATATTTGCTCTATTTATCGCAAACAATGTTATAATTATTTGCATTTGTTATCCCTTGTCTCTACTTTATAAAAAAAATAGCTAGAAGTGATTTACTTTTGGACAGAAGGTATTGATTCAGTCTGCTCCTTTTTTGATAACTGGCTATTGTTTTGTGTTGTTTACTTTTGACCATTTAAAAACTAATTTGCACGTGTATTCTTTTATATAACTACTATATAATGATAAATAAATATTAACTTAATTTTCAGTGTTTATTTACAACCAAACATAATTAACATTACTGCATATAGTTTTGTTGGATTCCAAATCACTAGCTAATTTATTTATTTATTTATTTATTTATTTATTTATTTATTTATTTATTTATTTATTTATTTATTTATTTATTTATTTATTTATTTATTTATTTATTTATTTATTTATTTATTTATTTATTTATTTATTTATTTATTTATTTATTATTTAGATTTGTATGCCACCCCTCTCCGCAGACTCGGGGCGGCTATTAACATAAATTAACATTGTCCATAAAATTAATAAATAGTTTAGATACCTTGAAGGCTAAGTAATGTCTAATATCATTTGTATGTATATTGAGTTACGATATCTGATAGATGAATAATTTAGACTGTCTTAGGAAAATCTTAATTAACTACATTACATATCACCCATCATTTCTCTTATTCATCTGCATATGGTCAGTTAAGATTAAATTATGTGCTCAGTGCTTCTGATCCAAATTAAGTAGTATTTCAAGTCATGCTTAAATATTAGAAAAGCTCTCCATGCCCCCAAAACTCAGCCATTCCTTTATTCTTGATTGAGATAACAGGTTTTCTCCATGAATAAGTCTCTTTTTACATCTCAACCATGGAAGAAGCTGATCGATGCGTAGAGGTCAGACTGTGGTCAGATTCTTATTGCCCTTCTATGGAATGTATGAAGTAGACAAGAAGGCTTAGAATGGTTCCCATCTTATTGGAAAATGTCATTGCATACTAGAAAGAACAGAACTTGGTGATCTGAAGATTAAATGTCAAGCTGACTGGGCAGAAAAGTTCATCCAGATGCAGTTGTAGGGTCATATAAGCAATCAACAGAGTCACCTAATACACTATTATTTTTCAGGCACTCTTGTTTCAATTAAAGAATTTGACCTTTAGAAGAACTCTGTTTCAAAATAGGCAATTTAACAAACTTCCTTGCCTTTGCTTCTTTATCACTTATGCTGTTTGGATCTATAGAAGCTTGCATTTGTGCTGCGCATGCACTATTGTCTGAGACATTTGCTTTTTGACCTGAAGCACAATTTGTCATTTGCAGCTGCTCTCCAAAGAAACTAACACTGCATAATTAACAATCCAGCATCCGTTTAATGATTGAAGTGTAAACTAACTGGGAACTGTGAGCTTTTACTTTCTGATAGGTTTGTAACTGCTCTTACACTCAATTTTACTGTGTTTCTGGTGAGTATAGCTGAATGAAAACTGATTAAAGCCCTGTCATTTCTGGTCACTAATATGAAAATTACTTTGAATACTCAAATAATCAGATAATGTTAAAGCTTCAACAGTGATTTATCTTGCCCTTAAATTCAATACTAGACTCATACTTCAGAATGACATAGTAATTTTGTTTGCCCTTATCTATATCCTAACTGCCTTTAGCTATTTTTTCAGTTTTCCACGTCCTTTCTGAATACCTGCACACATGACAACATTTTAGCCCGTACTTCCAGATAATTTCTTGAAAGGTTGCCATGTAGCAATTTAAGAGGAAAATGGACAAGTTAGAACACCAATCTAACCTCAGCACCAATGCTATTGAATAGAACAAGAGGTCCCCAACAGTATTTTAATGTAAAAAAGAACCAAGTCATTAAAAACTGCTTTTCTGAAGTTTCACAATTATCTCCCAGAAAATTCAGAAAAATACAGTATTAGAAGCTGGATAGTGATCTAGAAGAACAGAGCTTTTTATTCATTTAGCAAACATTAGCTTTGGCCTATAGATCAAGTTGAAATATTGATTAGAATTCACCTAAATAATAACCATTATCCACATTCAACTTGAATAGACAAATTATGATTAAGTCTAGAATTTGTTCTGTCTGACTTGATGACCAGCCAGCAATTGGATCCCAATTAATTCTCAGACACAGAGTTGGAAAGTATAACAGTCTATTGTACAAGCAAACTTGTTGAAAACCACAAATTAAAGCAAATAATGTCCTTTGACTGCCAAAATTCAAAGCAAGTAGCAAAACTGATAAGGAATGTTCCCAAAACAGAGTTGTAACTTAAAACCTTTAGCTTGGCTGAAGCAGAAATACTCGCAGACTTCTGAAAACTTTTTTTTAAGACTTCAGCAATATTTGAGAGGGGGGGAAATTCTGAACCTGCTCTTTCCCTCTTGTAGTTAGAAACGTTTGTTTGTTTGTTTATTTATTTAGTTATTTAGTTATTTAGTTATTTAGTTATTTGGTTATTTGGTTATTTGGTTATTTGGTTATTTAGTTATTTAGTTATTTAGTTATTTAGTTATTTAGTTATTTAGTTATTTAGTTATTTAGTTGTTATTTAGTTATTTATTCAATTTTTATGCCACCCTTCTCCTTAGACTCAGGCCGGCTTACAACTGTCAGCAATAGAACTTTTTAACAGAGCCAGCCTATTGCCCCCACAATCCGTGTCGTCATTTTACCCACCTTCGGAAGGATGGAAGGCTGAGTCAACCTTGAGCCAGTGCTGAGATTTGAACCACTGACTTTCAGATCTACAGTCAGCTTCAGTGGCCTGCAGTACAGCACTCTACCTCTTTGATTTCCTGCGAAGGTAACCTCCCAGTCTCCTCACCTTTTTAAACACTCTGTGATTACGCACTGTGCAAGCAGTATTCAAGGCCTCCCTCTATGTCTGCATAACTGCTCTTGTCTCCCATACATTTTTCTCACCCGTGCATCTAAAATAGGATCCACAATCTCCCCCTCCTCATCAGACCCAGGCAAGGGCCTTGCTGGGTGTTCTATATTCTCTGCAGGACCCTCAATCTCCATTCCTTCCTCACCATATCTGACTCCTCTGACAGCCACACAAGCCTACGATGCTCAGACAGACCCAGTTGCTCCTCTTCAGAGTCTGTGAGCAAAAGAGCTGGCTGTGATCCAACCACAACAGAATTTAGTTGTGGCCCATTTGATATTAGATTATTATATCCTTAGTCAAAGAGTCTAACTTATAGTCTTATTCAACAAAAATCTAGATGTTATTTATTTTAAATGACGATGGAAATGTTATGCTTTAGATAAGCATTAATCATTTTTGATGTCCAGATGGTCATCCCAATTCTAGGCATTTTTAATAACAAAGAGGAGAATGGATAAAAAGTGTGCCTCAAGCTGAAATCTATCTCAAATAACCTGACTAGCTAGCTACATCCATCTCTGATTCTATTAAGATAATGACATTTTAACAGGAATGAATGCAGGCAATTTTTTTTATCACAATGTTATACAACTTGGTCACATTGGGTCTTTAAGATATCAATTTTTTCCACAAGTCAGAAATGATCCATTGGCAAATATTATGAAGATGCAATACTGTTGGCAAAGTAAGATATATTTGTCATCATTACTCTCAAACAATGAATCTAAGATGATTTTTGTTTGCTTGTAGTTCTTATCTACACAAAATACCAATGTTTATTATAGTTCCACAATTGAGATGAAGAGATTTAGCAGTGGTATCACAAGGTATTTTCCAGTATTGTGACAAACTCTCAAAAATTTAAAACTGGTCTAAGAACCAATGGTACTAAAGGTCATATTTGATCAGATAAAATCCCCAAAATGATAGGAGAACTACTTCTATCTAAGGGGTGTGCATAAGTGCACCAGTGTGCCTTCCGTCCCCTATCCAATTGTCTCTCCTTATCTCATTTATCTTTTCTTCCTTTCAAATATGTTCACCTATACTTTTATATCTTTTCTTCTATTCTTTTCTTTACTTATATTATTACATATCTTTCTCTTCAATGTGTATTATGTATTGGACAAAATAAACAAATAAATAAATTAAAATATCTCACCTGTATTCATGGTTCTAAATAGACTGGACAATTTCCAGTTCATCTGTGAGGCTTCATCTCTAAGAGATCCAAATCCAATACAGATTTGGACCCCTTGCAGTTAGAAAAAATCCTCCATAGATAGGTTAGAAATTGCAGTGCTAGATAACCTTTGACAGAATCTGATGGAGTAGTACTTCATCATAGTATTTCCACATCTTTTAATGATGTTCAGTACCATCAATAATGGCATCCTTGTAGATCACATGTGAGGGTTAGGAATGTTAGCATTGCTCTGCATTAGTTCTTTTATTTCTTGAATGCTGATTCCAGGTCCACTGGGGGGGAAAGAAGCCAATGTAATGTTCCTTATTAATAAGAGTTCTCTCACACTGCTCTTTAAAATAGCAGCGGTTCAAGAGGTTATCCATTAGTTCCAAGCGAGATGATATTAATATGTCAATGATATGCAGTTATTCATCTACACATCAGGTTTAAATGAAGATATGGCAGACACCTTCATCCAGGTTGTGGGGAACTGGATGGGATTAAACAAGTTTATGCTAAACCTTGACTATCCTTTCTTTTTTAAAAAATGGTTTACTAAGCTTGTTGGGCATGACCATAATTATTAGAACAATTATTGCTGGTAAGGGCTGTGAAATTTTGATTTCCTTTGTATTTACTGTTTTAGCAGAAATGACTGGGATGTAGAGATATATAAAAATATAAAATTGACTTTTAAAAAGTAGTACAAAAAGCCAGGTTCAAAGTAAGCATTGGGCTATGTTTGTCATAGAAGCTGTGAAATTCTGACCTGATATTGATATCTGAGATGAAGTGTACCAAGATCACTAGTATTAGAAACATAGAAACATAGAAGATTGACGGCAGAAAAAGACCTTCCTGCTTGTTATACCTCTAGCTATGCAGCCAAGCATTCTACTTGCTCTCCCTACCACCTGACCACACTGTTCACCCATTTTGAGTCTGTCAAAAATCACTACCCCTAAATCTTTCTGTTCTGAAGTTTTTGCTAACACAGAACTGCCAATACAATACTCAGATTGAGGATTCCTTTCCTACAAGTGCTTTATTTTACATTTGGAAAGACTAAACCGTGGTTTTCATTGCTTTGACCACTTATCTAGTAAAGCTAAATCATTTGCCATATTACAGACGCCTCCAGGAATATCAACCCTATTGCACACTTTAGAGTCATCGGCAAATAGGCAAACCTTCCCTACCAAACCTTCCCCTATGTCACACACAAACATATTAAAAAGAATAGAACCCAGAACAGATCCTTGTGGCACACCACTTGTAACCAGTCTTTGCTCAGAATACTCACCATTAAACTATCCAATGAACTATCCAGGGATTAAGTCCAATCTTCACTAATTTATCTATCAGCTCTTTATGTGGAACCATATCAAAGGCTTTGCTGAAGTCCAGATATGCAATATCCACAGCACCACCTTCATCCAATATTGAAATGTTATTGATTTTAAGGTCAAATCTGTAAGCCTGGGAGGACAAGCTGTTAGGTATGCAAATCAATGGTGCCCTTGTTAATGCAATAAATATTTCTTTATCCAACCAAGTTATACTTTGCAGATTGGTAGTCCCCTTTTCCTCCCCTCCTGCTCCTAAAATATTATTGTCATCTTTCAATTGTCTACATTGCCAATCATTCTTCAGTGACATCTTAATCATCTAAGGTGCAACCGATAAGCTAGGCATGGAGGTAAAATAACTCTTAGAGGTTTGATTAATGAGCCACAGTGGTACAGTGGTTAGAATGCAGTACTACAGGATACTTCTTCTGACTGACTGCAATTTGGCTGTTCAAATCTTACCAGGGCAAGGTTGACTCATCCTTCTATCCTTCCAAGGTGGGTAAAATAAGGACCAAAATGAGGGGACAATATGCTGACTCTATAAAACACTTAGAGGGCATTGCAGAAGCACTGTAAAGTGGTATATAAGTCTAAGTGCTATTGCTATTTTATTTGTATTTTGTCCATCTTCTATTACCATAGCATCTTCTTCCCTTCATTTCTCCTTCTCTTTCTATTCCCTAGTCATTTCATTATTTCCACTGTGTATAATAAAGATTCCAATAGTCATGAAGAGTAATTTTGTATTCTTCTACAGAATTAAAAGCACTTGGGGTCATACTTTGAACTTTCTTCCCTCAATCAACATTGAAAAAAGCATCTTGTTATACTTGTCAGAGGTAGTTAAATATCTTATGGGAGAAAAGAGCTAAAAACAACTGTATTTCTTTAGGGGGAAAAGCTGCCTATTGCAACCATGCAGAAGGGTAAATTTCCCTAGGTAGAAGAAACATAAATAGCTTCAGACCAAAAATGCATGTCACATACAAAAGCTCTAAGGCTTCTTTACCATCTCCTGATTCCATACAATGAACCCACAGCTGTTTTCCATACTTCTAGAAAGCCAGCACAATCCTTAGAGATTTGCATGGAATCCAGCTTGGGATGCTTTCACTTGAGAGAACAACTCACCATCACTGTCAAGTGAGCAACACAACCCCAAGTTTACCATTTTTGCAAAGCTTTCAAATCTAGCTTTCTGAAGTGCAGATCTTTATAGGTATCTGAAGAATATCCCAAATGCAAGAAATCAAGACAGCAAATGTGTGCTGCTAGATACTCTGTATATATATTTTTTACTGCATAAAGAGTTCAGATATAAAATCTGTTTCAAAACATGCAAGGTCAGTTGAATAGATGGAAAAATGCACAACCAAATTCACCCTTTGGTGTTACGCTTACTGGTAACAAGGTTTTAAGTTGAATAGAAGATTGGGTATTGCTTGCACAAGATGTGGATGTTGTATAACTGAAATGATAATCAGGATATTTAATGGAGTTTTTGGAAGAAATGTTTGCAAAAAGTCATCTTACAAAATTTTTGTTTCATTTAGGCCTAGAAGAGATCCAGGTATCAGTTCAAACAGCCCTTGGTCTGTCCTGCCAGTGGTGTAATAACTCTTCAGTTCCTTTTAAAGACAGGGTTAGATGAAGGCTTAATTAATATCAAGCTTGTTGAATATTCAGGACATAATTGTTTGTCCTGAATTGTTTGTCTTGGGAGAGTTTGGGTTTTTTTTTAATTACACTATTTCCTTACATACCATTTTGAAACTTATTTCTAATTAAGCTCATAAGATTTATTCTGGATAGAATTAAATAGGTTTGCTCTGTTACAATGATTTACTTATTTTATTTATTTTAAAACCTTATTCATAAACCTTAATACTTTTCTCTCTCCTTTTGATAATAAGCAAGTCCAAACTTGATATAAGAAATACTAAAGATACTTTATTGTAATCATGTTAACAAATAGCAAAGTATATAAAATATTTTAGCTATTCTTAGGGTGAGGAAGCTCTCAAGGGCAGTAAATCCCAATAAAATCAAGAGATTTAAAAAATTAGCAAAATATTTACTAGCAAGACAAACATCTTGTTCTTTAGGTTAGCATTGGCCATTATTTGCTAATTCTGAGTGCTGTTTACGATTGAAATGCAAGCCTCTAACACATAAATTGAGGGGAAAGAATAGAGAAAAATGTTTTAAAACATTTAAAATCAAAACAGCTAAATTACTCAGAACAAATTTAATTCCAGCAGAGAACATTGTAATAGTCTCAGAAATATTAGAATTATTCATTACAAGCAGTTGAACAAATAAGAAAACTTGTCACATTTACTTTCCAAAAGGTGTTACATGTGTCAATCAGTTAACAGCCAGTAAACCCAATTTGCTTACCTCTCACATTTTTAGTTTTAAGTGATAGACTCCCACAAGTTACTCACACATCAAATATTGTTATTTCACATAACCATTCAAACAGCAATCTTCACTTTTTCTTTTTAAAAAAAAGATGTCCTTGATGAAAACTTTGGCAAAAACCAAGACCAGAAAGAAAAATTACTGTAAAAGTTCCTTGAACATCTACATTTTTTTTGTTTTGTTTTCATAAGTATTCTGTTGCAGCATCTGTTTCCTCAAAATATTCCTGAGGCAAATATAATGGTGCCTGTGGGTTTATTTTAAGGTTAGGTGGTTGACTGACTGCTGTGGTCTTTCTAGATGTCACTTTCTCAAGATTGGATTTTGCAAATTTTCCTTTCTTATAAAAATAGATATAATGTACCTTCCCAAACCATGCCTCACAAGAGCATAAAGCTTATCTGTCATTTTTAATAGGAGTGTGGGAGGCTTTCCTACTTAGAATGGTTCAATATTTCAAACATTTCCATTGTTATTATTTTTAATTGTTGGATATCTATAGTAAGAAAATCATAGTTTTCTTTTTAAAAAAAAAACATGAATGGACTGCTGATTCTTTTTTAAAGTTATCTAAATAAATTTTTAACTGGTTCGTTGGTGACCAGAATACACCGGCTTATTTTATTAATTCATTATTCATAAAAATTACATGCAGCTTTTTCCTTATATTTCTGCCCAAAAACCTTGTGAGGCAGTGACTGATCTGAAGTTATTCAGTGAATTTCCATAGACAAAGGTAAACTTAAACCATGATCTTCCGAATTCTAGTCAAATCACGCTAGCCTGGGTTTCCCATTTAAAACACTTTTTTTAAAAAGAAAATGCATTGAATGAAAGAATAATGGCAAATCAGTTCATCTTCCTATTTCTTTCTTCTAGAGAAAATATATTCTGAATTCTAGGAACAGCATATCAATCAAAACTGGCAATGTTCTAAAATATAATATTTGTTCAACTTGTCTGATTAATGGAGATACCAAAATAGAGAATAGGGACTTCTTCAAGATTTGTTCCAGTCATATTAATTGAATTTATTTGTACCAAAGAAAAATCTGATTGACAAGCTAAAAATAAGTTTAATGTTATAACTTTTTATTCCTTCCTTCTTACTGCCATTAAATTTAAATCTAGCAGTCAAATAAGAAATGATGCATAGAAATTGTGAGATTATGTAATCTTGTAGGAGTCTTGTTTAGGGGATTATTTATAATGAATTTGCTAATGTATAAGTTGATTTCCTAGTTTTTCTTAATATAAAGAAACTAACTTAAATATTAATAGCTTAATTATATTCTTGTTAAGGTATTCAATCACTTCTGATTCTTAATAATACTGTACTATGAATTTCACTTCACTAGGATTATTTGCCAGTAGCTGTTTCTGTGAATTATTCTAGCCTTATGATTATGTCATCAGTGATAGTCTCGGGCTTGTCTTCAATCAGCCTCTTTGAATGGCTGTAAATCAGTGTTTCTCAACCTTCATTTTAAGATATGTATGGATTCAACGCCCAGAATTCCCTAGTCAGTCATGTTGAGTTGATATCCATTTGTCCTAAAGTTGCCAAGGATGAGAAACATACCAAACAACAGAATCTTTTCAATTTCCTTTAACTTTACATTACATATATGTCCAAAACGTTTAAGAATCAATTAACGACATATTACTGCTTCCAGTTAGCAGTCTAGTTCAATAATATATGTATATACATATGACTATTTCTAATGGATGAAACTTCAGAGATGAGTATTGAAATGTTTGCAAATAAATACCACCACCCCAAGAAAATCCATTTGCCTTTTGGAAAAAAGCACCTTGGGGCAACCATGACTTGGATGAACTGGAAAAGGAATGTTTATAAAAAGGAATTAAATAATTGTATTTAAAAGTCTGCTTCTTTCATGGTTGGTGTCAGGACGAAGCCAGAATGCTTGGAGGTGTTGGCATGCCACATTATGCTATATTGTTTTGGGATGTTTCTTGCTGTGGGGAATTGGGAGGAGCAGTTGCATAAGAAATTAGAGGTAGCCAAAATAAATTTATTTTAGAATTTCTAAGTCATCTTTTGTCAGCACTGACCCAGAAGAAGATGAGTGCACACAACCAGTTGGCAGAAGATTAGTGGTTCATGTTGTGAACTTGTGGGTGTGGGACAGGAGAATGAACTGTAAACTGGAAATAGAAATCCTGGGAAAATCAGATTCAGGTTTCCCCAGAGACGTGCCAAAAATGGCTCTAAGAATAAATTGAAACTTTGAGGAAGCTTTTGTCTTGGACTCTGATTTAAACTTAGTTGTTAATTGGAACACTAACAATTGGGTGAAGAAGAAGCTAAGAAGTTAAAAGAATGAAAGGCAATGAATTATTTTAAGTCATATGTGGCTATTGTAGATGTAAAAAGTTAAATAATGATGATAAATAAATGATACTGGTAGAAACTATAGGTAGAAATATTTTTTCCTCCAGTTTTTCTTGCTTTATGCTTGAATTTCTTTAACTTACTATTTCTTATTAATTTTTCGGTTGTGACACTTTGGGTACAAATATACAAAGGAAGGTGTGGTTTTCTCTTCTCTTCTCTTCTCCTGTCCTGTCCTGCCTTGTCCTGTCCTCTCTTCTCCTCTTCTCCCCATCCCATCCTATGCCATCCCATCACAAATGTTTGATTTTAAAGGAGTGCTTTTCTCAATAAAACCTATTGATATTTGTTGATCTTACATGCCCCTGGATTTATTTTTTTTAATTATAAATATTATGGCCTGACTGACTGTAGCAATATTGATTTTGAGTGTAGCAATTTCTTTAGTGGACATTTATTTAAACAAGTAATTAGTAAAACATTACCCTTCAAGTCAAAAGTTGTCAGCTGTGACTGGATTCTGTTTAAGAACAAAAATATGTAATCTATGGACATTAGTAAATAACAAAGTTATTTGCAGTTTGGAATTATTGGCACCATTGTTTTTACCCTTTTGGCTACTCTTTATCTATTTCATTTGTTCTACATTTATTGTGTAAAATGTATTTTGATGGTTTTTTGTAAAAACTATCAGTGAAGTAAGGTTTTATTTGATGGATAAATCTTCTACCTTGATGGCTTTGACAAAAAGTTAGATTACTCTACTAAAGTTCCCAAGCTTCATTTTCATTAATCATGCTGATTATGTTATCCAGTCATGTCTGAGTCTTGGTGATTCTATAGGCCAAGTCAGGGGTGGGTTCCTCCCAGTTTAGACTGGATTGCCTGATGTGGTAGCAACTTGCTGGTGATGTCATGATGGCGTCATGGATCTGGTTTGGTTGGTGCTGGACTTGAGGGTTTTTTTGGATTTCCCCCCCCCAAATATTTTACTGTTTGGAAGGTTTTTCCCCCTCTGCTGCTGCTTGAAAAAGGGCCCTCCCACCCATCTCTGGGTTTATACTTACCTTTATTTCTTTGCCTGAAGCACAGCTGATCAGCTCCTCAGCTGTGTTTTGGGCTGATTATAGCTACTGAGCATGTGCAGAATAAGAATTGCTTGAGACGACGTGTGTGCAACATTGCAATGCAAAGCGGTGGGGAAGGTAAGGGGAAACCCCCCCACTGGCCCAGGTCTATCCACATCTTCCAATCTTGCACTACTTCTTTGAATTATTCTATGCAATGGCTGATGTCAGTTTTCATGGTGTCCAGCCACCATGTTACTTGGTGGTTTTCTTTATTGATATTTTTTTCCAAACAGCTGGTTAATGATTAAGGAAGACAAGTCTTATTTGATATCCTGCTAATGTTGATAATAAAAATACATGCATTATGGCAACAAGAGATCTAGTCTGGTATAGTTGTGAAGGCATCAGGCTAAAAACTGGAAACCATAAATTCTAGTCCCACATTTGTGAGAAGCCAGCTGGGTGCTCTTGAATCAGCCACTCACTCTCAGTTCTAGGAAAGCACCATCGGCAAGCCACTTCTAAAAAAAAAAAAAGGCAATATAAGAATTGTCAGGAGTTTGTACTGACTCAAGGATACAAATAATATAAAATAATGGCAACAAGGAGTGCAGGGGAGATTAGAACATCGATGGTCCATTTAACCCAGAGGAAAAGCTACATTTGGTTTCAGGTTTGTTTTTGCTTTTTTGCTTTTTTTAAGGATTTGATGGATATGGCTCTTCCAGTATCCAAATTCTATCTTTGTGCTAACCTTTGAATTACCATGAAAGGTAATTATGACCTACAAAGCCCTACATGGCATCGGACCAGATTACCTCCGAGACCGCCTTCTGCCACCTGAATCCTAGTGTCTGGTTAGGTCCCACAGAGTTCGCCTCCTCAGGGTCACATCAACCAGACAATGTCAGTTTAAGTATTTAAGTATTTATTAGATTTAAGTATTTATTAGATTTGTATGCCGCCCCTCTCCAAAGACTCAGGGTGGCTCACAACAACAACAATACAGTACACAGAGTACAAATCCAATATAAGTTAAAAAATGAAATTTTAAACCCATAAATATTAAAAACAATCATTACAGCACAATCACACTATTCTCATGTATTACAGTCAGGAAAAAAAGGTGATGGGAGAAGCGATAATTCTTCCCCCCATGCCTGGTGACATAGATAGGTTTTCAACATCTTGCAGAAGGCGGGGAGAGTAGGGGCAATTCGAATCTCCAGGGGGAGTTGGTTCCAGAGGGACACCACCACAGAGAAGACTCTTCACCTGGGTCCCACCAGATGGCAACCAGTGCAGGCGCGGAGTGTTGGAGAAATGTGGGCAGATCTTGGAAGCCCCACAATAGCTCTCGCGACTGCATTTTGCGCTGGAAGGACCTAGAGAGAGAGCCTTCTCTGTGGGGGCTCCAGCCTCCTGGAATCAGCTCCCCCCGGAGATTCACCTGCCCCCACCCTCCTTGCCTTCCCAAAAAGTTTAAAGACTCATCTATGTCGCCAGGCCTGAAGTCATTAGGTCTTCCCCCTGACCAAAGAGTATTTTAGTGTGTTTCACGGAGTGAATGATAATGAATGTTTTTAATTACATTAGAATGTTTAGAGTTTTTAATTATATTAATTGGATCTAGATGTACTGTTATGTTTTCTTTGATATGTTGTCAGCCGCCCTGAGTCCCCGGAGAAGGGTGGCATACAAATCCAATCAATCGATTGATCGATCTATCTATCAATCAATCAATCAATCAATCAATCAATAATAAAGGCTTTCCATTTGAATTAAGATGGGCTTGAAAGAAGCAATATTGTGGCTAGGAGAAAAAAGTGGGGAACCATCTATTATTCCAAAATATGAATTAAACCAGGGATGTCTACTTTAGTTAAACTAGTTATCTGACATGTTTATTTATTATTGTTTTTTTGCAATATATGGCACTCTTGTAGTGACAGTGTTGAGTTGTTTTCTGATTCCACAAAGGATCAGTCTTGGCTGTGCTTCTCTCAATGATTTATTCACAGTGTAAGCTATTATGAAAATAGTCTGTCTAAGAAATAAAATATATACTAAAGTAAAAATGCAGCTAGTTGCTTTGAATGTTTTATTTCACTGCTCTACCATATTCTTCCTTTCTCCTCAACTACCTGGTACAGCACGTAATGTTAATTAGAAACTCTTTAGTACTTTATTTGTTGCATTTTTCTGTGGAATGCAGTTCTCAGTGTTACATTCTTTTACCATTATATCCTGTTTCTTATTTATTACTAATTCACTCACATACCAAAAGAAGAGATGTCTAATTATTTGCTCAGATTTAGCCAAACATGGAAGCTTAATGGCAAAGTTCTTAAACTCAGATTTATACCATTCAAAATAGCTTTGGAGTTTAATAAGTCTTTTTACAAGTATTATGCATAGAATCTGTAATTTGTTTTTACTTCCTTTTGCTAACTTCTTTGTGAATGCCAGCTGGCCTAATTTATTAGCTTGTAATTTGGACTGCTTCCAGAAATGCTGCTGAACAAGAAAAAGTAAAAAGAAAAGAAACAACGTTGCATGAATGAACAGAGCACAGTTGAAAAAGCAAAGTTTTCACCCTATTTGAACAAAGCAAATTTGCTGGTTTGGCTTTGCCCCTTCAGATGTTTTAGTAGATAAATTCAACAAATTCCCACATAGGTCTCCATCATTAGATTCCTCTGAAGGGGCAAGGCCAAACCAGCAAGGCACCCCAGAGGTTTTCTAGTTCCTGCTCTTGCCTATACAGTGTTCCCTCGGTTTTTGCGGGTTCGAACTTCGCGAAAAGTCTATACCACGGTTTTTCAAAAATATTTCAAAAATATTAATTAAAAAATACTTTGCGGTTTTTTCCCCTTACCACGGTTTTTCCTGCCCGCTGACATCATAGCTCATTGCCAAACTTTCATCCGCCTTTAATAAATATTTTTTAATAAACTTTAATAAATAAACATGGTGAGTAATAATCTAAATGGTTGCTAAGGGAACGGGAAATTGTAATTTAGGGGTTTAAAGTGTTAAGGGAAGGCTTGTGATACTGTTCATAGGCAAAAATAGTGTATTTACTTCCGCATCTCTACTTTGCGGAAATTCAACTTTCGTGGGCGGTCTCGGAACACACCCCCTGCGAAAATTGAGGGAACACTGTATACCTATATCATTTCAGACAAATAGTTGTGCAGTCTCTTTATGAAGGCCTCCAGGAATGGAGCACCTACAATTTATAAATTTATATAAGTGGGGTTTTTTTCAGCATTACTGGTTACATGTATGTGCCTTTTGCAGGGCACATGCCTTCAAGTCATTCTGATTCCTAATGACTGTCTTGACAAGTCCTTATAATTTTCTTAGTGAGATTCCTGAAATGGTTTTCCATTGCTTGTATCCTAGGTCTTTGAGTGTGTGATTAGGCAAAGTTATCCAGCTAACTTCATATCTAAGATGGAACTAGAACTCATAGTCTCCAGGTTTCTAGTGTGGTGCATTAACTGGAAAGCTGGAATTCAGGATGGGGTTACAAATCTTCCAGAGCTAACTTTCAATGGGGGAGGGGGAATATATGAAAGGCAGGCAGGGTCAGGACATCCAGATATCAGACAGATCATATTCTATATAGTGGGCACAACAATAGAGAAGATATGGATCCCGTTGTGCAAGATATAGTGGGCAAACTTGTTGTCATTGATATCTGACTCACATCAAAGAAGTATTTTGCAATCAATGTATACAGTGGGGGATATCACCCCATTACAAGCAGCATCCATTCATTCTTGAGGAAGGAATAGAACTGGGAGAAAGAAGAAAAAATTCTCTTATTCTCATTCTAATGATTGCTAGGGGTTTTTTGTTTCTTATTTTGAGTGGGGAAGGTTAAATTTTATATTTCTTGTAAGAAAATATAGCTTCCAATTAAGCAAGAATTATGGTAATTTTTATTTTAAAAATACTTACATACACACACACACAGACACGCACACACACACACACACACACACACACACATGTGGTATAAAAACACACTTTAGTTTCAATTGCTGAAGAAACACACTTCTATTTTTAACCATCCAAACTTGCAAGTGAGCTAAATATGAGGGATTTACAAAAGATCTTCAAAGTTCTGGCTGTTGCAGTCTCCCTGCAGTCAAATGAATGTGATATAGACACTTGGTATCCAGCTTTCAATTACAATGTCACAGTTAGCTCATGATTGTGATCTTCTTCTCTTGCCAGCTTTCCACAAGCAAAGTCAATGGGGAAGCCAGTAGGAAGTTGAGAATCATGACCCGGGTGAGGTCCTTTATTGATGACCTTCACTTAATGAAGGCAACCAGGAATGCTAGAATTATCTAAGTGATGCAATAATGTGACATTGAGCATGTGACATGTGACAACTGCATCGCGGAGCAAGTCCAGTCACAATTCCTGTTGAAACTCAAGAACAGAACCAGCAGAAGAATCCTTTTTTTCCTTCAACAACAGCATAGCTTTCATTAAAACAAAACAAAACAAAGACGGAACATCAAAATGAAATCTATGCAGCCAGATCATAAAGTAGAAAAACAAAAGACTCTTGCAGAAGATAATGTTTTACAAAACTGTAGCGCAAAGCAATTTTCCTTATGTCTTCAATTTTTCTTAAAGCTTCTTTTTCCTTTTCCCCTACAAATTCTACTTTTACCCCATCAGATTTTTTTTTGTCTTCCCATCTTTCTTTGAAATCACCTACCTTGAGATCTTTACTTTCCTTTGTTTTGTTTAGACTATTTCTGATTAATCTCCAATCACTTCTTACTGTGCTGGATTATAACTTTACATTACATTAAAAACTTCAGCTGAAACTCAGTTTACTGGGGTCAATGCTGGCGTGAATTATACACCTCTGCATTTATTTACAGTATTTCTTATTCTCAAATTCAAATTTTAATTTCTTTGCTGAGTAGAGCTGATTCTCACCATCATTTTGCCCTCACACATGTACAGGCCATTTCTAAGGGCAGATATACACCATTAATATATTTGTGTGTGTGTGTGTGTGCGTGTGTCTTCAAGTCAGTTTCTAACCCTTGATGACTGCCTAGAACAGAGGTATGAAACTCAAGGTCTGGGAGCCAGATCTGGGCCCAGGGCCACCCTGGAAATAGCGAAAGGCTGGCCAGTGATGCTTCTGTCAGTGAAAATAGGCTCCCAAGCTCCATTTTTGGCTGTGATGGCCTACTGCTACCTTCTGCCAGAGAAAATAAAGTGCAACCCTCCTGAACTCTGTTTTCGCTGTCAGAGTGTTGCAGGAGGCTGTTACAGCCAAAAATGGAGCTTGGGAGGCCATTTTTTCTGGCAGAATGCTTGGACTACCACAGGTGCCCCTGACATTGGTGGCATAAAGCTGGCTGCACATCCCCAGCCACACACCCCCAAGGCCAAACATAACCTTGATGTGGCCCTCAATGAAATCAAATTTGACACTCCTGACCGAGACAAACACCTGCAGTTTTATTGGCAAGGTTTTTCAGAAATGCCTTGCCATTGCCTTTTTCCTAGAGCTGAAAGACAGTGACTGGCCCATGGTCACCCCCTTTGTGCCTAAGGTGGGGTTAGAAGACATCTACACTGTGGCCTCAACATTAAAATTAGTGATTATTTTTTACTTAGTAATGCTACCTGTCTACCTGCTTCTCTTTGCTTCATCATTGACCTCCATCTTACTTGGCTGCTGCATGCTAAAAAGTGCCTACATATAATTTTGTCAGAAGGATTAAAAAAACATAATCATACTGTATACCTTTGCATCAGAGGTGTATCCTTCCTGGTTTGGACCAGTAGTGGGAATTTCCTCCCAGTCGCTGAACTGAGAGTGATGTCTGGCTGGCCATGTCTATGAATCACCATAGGTGCCACCATCTTGTTTTTTGCTTCTGCACATGTGTAGAAGCTGGGCTTTTTTGCTTCTGCACATGCGCAGAAGCAAGGTTTTTGGCACTGCACATGTACACAGTGTGGGATGAAGTGAATCAGCAGCAAGGTAAGTTAGCACCCACCCCTGCTTTGCATCCTGTGTGCAGTGTTTTGATCCATGGAGAAATAGATTGGGGCTTGCATTATAATGCTGTTTTTATCACTCTGGCCTTTCTTGCCTACCTTGCCTGATACTATTGTGTGTGCTGTGGCAGTAATACCCCTTGTCCTCTGGTCATAGACAGACAGAAGAATGAAACTTCTGAGAGCTTTAAAAAAAAAACATTCGCAACTTTTTCACCGTAAAACAATGTTCTTTTCTTGTTTTAACCAATTCAGAAGGGAAGCAAGCAAGCTATGATAAAATGGTTCAGAGAGAATGGTAGCGTCCAAAGCATAAGAAGACATTGATATCTAGGAACATATTTCTTAACCTGGTTTCATTTCCAACCAGTTTTCTCATGGGTGATATGCAGTTTAAGACCATAGTATATCTGTATATCTTCGTCTTCCCTCTATCCGTAGAGAAATTTTCTGTTGCTGAGAGAGACAGTCACAATAAACTATATTTAGAGTGCTTACAAAGCAGTCAAATGCATTAAATTAATCATGTATTATTTGCACTCCTATAATAATGGCTGACGGTGATGTCACTTAATTAACCAATTAAGCAGTCAGCATCACTCCAAAGGACTTGCAATTCTATATATAGAGGGAAAAATTGGCTTGTTTTTGTAACAGCCCAGTAATGCGTGGTTAGCATTTAAACCTAATTTTGGTCTACATGAGACATGTACCTCTTTGTGTATTTGTACCTCCTACTCCTGCTTGTTTTACACAGCACATTAGATTGTTCAATGAGCTTTTGAGTTCATAATGCTATGATGTAGCTCAAAGTAGAAGAAAGATCTGCTATGTATACAAACATCCATGCATACATCTATGCATACACACAAACATACACACACAAACACACACACAGATACACACACAGGCCCTGCTACAATGAAGAACCTGGATTTATTATAAAGATAATATATTATGCAACCTGATTGCTGCTTCCACCATTTATCGTCCTTCTTTAATCATTTATTCAGTAAATTGCCCTTTCATTTATTTTCTCAATAACATGTCATTTCTAAAAAGAATAGCACTTACAATGCTTTCCAAAGTATATTACAAACTTCTGTTGACTAAATTCCAGCAAAAGTTCTGGAACCATCTTCACCTGATAGACAGCATCTGTTTTGAAGCAGTAACTAGAAAGGCCAGCCATGACAAATAGTTCATTTAGTTTCATAATACCTATCTTAGAACATTTCAATATTCAATTGAGATTTCTAATGAAGATGAGATGCAGTCTGCTCCTTCAAGAGATAAATATTTCCGACATGTGAAGTAGAAAAATACTTGAGGTTGCACCTTTGCACTATATTGATGTATATTTACCATCTCCCTGCTCTTTCTGGGAGAAACAAAATTCCATAAATTGTGATGATAGCTGAAACAAGTCCTCCAGGAGTTATGTGTGAGGGGAAGAGTACTACATTATAAGACTCACAAGTAGGAAGCTAAAGTTGGCTTTAACCCAAAGTGGTGACATTTTTCTACAGATATAGGAAGAGAAAACTTCAGCCAAGGTCTGACCTTACTGATTTTGCCCAGAGTTTTGTTGTTTTACCTGAATGCCAATCATTTAATTTGTTACCATATCTTTCACTCCATAAGGGGCATTCCCCACCCTACCCACCCCCTAAAATGGATGGTGCTGGTCCTTTGGTGAATAGCAGATGGGCCGCAGGATCCCTTTACAGTGCTGAAGCCCACCTCTTCTGCCTTTGTCATTGCCCACCTCTTCTGTCTCTTTTCTGCAGTGCAGAAGTGAATAAGTAGAGAGGCACATGAGAGTACACTTATCTGTGGTCCTCTCAGGCTCTGCCTGATATTTTTTTCCCTTGTCTTTTTCCTCTAAACCTAGGTGCATCTTATGGTCAGAGGTGTCTTATGGAGTGAAAAACACAGTATGCTTATAAGTGCTAAGATTCACCTGGATTATGATGGGGAAACAAATGAAATGATACATGTTTTTGTTAAGATTTGGAGATCCCAATATGCCCACCATTGTGAGCAGACATTGGATCTTTTAATCTTCTAAATTGTTTACAAAAGTGGTATATATTGCATTAGCAACCACAATAGGCACTTGTAACTTGATCACTAGGCAAAACTTTCTTTAATTTTCTTTGGTTTATAGACTTTTGAAGGTCAAAAATAAAGGATTGGTCATACGTTTTCATCACTGTTATATCTACCAAAAGTCGCTGTATGAAACAGGTGCTAAACAAGGACTACTTGTATTTAAAATGCATAGGATTGGGATAAATAAATTAAAACAAGCCTTATTTCTGGGTACTGGAGCATCACAGTGGTTCAATGGTAAAAACACAGGGCTTGTCAGCTGGAAAACCAGCAGCCCAAATTCGAGAGGGCACCTTTGCACAGGTTCACCTAGTGCACCAATTGTGACTCTACTTGGATCAAGAGGCTCTTCTCAGTTACTCATGTCCTTGTTACCTCACAGTTAGATTATTGCAACATGCTCTGAAGCGTGTTCGGAGACTGAAGTTGGTCCAGATAGGTTGTTGTGTGCAAGTTGTTGTGCGCGAGGTGTTGCACATAGGTTCACACACATTATTCCAATCCTCCACAAACTGCACTGACTCCTGATTGGTCTCTGGATGCAATTCAAGGTGTTGGTCATTACCTTTAAAGTCCTAAATGGCTTAGGGACAGACTATCTTCAAGACTGCCTTCTACCACATAGCTCCCAGCGACCAGTAAGGGTCCTCCAAGTCCCATCAACTAAACAGTGTTGGCTGGCAGGTCCATGGAGCCTTCTCTATGGCTGCCACAGCTCTCTGGAACCAGTTACTTCCTGAGGTCCAAACTACCTCCACCCTATTTGTCTTCCAGGAAGTGGTTTTTCCAACAGGCCTGGGACTGTTGATCCTATGGTGGTAATCAGCGAGATCCGGCCATGAACAGTATGTGGGGGTTTAATTGTTGTATTGTAAATTGTATTTAAACTGTTTTTAGAGGTTTTAACATTATTATTGATGTTTTGTGTGTTTGCTGTGAGCCCCCTAGAGTCCTTGGGGGGGGGGATTTGGGTGGCATAGAAATTGAATAAATAAGTCATGCATGCATACATACATACATACATACATACATACATACATACATACATACATATTAGGCAGTATGGCTAAATAAGTCATTCATACATACATACATACATACATACATACATACATACATACATACATACACAATACATAATTAAATAAATAAATAAATAAGTAAGTAAAATAATAAACAAATAAATAAATAAATAAATTCCTTGATGTCACACTGGCCACATGGCTGCAAAAATGTCTTCAGACAGTGCCGTGTCAATGGCCTTGATACAGAGATGAACACTGCCTAGTATAATTGGCAACTAGTGGATTAAAATACACAGGAAACGTCTTTTTTATTTCAAGGAATTACAGAACAATCTTATTCATATTAGTTTAAAGTAGGATATATAACTTGAGCAACGAGGCTTGTCTCCAGAAGTACACCTCCCAGGTATTTCCAAAGTTATTACCAAATTGTCATAGTTAATGTGAAATGACTAAATACACAGGGGAAAAAAATAATTGCATTTAACTAAGCTTTAATAATATTAAATTAATTTTAGTCATAGAAACATAGAAACATAGAAGATTGACGGCATAAAAAGACCTCATGGCCAATCTAGTCTGCCCTTATACTATTTCCTGAATTTTATCTTAGGGTAGATATATGTTTACCCCAGGCATATTTAAATTCAGTTACTGTGGATTTACCAACTACGTCTGCTGGAAGTTTGTTCCAAGGATCTACTCTTTCAGTAAAATAATATTTTCTCATGTTGCTTTTGATCTTTCTCCCAACTAACTTCAGATTGTGTCCCCTTGTTCTTGTATTCACTTTCCTATTAAAAACACTTCCCTCCTGAACCTTATTTAACCCTTTGACATATTTAAATGTTTAGATCATGTCTCCCCTTTTCCTTCTGTCCTCCAGACTATACAGATTGAGTTCATTAAGTCTTTCCTGACACGTTTTATGCTTAAGACCTTCCACCATTCTTGTAGCCCATCTTTGGACCCGTTCAATTTTGTCAATATCTTTTTGTAGGTAAGGTCTCCAGAACTGAACACAGTATTCCAAATGTGGTCTCACCAGCGCTCTATATAGTGGGATCACAATCTCCCTCTTCCTGCTTGTTATACCTCTAGCTATGCAGCCAAGCATCCTTCTTGCTTTTCCTACTGCCCGACCACACTGCTCACCCATTTTGAGACTGTCAGAAATCACTACCCCTAAATCCTTCTCTTCTGAAGTTTTTGCTAACACAGAACTGCCAATACAATATTCAGATTGAGGATTCCTTTTCCTCAAGTGCATTATTTTACATTTGGAAACATTAAACTGTTTCCAAATGTAAAATAATGCACTTGGGGAAAAGGAATCTTCAATCTGAATATTGTATTGGCAGTATTGGCAATTAAGTCAAACTTAATTTTTGGCTTGGCCTATTTCTTCTTTCTGTCTTGCTGAATTATGATTTTAGCAAGACATTCTAGGAAAATTGTAGCCTCTGGCTCAAAAGGAATTGAATAATCCTTAGAAGTAAATCTGTGTTCAAATGGCTTTGCTCTCTTTAACTGTGGGCAAAAATGTGTATTATTGTTTTAAAACGTTCAGGTTTACAATTGGAAGGCACTCTCTTATTTTACTTCAGGAGAACACCCTTAAAAGAAAATTATGTTTTCTTTATTTTTTGAAACAGCTCTTCTGGGGTGAAGACAACTGTAGTATATTTTCTTTAGTTAGAAATGGTCTCTCACATTGCATTGTCACTTTCAGTTGGCATATTTCACTTTTAAAATATACATGGAATTTAAATATGCAGCTAAAATGCTTTGCCTGCATATAACGTACACATGGCAATTCAGCAAGTCATATTTAATATTTTCTAAAGGACTCTTTTCTATCTTCTGAATGTCAAGAGAAAGATAATATGTAACAGTAATGTTCTTAAAGGATATGGAAATTTGTGACCAAGTCTATATCATTCAATATTGTACACATAGTACAAAATATCCTGTATTTTCCCCCTCACTATAAATTTAAAATAAATTGTTAACAAGTAGAACTGCATAGGGATGAATGTCTGCTAGTCTATTAATGGGGATAATAGGAAATAAACTCTTGGCTTTTTGTTTATGTTTAGAAATGCAGGAAAAGATGAGGAGTTGTTGTATTCACTTGTTTCTTCTGTCACCAATGCATAAATATATACAGATGAAAATTTATTTCATCCGTACATTTTGCACAAGATAGTTCTATACTCATTTCAGCCATTTTCTCCTATACTCTCCTGTAAAAATATCACAATTTTAACAGACATTGTTGTTCCAAGTAGTTTTTTTTTTAATTCAAAAGAAGATGTAATTGATTTTTTTTCCTAACAAAACATGTATAGCCATTTTCGGAAATGAGCATCATTGGTTGTCAGTTCACCTACATGGTTATAAAACCTGACTTGATAGTAGGACTCTGGATAATCCCTTGTTTTCTTAATTAAAGAAATATGGATATCCAATAGTATTTATCCAAAATATTTTTTTTTAAATAGAAATTATTTAAACTACTACAAAAAATATATGATAATGGAGGTCATCCCATTAGAGCTAATGTCAATGCAACATAATGTAGTATTGAGCACTGTTCTTCCATTCTCTGTAACATCTTGGCAGGTGATTCCCTACTATACATTACTCATAGTCTCTTTAGATATTGAGTTTATTCTCTAACAGTGCTTGGCTGACCCTATCCAAGCTCCAAATCTAAGCATAATTGATTACTGCTTAAATGAGACATCATCAAGAAATCCCAGAGTTCATGCCATGTTGAGGAGTTGAAAAATATCTTAATTGTTTAAAAGAAAGCAATGACAAATTTGTTCTGTACTATTGTCAAGACACCTGCAAGATTGTGTCCATGTTGTCTCACCTAAAGTTCAGTTTGAAATGTCTTTACTTTAATGCAAGGTGTAAGGGTTCAAATAATACAAAATTATATGAAATTCTGAAATACAATCAATATTTCAAGTACTATAATTGCACATAGAGTAGAGACCCTCATTTCTTCTCAGAGCCTTTGAATAAATTTTGGAGACTACCTGGACAAATCTTTGACAAAGCTTTTGGGCAAAGTTTTTCAGAAGTCATTTGCCATTGCCTCTTTCCTTTCATCCTCGGGTCAGAAAAAGTGATTGGTCCAAGATCAGCAGATAACTTACACCTAAGGCAAAATCACAGTCTCCCAGTTTCTAACCTGATGTCTCCAATTTTGAAACTATCATTTCTTAGACATTAGGTAGAAAGTTCAATGAACAACTGGATAGTTTGAATCAATTCTCAAAGCATTGTGATGAATTAAAACAGACAAAAGAAGAAGAAAAATCCAATTGTGTGTAGAACTTGTAGTCAAAATTAGTTCAGCAAGAAAACTGTCAATGTTAAACTGACAATTGTCAAGTTTATAGAAGCTTAGCTATACATTTTGTAGGCTGGGAAACCTGGCTAATCAGAAACAAAGGGAAAGTAGTCACTGAAAGTAGGAGGGATGGAGAGAGAAAGAGAGAGGGAGAGAAAGAATGAATTCATTTTAATTCTACTCTTTAGCATAACATGACTATTCCCAAATCTCTAAATTATTCCTTCCAGTAATCCCTAATTTTGTTCTGTTAGAGGGACTCTCATTAAAATTACTCTGCTTCCTCACCGTCTCTTTTAATCTTAACAATTAACAATTACTTCGTCTCTTTGAGTACATTCTTTGTACTATATTTTGATGAGATATCTTTGCCTCATCACTGCCCCTACAGGACTCATTCCCAACCTCTAGTCTCCAACACTGTCTGCTCCTTATATTCAGAACATTCCTGATATACAGAACATGTAAATAACTTTGCTACCAGCATGCGTGCACAATGCTTTTTTGAATGCATAGACATGTCCAGGGATTGTGGGCGGAGCCTCCTGCAGCCAGTACTACCGGTTCTAAGAACCAGTCCAAACCAGGAGCCACACACCCCTAGAACATTCTATCAGTGCAAAAACATACACATAGACATTATCCTCCATATTGAAGCAAAAACAGCAACTCTCTGCCCTTAATAGGGAAATGAATGAGATGAGAGAAAGCAGTAAAAGTTGGGAAGAGGTAGGGTAAAGGAGAGGGAAGAAAAGGGTTTGTAGGTTATGTTGTACATATTCCTGGTCAGTTGGAGGATGATGAAAATATTGATAGTGTTTATGAATTAGTGGGGGGCCCAGGGTTACAGGTAGTAGAACAGGTGGGAGGCCAGCCACAGGATGGAGCTATAAGTTCAGGATCTAGTGAGGGAGAATCAGACACTCACTGGGTAAACCCTAAATTCAGAAGGGCCCAAAAATGTAGAGAATAGGTGTCTGGAAGAAGATATTAAGGAGAGGAATGGGTTAAATACTGTAGTGATGTATTTGGCATGTCAGGGGGTCAGTGGGGAAGAAGGGTGGAGTTTCAACATTGCCGAAGAAAAGAATGGAGGTTTTTCTTGCCGCAAGTAAGCAAAAGTATTCTATGTTGATTAACAGTCAGGGCTGCTGTTTTAGAAATCATACTGTTAGGAAAATAAATCTTGTTAAGTGGAGAAGGAATGTGAGAAATGCAGTTAAGGGAGATAACGGACCAACAGATAAGTGCCTGTATAAATGTGTTTGAATTCCAGAAGAGCAGAGAAATAAATGGAGTTTCTTTATTCATGAAATAATGCATTTAATGAGAGTTATTTGTAATTGCTAAATTTCTACCAGAAACCAGAACAGGTTACAGAAAAGTTAAATTCATAACTAAACGGTTATATTTAGGCATATAAATGTGCCATTTTCAAGTAATGGTTAATTAAGGTAATTTTCAAAGTCACTCATATTTTTACTTGAAAATTTTGCTGTCATGTCATTCTGTTCTTTAAAAAAATATTTTATTGATTATAAAGAATAAAACAAACAAACAAACATAACACATAAGACATAACAAAACATTAAATGCAGGGGAGAAAACCTCATCATGTAGATCCCTGAAGAGGTTTCCTCCCCTGCTTCATTTAAGGGAATTACTTGAAAGAAACATTATTTGTTCCTATTAATCAAACAAATATATTTCTATTTAGTATCCTGAACTGAGAAGTGCTCTTCCAGAAACATTTTTATTTCAGTTATAGTACATGGTTGTCTTCTTCAAGCCTATCCTATGATATCAAGCTTATCCAAAGAGATGGCAGGAGTTTTGAGTCGACTTTTTAATTAAAATTTTTAGTCTTCTCAATGCTTTCTTGGGACATTTGATATCGTTGAAGAAAGTATTTCTCAACATCTTTATTATCTATTCAGCGATATTCTATATAAGACTACTAGATCTATGTCACAAAAATATGCATCTCCACTAGATGGTAGGAAAAAGAATATTTTCTGTATTTTAGCACTTCCTTCAGGATTAGAATTTTTGCTACAAAATCTGATAGCCTTGGCTTTTTGAGACTATAATATTACTGACACTTAATAGTGGAAGATTGGGTGTCCCAAACAGGGGTGGGTTCTCCTTCCCTTCCCTACTGGTTTGCAACATGACGGAAGTGCATGTTTTGCATGTGCTGCCATCACGTCACACAAATTTGCCCACATGTCTACAACACTCCATGGCCTGCATTGGTTGATCAATTTCCGGTCACAATTCAAAGTGTTGGTTATAACCTTTAAAGCCCTACATGGCATTGGACCAGAGTACCTCCGGAACCGCCTGCTACTGCACGAATCCCAGCAACTGATAAGGTCCCACAGAGTTGGCCTTCTCCGGGTCCCATCAACTAAACAATGTCGTCTGCTGGGCCCCAGGGGAAGAGCCTTCTCTGTGGCAGCCCCGGCCCTCTGGAATCAACTGCCCCTGGAGATTAGAACAGCTCCCACCCTCCTTGTCTTTCGTAAACTACTCAAGACCCACCTATACCACCAGGCATGGGGGATTTAAGACATCTTTCCCCCAGGCTCCTTATAATTTATGTTTGGTATGTATGTGTTGTCTGGTTTTAATATGATAGGGTTTTAGTTATTTCTTTTAATATTAGATTTGTGCCATTATAATATTGTTTTTATCATTGTTGTGAGCCGCCCCGAGTGTTCGGAGAGGGGCAGCATACAAATCTAATTAATAATAATAATAATAATAATAATAATAATAATAATAATAATAATAAATGTCCCTCTGCACATGCACAGAAGCCTCTGCGCATGTTTAGAGGATTCTTTGCTGGCTGTGGTAACAGGAGAACCAGTTCTGGGGTGTAGACAGCTGGCCACTGCTGCTGGCCAGTTCGGAGAGCAGGTGAAAATTTCCAACACCGGTACATGAGAATCGGTCCAAATCGGCAGCAACCCACCACTAGTCCCAAACCTGCCCTCTCAAAAGCTTTTTGGGTTTTCATAATCTGGTCCTGCTTCCTGCTTGGTAGTTCTTCATATCACCAATATCATTCAAGGATTGCTTCACATAGAAGCTAAAGTTTAACCATATTGTACAAGGAAAAAAGAAAGTCTTTCGTACTCTACGCTTCCTTTTTGACAATGAAAAGGTCACCATTCCAAAGTTGAAATAGTTTCTATAATATCACCTTCTGGCTATCTGGCACTGAGCCATAGTGACTAAAAGATTCAGCTTTTCAGCCCTTTATCACCCTTCTTTGGAGATAAACCTCAGAGGAGATAAAATAATAATAATATTATTTTTTAAAAAGGACAAGATAAAATGTAACATCCACATTTAAGACTCAGAATTTAAACACAGAGATTCAATGCAGAAGACAATATTACGGCACTGCCTGGATCACATCAGTTTTTCAATTAGAAATACAAGAATTCCCCTCCCAACCACCACCCCCTGCACACTATTCCAGGCAAAGTACAAAGTGAAGTTGGTATGGCACAATTGAAACCCTTTGTTCAAAATCTGCAGAGACTAGACAGAGGTATTAGATAGTTTACAAGAAGAGGCTAAAGAAAACAAAATATACCATTATGAATGCATCTTAAAATATTCATAAATTCTGCTAGTAATTGTTCTGTCTGGGTCACTCCAGAAGCCAATACCAACCCAAAAAGAGAATCCAGACACACTGGTAAAAGGCAAAGGCAATTTTATAAAATTCAAGAAAAACACAGGTAACAGAAAATGTCCTTACAAACAGGAAAATGCTGTATCTTCAGATATATCTACGAAGGCAAAAGTCCATGCAGCAATACAGAATTCTTGCTGCCAAGCC
Source organism: Erythrolamprus reginae (assembly GCF_031021105.1). Lineage (NCBI taxonomy): Eukaryota > Metazoa > Chordata > Lepidosauria > Squamata > Dipsadidae > Erythrolamprus > Erythrolamprus reginae. Next base: position 191,137,921 of record NC_091952.1, on the reverse strand, counting down.
GAGGCTGTAGATAGCAGACCTACATCTCCCATGGGTCTTCCAAAGCTGCTGGGCCACAAGCCAGGAACAGAGACGCCAAGAAACAAGACAGGATAACGCAACTCCAAACTGATAACACTCCACATGGCTTCAAGGGCTTGCCTGCCTTTTAAACTCTGCTAAGGAGGACCACACCCAAACCCAGCTGTTCCTAATTCAGTGCTGATAATACTTCTTTAATTGCTCCTTTCTTTGATCTGACCGTCTCTGTCGCATGTCAATGACGGCTTGAGCTTCATCACCTAATGACTCCAAACTACTGGCTGGGGAGAGCCCCCCTCCCCGGGGCTCTCATGCTGTTCTCCTTCATCCCATTCCTGATTTTCCTCTCCCCCATCTGACTGTTCGGCCCCCTCCTCTTCGCTGTCATCCTCCTCTGGGCATAGAGCCAGCAGAGACACAGCCGGTCCCTGAGCAGCCTCAGGCTGAACCACAACAGTAATGCATGCCCCAATTCTAGGGACAGAAAAGCTAAGAGAAAGAGAAAAACATGTATCACAGCACAGAAAACAGAGATAAATATTGCTGATTACAAACTATATATTTTACTTCCTTCTATAACAGGGGTGTCAAACTCGTGACCTGTGGACTGGATGTGTCAAGCACTGGCCACACCTACCCTCATTTTAGTGAAGGGGGAAAAGTCACAATTTTTCACACGATGAGAACGTGACAATGTGAGTTTAACACCCCTGATCTACAGAAACAGATGGATTCCTGATGCAAAGAATTCTCTGCTTCAATTTCCTGGCCTTCACTATTTTCTCAGAGGTTCCAAAGATTGATTGGAAGTTTCTGGGGATGACAGAAATCTTGTTCCTTACCCCCAGTCTCTTTCCAGGATTTTGCACTTTGGTAACAAAAACACATTTAGAGCACATAGGTGCTTAGAAGCTGGATTATCAGACTTTGTCCATGACAAACAGCCAGCTCTTATTCTGAAGACTGTGACTTGTTGTTTTTATAATAGCAAATTTATAAAATATTACAATAAAAATATAAAAATCAATAGATAGATATAAAAAGAATAAAAAGTATAAAGGGGAAAACATTAAAAAATAAGATTATAGTAAAGAAAAACATAGATAATTTCCCTTTCATCACAACTTTAGTAACTTATCACCTCTACTTATAATGCAACCAGTAAATTCTTCTTTCTATTTCCCATCTTTTATCTACAAACAAATGCTTCAAACCTCAGTGTTCAGCCCTGATCAGCAAATGTGTGTTATATAATAGTAAACACTGTTAAAATTAACTTCTGGGGTCTATAGTTCAGAAATCCCATCCATTGTTAAAATATTTTGCTTCATTCTGTATTAGTAAATCATTTGTAAGTGTTCTTCTCCTTTAATTATAATATTTCACTCCTTCTGTTGAGGCTGTGGGCTGGGAGAATGTATTCTGGAATGTAGGTTATATACACAATGGAGTCTTTGAAATTTGCATTCTGAATTATATAAATAAAAGAAAAAAATAACAATTCCATTAATGCATTGTCTTTAATCATTCTAAATGGGAAGCTATAGGCAAGGGTTGCAATAAGTGGGAGAACATAGATCTAGTCAGCCCTTAGGAAAAAAATAAAAGAAAGCATTGCAATGAATATGCACAGTTCAGGATTGCAACCATTGCCTGGACTTTCTCTGTTTTGTGGGATACTTACAATTTTCTATTGATTTTAGTAGGCACTTCCAATTTCTGTCTGTTTTGGAAGAGCTCTCTAATATAAATCAGGAAATCAACTATCCAGTCAAAGTGATTACCTTCGCTTTTCATTTTTATATTTCTCTTCAGTCTTCCTTCCCTTGATACTTCTTTTTCTTCCATTTCTCTCAACCCCCTCTCCTTTAATCTATTTCATCATCTGCCCTACCCAGTAAACAGAAGTTTTTTTCCACCCTAATCAGTTGCAATTTATCACTATTGAAATACCACCTCATTGTTCAGTGAATTTTCTAACATTTTAGAAGATGTTTTCTTTAACACTTTCCGTATTATTGGAAATCTCAGGGGTATTTCAAGTCTTTGGGGCACAAGGAATCAGAGATTCTGCAGCATCTCTGCTAGAAGATAATTATGCATTAAAGAAGAAAATTCTTGCACAGCTCTGGCAACTTGTAACCAAGGTAATCAGAAGAATCTCACATCCCACCACAACATTATCATCCAAAATTTATTTCCCTTTTTAAAAATTGATGATAATTTCTTCTCTGTCAAATCAAAAGCATTAGGGAATCTCATGAGAAAATGAGCAAGGATGAAAATTTTGACTTGTAAGCTGCACGGATTGAAATCATAACAGATGTGGAGCATGGATATTGAGATACTAGATGCTTAACTAAACTGAATAGAGAGAAGCAGTATTTAAAACCTCTTTCACGAAGAATCTGATCTTTAAAAAATAAATTATTGGAAACATTGAACAAAAATAATAATCAGGCTGAAAAGGGTAATTTGGCCATTCTGACTATAATAGCAACTATTACTCATTAAAAACTTCCTAGGACCTGGCTGGAGTTTAACAGAAAAATAATGAACATGTTTTTCAGTTAAATGTTAAGACGGATCTGTAAACTATGAAGAACTTTGGAACTGTGATTTATGAAGCAAGTACTCACAACCAAAATAAAGGAAATAAGAAATAAGAATTAGGACAGAAGGATAATAATATATTTCTCAGAGTAAACATATGCAGGCACGTATTCATTTGTAAATATTTTTCTTCTTTCACTAACAAATATTTAAAATTTTTGAAGATGACATATACTGTGCTAGCCTGCTTCTGCTGCTCCAAATTGCCTAACACGGCAAACCCATAATCTTAATATAATCTGAACAGGGGCAGGCTATCATTCCCGGCCCTACCAGAATGGGCCGGGAGTGTGCCCCCACTCCCCCCATCGCATGCGAGCACAGTTTCTGGGGGGGGGGGTTCCAGAAAAACACGGAAATGGGCAAACAAGTAAGTGCCCACTCGCCGCCGCTGTTTGCCCCCCCACCGTCCACGCTGCCAAGAGGCAAGCGAGAGGCGAGCAAGGTGAATGGTGGCATGCAGGCAGTGGGGGGCAAATGACGGCGGGCATCAGCAAGTGGACACTTGTTTGCCCATTTCTGCATGGGTGGTGGTGGGAGCTGACGCGAGAGGTGAATGGATGGGGAAGGCAGCACTCATGGCGGGGCAGGGCAGGCGTAGGTCCGGGGAAACGCCGGTGGCGCATGCACGCCCAGCATTGCCACCGGAGCTAGGCTACACACTACCTGGGCACCACTGGAACTGTGTTCCCTCCGTGTAGGCTGGGGCCCCTCACTGAATCTGATCTTGCAGGTGATAAAGCTATAGGCCCACTCAAAATGAAAATTTCTCATTCAATTAGGCAAGTTTCCTAGCAACCCATGTAATGGGTTGCATCACTCTACAAGGGCATGCCAATTGTCATTCTTCCCAGTATTGTTCCCAAATGAACAAGTTTTAACAAGGTGCCATGTCTTTCTACCCTGTTAAGATGAGGGAGACTTCCTCCTGAGGAATCATTTAGGGCTTTTGGTAGTTCTGCATGCCCATGCATTGAGAATAGGTTCCTCATCTTCTTCCTCATTGTTGATGGGAGCTTCTGAAAGCCCTGGCTGAATCTCCACCTCTGGCACTGAGTCCTCTCCAACCACCTCACAGTTCAACTTGGGTGCCAGCTACACACGCCACTGGCCTATCACCACTTAACTCCTTTTGCTATCAGAATCAGCTACCAGCTGCACAGGCTGCTGGCGGGCCACAACACTAAAAGAGTTTAGTTGGCTTTCCAATGGTGCTTAATCTAGATCACTGCTTACAACCATTGTCAAACTATTATGTCTCAAATGGATCCATATAAACTGAATGTCTCTACTTTGGCAGATTTTAGGGAAAATATCTATAGGCAAGATATAAAATTTGAGAAATTAGGCTGGATTAATAATGTATAGAACTCTGTGGCTCTTAAATTTAAGAAACTATTCTTCCAATCAACATGTTTTTAATCAAACTATTGCTTGTATTCTAACAACATGTATTTGAGAATGAGAATGGAACTGCATACATACAAGAACCTAGATGTATTATATGGTAAATATGTTGAAATATATCCTAGTATAACCTGTATTTCCTCATTGTGTATTAGTTAGCTACCATTCCAGAACAAATTTTGAGGGTGGAGAAAGTTATCGGATAGACACTTTTCTTATTAGGATTCACATATCCAACATGTCCTGTTAGTTCTACTTTAATATGGTTCCAGGGAAAAGATCTTGGCTTCATTAAACTAGGCAAAGTTTTCCTGATGTTACACACAGACATTGAAACCTCCATAAAAATATGGAGCCTTGCTTTAAATACTTTAAATGCTACATTTAAAACATTCTGGCAGTCTTTTTTCTAACCAAGTAGTAGAGCTCTAGAAGGTCAATTGTTCAGATGAGACTAACATAAAGCAACTTTGCATGTATCTATAATTGAGTTAATCTTTTCTTTTTCAGTTTGCTTATCCAATTTGAAGTGTTTTTCATACAGCTTTTATATCTCCATAATGGTTCATCTGTTTCAAACATGCTGAACACTGCCCCAACCTCCCAAATTAATTAGTAAGTATGCTAATTATTTAGTTTTTCCATAGAGTGGGAGCGGAGAGGGAAAAGTGTTGTGTTTTATATCCTTTGTAGCCATGTTGTGAATCTGAATGATTTACTCTCGGATTGCTTCGGGAGCACAAATCATCATTGCTGAAGAACTGTGTGTGACCTCTCAACATTCGAATGCTTTGGAAAATGCTTGGCTGGCATCTATAAGAAAAACAAACTTACTTTAATGGTAAAGGCACCATTGTCTGTCTGTCTGTCTGTCTGTCTGTCTGTCTGTCTGTCTGTCTGTCTGTCTGTCTGTCTGTCTATCTATCTATCTATCTATCTATCTATCTTTATATCTTTATATCTATCTATCTATCTATCTATCTATCTATCTATCTATCATCTATCTATCATCTTTCTATCTTTCTATCTTTCTATCTTTCTATCTTTCTATCTTTCTATCTTTCTATCTTTCTATCTTTCTATCTTTCTATCTTTCTATCTTTCTATCTTTCTATCTTTCTATCTTTCTATCTTTCTATCTTTCTATCTTTCTATCTTTCTATCTTTCTATCTTTCTATCTTTCTATCTTTCTATCTTTCTATCTTTCTATCTTTCTATCTTTCTATCTTTCTATCTTTCTATCTTTCTATCTTTCTATCTTTCTATCTTTCTATCTTTCTATCTTTCTATCTTTCTATCTTTCTATCTTTCTATCTTTCTATCTTTCTATCTTTCTATCTTTCTATCTTTCTATCTTTCTATCTTTCTATCTTTCTATCTTTCTATCTTTCTATCTTTCTATCTTTCTATCTTTCTATCTTTCTATCTTTCTATCTTTCTATCTTTCTATCTTTCTATCTTTCTATCTTTCTATCTTTCTATCTTTCTATCTTTCTATCTTTCTATCTTTCTATCTTTCTATCTTTCTATCTTTCTATCTTTCTATCTTTCTATCTTTCTATCTTTCTATCTTTCTATCTTTCTATCTTTCTATCTTTCTATCTTTCTATCTTTCTATCTTTCTATCTTTCTATCTTTCTATCTTTCTATCTTTCTATCTTTCTATCTTTCTATCTTTCTATCTTTCTATCTTTCTATCTTTCTATCTTTCTATCTTTCTATCTTTCTATCTTTCTATCATCTATCTATCATCTATCTATCATCTATCTATCTTTCTATCTTTCTATCTTTCTATCTTTCTATCTTTCTATCTTTCTATCTATCTATCATCTATCTATCTATCTATTTATCTATCTATCTATCTATCATCTATCTATCATCTATCTATCTATCTATCTATCATCTATCTATCATCTATCTATCTATCTATCTATCTATCTATCTATCTATCTATCTATCTATCTATCTATCTATCTATCTATCTATCTATTTGACTTCCATGGTGTTTAATCCCAAAAGACTCAGGGTGGCTTACAACAATAATATACAAATAAATACAGAACAATAAGAAATTTAATGTAGTATCTAAAACTATAAAGCCCCGTATTAAAAAAACCTATTAATTATAAAACCATCATAATCACATGTATACGTACCATTCATGCAGTTTGGCCTTATCAGGTGTTAGTTCATGGCCCCTCAGGCCTGCCGGCAAAATCAGGTTTTTGTGGCCTTATGGAAGACCAGTAGGTGGGAGCAATATGGACTACAGGGGGTAGTTGGTTCCATAGGCCCGGGCCGGCTACAAAAAAGGCCCTCCCCCATGGTCCTGCCAGCCTGCATTGCTTAGTCGATGGGATCCGAATAAGGCTAACTCTGTGTGCTCTTATTGGTCTCTGGGAGGTATATGGCAAGAGGCGGTCCCGTAAATAGTCTGGTCCTGAGCCCTGTAGAGCCCTATCTGCCAATGTTTAGAAGTGATTTAGATCATGAAGCTTCAACATCATTATATGCTGAAGTGACTGGTCACCAGTGGCCACAATGGCAGAGCAGGTTAGATGGCCTATGAATGAAGCATCCAGCTGTGCTTTGAAGCAGGCTCGTATAAAGCATCTCTTGGAAGTGGTGTCTTCATTTCTAAGAGTAAAGAGAAGTGATCATGTTGAAGTACAACATCAGCACCTCCTCCTGCACTGTACAGATGGACATCTGAACTGAACTTCCATCTCATTTTACAAATGGTACTTCAAGGTTACTCATGCTCCTTCTCGGTCACCGGACACTGTCTTCACAGCACTCTGCCTGAAGCTCTCTGTCCAAGTGAATCTAATTCACCTCACATAGGCATAATAGAATGTATGGGCTTTTTCTCTTATAAGAAAGAGAGTTGTCTAATGTGAACATGAACAGCAGAGGACATGGTTTGGTATGGTGTGCAACCTAGCATGAATCTGAAATTAAATGTACTTGCTGCAGGAGCTATTTGTACAGTGTGAAGTGACTACCAACAATTTGTATTGCCGTTGCTAGGAGCTATCAAAAGAAATGTCAGTCCTCACAGCAAGTGATGAAATTTGACATATGGCATCAAAGCATCATTAAAATTACACCTGCTGCAGAAGTACTTGTATCTTTCAGGGGACTTTCAAGCAGAAAAGGTTACTCCAAGAATGCAAAAGGGCAGGACTCATTTTCTTTTCCCTTAACACACAATTAGGAAGCTGAGAAGTTAAGGGGCAAATGAGGGAGAAAAAAAGGAGTAGAATAATAATAATTATTAAAAATAAGAGGATAGAATGTGATTTTTTTTCAGTGGGGAATAAAATTCTTTGCAAAGGTTACTCTGTTAAGTTTCCCCATTCCAAACATTCAGTTATCACTGCTGGCATTAAGAGAGTTTAGAGACAAATAAGGTTGGATTTGTTTCACAATGGCATAAAGAAGGGATTGCTTTGGGAATACGGAATCAATTAGTGCAATTACATTGGAAATATTAAATAATCATATATGTTCCTAGATATTTGTGATTTCTTTCTTTCTTCCCAAGAATTTAAGTTGCCCAAGTATGATTTATTCATTGTTTAAGTAGAATAAATCTAATTTAGTTCCACTTAATCCCTACTGAATTAAATGTAAGTAAGGGATGATGATCCTTGTGTTGATTGAAGCCAAAGGTAAAACTGTAGAAGAGAAGGTGCAATGAGGAAATGATGATGCAAAGCTGCATAACCACATCATATTTATGAACATAATCATTTTTTATTTTTGTCTTTTTTAAAAGGAAATATGTTTTTTTTAATGACATGATGTTTATTTATTTAATCTTTGAGTCAATATTGACTCCTGGAATTAATGTCTGGGGCAGGACCAAAAATCAGTTTTCCCCAAACCTGGTGCAGCATTTTCAGCAAGAGAACAAACATAAATGAGATCCATTTTGGTCTTATTCATAGTTGGCTGACCAACTGCACCCAGCATGCAATCCTCAATGAAACTACGTTAAGATAAGCATGCAGTTGGGTACCTGAAAGTTCTTTGCTGTGTCTTTCTTTTTTGTACCCATTTGTACCAATTACTCCAGGTGTTATAGTAATCTGAGTCTTTCTGGTCATTCAATTTGATACCTCTTAATCCATTCATAATTAATAACATAGTCATTTAAATAGTATTAATCTGTGTGTAGGATGCAGGTTATTCAGAGTGAAAGAGCCAGAGTCAGAGACATTAGGGAATTGTACTGGCAAGTAACAATTTAAATCCACTTTAGATCACTAATTTCTAGCATGCTCTTGGTAGGCGTGTTTTTAAAAACCCTGTTTCTACACTGTACCTTGTCTATCATCATTTCCCTGATGATAAAATCACAACATAGTTAACTATTTTCTCCCTGTTTAAAACAAGAACAACCTGAGGCCATTTGACTTTGCCAATTTCAAATTAATGCTTGTTAGCTAATATATAGCAATTTTAATAGGCACCAAGCATGAATATAAACAGAAGCTTAACCTTGTGGTATGAGTTTATTTAATCTTATCAATTTGTTCTTATCAAGTAGGAACAAAATTGCCAGCCCCCTCTCTCCCACACCCTCTCCCTTTCCATCTCTGCCATTTCTCCCCTCTAATACATAGATCTTTCTTAAGACAAAATCTGAAACTTGAGTAGATCCAGCAAAAGTAATATTTTACTGAAAGAGTAGTAGATCCTTGGAACAAACTTCCAGCAGACGTGGTAGATAAATCCACAGTAACTGAATTTAAACATGCCTGGGATAAACACATATCCATCCTAAGATAAAATACAGAAAATAGTATAAGGGCAGACTAGATGGACCAGGAAGTCTTTTTCTGCCGTCAGACTTCTATGTTTCTATATAAATTTGCAAAGAAAGCAATAATTCTGTTAGGATAGTAAAAAAAGAGTTCTAGTTTAATATTTTCTTTTGTAGAAGGTGAACTATTTATAACCGTGCTGCCAAATCTATGCCACGTGTGCCGGAAGTGGCAGGCAGAGTAATTTCTCTGGGCACATAGAGCCATCGCTTCTTGCTTTTCTGGGTCCCGGTGTTCCAGCAAGACAGTTTTCATGTGCATGGGCATGCCAGAAATCAGAAGAATAACTGCCCATTGCGCATGTAAATCCAATAAGTAAGTAAGTAAGTAAGTAAGTAAGTAAGTAAGTAAGTAAGTAAGTAAGTAAGTAAGTAAGTAAATAAATATGCACTCCAGGAAAATGGGGTAGGGTTGCGCAAGAGGAATGCCAAAGATAGACAGTGACACTACAGCCCAAGAGACCTGCATGACTGGTGGAATGAGCAAAGAGGGGAGTCTGGGCCCTGATTTGACAGCAGCCACAGGGTCAGCTGAGCAGGGAGCCCCCACCAACACCCCGCCCTTACTGGTTGCTGGTCTGCCAAACCTGCTCAGCCTGCAACCCCCAGTGGGTAAGGGCCTAGCGAAGGCTGCATATTTGGAGCTTCCCTGGCCAACACATGGCACTTTCAAGAGAGCACTGCCACCGACTTGGGAATGGCTGCTACTTTCTCTCACCAGGGAATGGACTTTTAAGAGTGGTAAGAAGTGCACCAGCCCTCTTGGAGGAAGGGTGAGGGTGGGAGTGTGCACCTGAGCGGTGGAGGGTTGCATGGGCGCATGTGCGTGTGCATGTGTGTGTGTGTCTGTAACATATTTTTTGCCGATAATGAAAAGAAAGGGAGGCTAGTATAGATCTATTTTGAGCTTGTTATGCTCTCATCAGATAGCCATACTTTTACCGGGATTTGAAGCTGCAGAGTTCTGTCTTGTATGTGTGTGTGTATGTGTGTGTGTGTGTGTGTGTGTATGTTTTTTCTGTTGCCTTACAAGGCAGAAGCCCCAGGATCAAATCCCAGTAAGGGTATGGCTTGCTGATGAGGCCAGAACAAGGCCCAAATAGCGCTATGCTAGTCTCCCTTAATTTTAAATATTCAGCAAAAATATGTGATATATACATATACATATGCATATGCATACGCATACGCATACATACATACATACATACATACATACATATATACACATATCCTGTTGGATCACCCTGGTATATTAAGAAAACAAAATATAGCCCCTCCCTGGTACAAAGCTGAAGGGATCAGATCCTGTGGCCTAGAGGTTAATTATCTGCCTTACAAGGCAGAAGCCCCAGGATCAAATACCAGTAAGGGTATGGCTAGCTGATGAGGCCAGAACAAGGCCGAAATAGCGCTATCCATGTATGTGTGTAGATTGTTCTGACGTTTCGGTGAAATCACATTCACCACCATCAGGCTGAAGTTGTTAGCTTCCTGATGCTTTGAATATAGTTCGTTTGCAATTGACATTTGTTCCTTATAAATAGTGGTGTGTGTGTGGAGATTTGGTTTAAATGTTGCAAATAGATTGGGTGGCTGTGTTTTAATGATTTGATTGGTTGGTGGAATCACATTTAGTTAAAAGATTGACATGGTGATGATTGTGATATGTTTTTTTGGTTAGGACTGGCTTCCAAATTTCTGGTAGACGGTACGTGTCATCACATTTATTCATACTGAGGGGGTGTTTCTAGTGGTACTGAATATATATATATTCAGTACCACTAGTTTTATACAGCTCTATTTCAAGGTTAAAATAGTCTACAACTCAATATTAAACAAAAATGTATGAATAAATATTAATGATATATTAATATTTTAATACTAATACTATATTAAGATTAATAAAGGCTTTTGGATTATTTCATTTCATTTTTCTATAGTACAGACAGATGGCCTTCTAGATGTTGCTGAAGTATAATTTAGCATTCTTTACCTGAGGATTGCAGTTTCATAATTTTTGAAGAGCAATAAATTATCTACCATTAGTTCAAATCAAGCAGAAACAAAGAAAAAAATATTTTAAATCTTTTTGCTTTACTACATAGTGTAGAAAAACTACATACTTCAGGGACATGGGGAATTAAACAGAAAAAAAGCTCCTGCCAGGATTCTTGCTAATACTGTATATGCATAATATTAAATGTATCTTTGTTCAGTCAAACAGTTATTGTAATTCAACAATACACATTATGGAAATACAAAATATAAGATTAGAACCAATAAAATAATTTGGTTATAGAAACCTGACATAATGATCATGGTTCTCAAATTAGCAACTACAAATGATAACATATACATTCATCAATGCTTTGGATGAGGGGATAGATGGAAATTCATCTAATTTTCAGACAATGTCAAGTTCAGAGTTGACACTATTAGGAATTCCAGAAGATAGACTTAAGATATACAGAAGGATTTAGACAGACTTGAACATTGTGTGCTATCTAACAAAAGGAAATTCAACGGTGAAAAAAATAAGTGGGGTTTTTTTCATTTTATATTTAGGCAAAAAAAAATATCAAAGGTACAGTATATGTGGTATCTTGCAGTAGTAACTGTGAGACGGACCTTGGAGTGCTAGTGGACAACCATTTAAATATGAACCAGCAGTGTGCGGCAGCTACCAAAGAAGCCAACATAATTCTAGGCTGCATAAACACAGGGATGGAATCAAGATTACAGGAGGTGTTAATACCACTTTATAATGCCTTGGTAAGGCCACACTTGGAATACTTTATCCAGTTTTGGTTGCCACAATGTAAAAAACATTTTGAGACTCTAGAAAAAGTGCAGAGAAGACCAACTAAGATGATTGGGATACTAAAGACTAAAATATAAAGAATTGGGTTGCTGGAATTGGGTATGTCTAGTTGGATGAGAAGAAGGACTAGGGATGACATGATAGCAGTTTTCAAATATCTTTGCCACAAAGAAGATGAAGTCAAGATAGTCTCCAAAGCACCTTAGGGCAGGAGAAGAAGCAATGAGCGGAAACTAATCAAGGAGAGAAGCAACTTAGACCTAAAGGAAAATTTCCTGACAGAACAATTAACCAGTGGAACAGCTTCCCTGCAGAAGTTGTAAATTTATTTTATTTGTTTTTATTTTATTTATTTAAATTTCTAAGCCGCCATTCTACAGCAGACTCAGGGCGGTGTACAAGGTGAAACAGATACAAGATGCAAAATCTTTAAACCCCAGACATTAAAAACTATCATCCAGATTCATTCAATATCACAGACATACTATCTGTTAGAGCAGAGTATCAACGCTCAATGGCCCCAGGCCTTCCAGCAAAGCTATATATTTAAAGCCTTTCAAAAGGCCTGGAGGGTGGGGGCAGTGTAAATCTCTGGTGGGAGTTAACTGCTCTAACACTGGAAGTTTTTAATAAGAGATTGGATATCCACTTCTCTGAAATGGTACAGGATTCCCTGCCTTAACAGGGAGTTGTACTAGAAGAGCTTCGAATCGTATTAAACTGTTAAACTATTGAAGTGTGCCTTCCATTGAGGACCTGTATACTGCATGAGTCAAAAAGAGGGCGGTGAAAATATTTACTGACCCTTCACATCCTGGACACAAATTATTTCAACTCCTACCCTCAAAATGTCACTACAGAGCACTGCACACCAAGACAACTAGACACAAGAACAGTTTTTCCCCGAATGCCATCACTCTACTAAACAAATAATTCCCTCAACACTGTCAAACTTTTTACTAGGTCTGTACTTCTATTTCTACTAGTTTTTTCATCATTCCTATCACCCTTTCCCTCACACTTAGGACTGTATGACTGTAATTTGTTGCTTGTATCCTAAGATTTTTATTAATATTGATTGTTTCTTCATTGCCTATGACAATCATTAAGTGTTATACCATATGATTCTTGACAAATCTACATTTTCTTTTATGTACACTGAGCATACATGCACCAAGACAAATTCTTTGTGTGTCCAATCAAAATTCCAAACAGAATTTTGTTCTGTTCTATTCTATTCTATTCTATTCTATTCTATTCTATTCTAGTCTAGTCTAGTCTAGTCTAGTCTAGTCTAGTCTAGTCTAGTCTAGTCTTGAATTAATGAAAAAATTGAATTAAAGCAGAGACAATTTTTGAATTTGAAAACAGCCAAGAACAGACTTATTATATTTTCCTTGTTGGCTCTAGCATTCTAAGTCTACCAGATCTTCTACATAGCCTGTAAATGACAACTTTAATAGCCTCAGGGAATGGTTTAATGGATTGTGTTGTAGTCAATTCACTAATTGGTTAGATGCTATTTTTTTACTTCTTCAGCAGGGAAACACAACTTACATAATCACCTATCTCTTAGCAGTGACTCTGAATGGTCCACAGAACATTAAAGCAATCAAATAATTAGAAATATAACATATGAAATGAAAATCCTAAACCAAAATAATAAAAAATAAGGTAGAGTCAGGATCCAAAAATCATCCCACTTTCAATCAGAGTGCCTCAAAACAGACAAATCCAGCAACAGAACTTGTTCCTATTGCAGGTATTGAATCTAGATATAGTTAAGGGCTTATGCCTCCTCTGTTCTAGTTGGCAGACTGAGGCAGCTGAGAGCATCCCCTCTCCTATTGCTTAACCAGTAATAGTAATTGTTTCCTCAATTAGCCAAAAAGCCACATGAGTGGCTAACCCATGAGTGTCAAGAATACTTGAGAGGGGAAAGAGAGAAGCAAGGTTTGTACAAATGCCTTCCATTCCTTCTCTATAAAAGCATCTCTCCCCATATCTAAGCTTTGGAGGCTAGGTAGTATGGTGGCGTATGAGGTTAGGATGCTGGGTTCAGAATTGGCTGGCTTGTGTTCAAGACGTGGTTGCTGCCATAGGATGAAGCAAGCTCTTGTCACACACTCCAGCTCTTGGCTACCCAGCAATTTGAAAGTGGGTGACTGCTGGTAAATAGATGGTACCACTTTGATGGGCAATTTAATGGGGACATTAAAGGGAACCTCCAACAATGGCATTCCACCATTCAAGCCTTTCAATCTGGAAGAGCTTCAGTGCTCCCAATAAAGCTATGAGAAAACAGCAGGCTTTCAGATGGTACATCCGAATTATAGCAAGATAATACCAGCTGAACAGCTAGTTCCCCTCTCCTTTCCTAGGAAAGAAGAGAAGAGAAGGAGGAGGAAGGGAAGCAGTAATATAAGACACACTGGAATATAAGATGTACTTTAATTTTGGAGGAGAAAAACAAGGAAAAATGGCCTCTGCCTCCCAGCAATTTGCCAAACAGCAAACAGCATAGATGATATACACTGTTTGCTGTTTATTTTTGTGCATGTGTGCCTGACCCATAGAAATAGCAAAGAAATGGAGAAATGTACATTATGGCAGTATATTAATGCCAGAAAGTTTTGTTAAATGTAAGAAATTATTACATACCTCCCAATTATTTAAATAGATCTATTTCAAACATGACTAAGTCAGGGTTTAACTCAACTTCCTTATCTTAATTCTAAAACAGGACACTCTTACATTTCAGATTATACTTTTACAGATCTTTAAAACTGATGTGGCTTTCTGGAAGTATACATTTTCCTCTGCTATTTAAAAGAAGATACAATAGCACTGGCCTCTTCAAATCAAGCATTTATTTTAAAAAGCTTCTTCAATTTGTTAAGTTTTCTAGAACAATGATAAAGCAGTCCTTAAAAATAATTCTAATAATTTTGAATATTTTATAGGCATTTATAGTTATCACTTATCTGTTTGCATCCAGATTCAGCAAAGTATTGTTAGAGAAAAGGTCTATAGACAGTTTTTATGATCAAATGGTATGTGTTTCCAGTTAATGACTTTCTATGTTAAAGATCCTTACATATTTGGGGCCCTTAAGAGGATCCCCATAAAATTATTTTAGTGGAAAGATGATAAGCATTATAATTTTACCTGTTCAAGACTTCATGTTTAGGTGCTAATAATAAAGTCAGGCGATATGTACAAGAAAATGTTATCCTTGCACATTATTGTGCCCCAGAAATCGGTGCAGCCTACTTACATGGCTGAACCATGTTTGTCAATGGCTAAACAATGCTGAAAATGTTGTATGCCTCATGATTAATAAAGCTCTTTCTCTGTCTTAATGCAATACTATAATTCGCTAGCTTTGCATTTTTTCTACATCACAAATGTAGAGTAAATGTATTTGCCATTAATTTTAATATCACTGTAAAAGCAGATTTTCCCCCCTTATATTAATTATGTGTGCATTACACATATTTGGTCTGCAACAAAACAAAAATATAAATATTGCGGTCTGAGGATGTGCAACGTTTTCCTAGGATGGTATGCAAATACCCAAAATATATTCAGGGAAAAGTTTTATGACATACTTTCTCAAATGCCTTATAACCTTATAATAACTATAACAACAACAACAATAATAATAACAATAACAACAACAACAATAATAATAATAATAATAATAATAATAATAATAATAATAATAATAATAGGTTCCACTGGAACTTGTGCCAAAACTTCCATTTACCAGTGGCAAAGAACTGGTGGGATCATAAGCCCGAAAAAGTGGTTGAAAATGAGCAAGCAAAAGTACTGTGGGACTTCCGACTTCAGACTGACCGAATTCTGAAGCATAACACACCAGACATCCTGATTGTGGAGAAAAAGAAAGTATGGATCATCGACATCGCAATCCCATGGGACAGCAGAATTGAGGAGAAGCAGCTAGAGAAATTAGTGAAATACGAAGATCTAAAAATCGAGCTGCAACGACTCTGGCATAAGCCAGTGAAAGTGGTCCCAGTGGTACTTGGCACGCTGGGTGCAGTACCAAAGGATCTCAGTGGACATTTGAAAACCATTGGAATTGACAAAATCTCCATCTGTCAATTGCAAAAGGCTGCTTTACTGGGATCGGCAAACATAATTCGCCGCTACATCACGCCCGACTGGTGATGAAATACGAAATCCAGCATAGTGATCTCGTTTGCTGTGTTGTACTGACATAATGATAATGATAATGATAATGATAGTGATAGTGATAGTGATAGTGATAGTGATAGTAATAATAATAATAATAATAA
The DNA here is from genome assembly GCF_031021105.1 of Erythrolamprus reginae. NCBI lineage: Eukaryota > Metazoa > Chordata > Lepidosauria > Squamata > Dipsadidae > Erythrolamprus > Erythrolamprus reginae. The sequence continues at coordinate 191,121,902 of NC_091952.1, read as the reverse complement.
TAATAATAATAATAATAATATAATTTATTAGACTTGTATGCTACCCCTCTCCGAAGACTCGGGGCGAACCTATGGCACATATGCCACAAGTGGCACCCAGAGCCATGTCAGTGGGCATGCAAGCTCAGGTCTGGCATGCAGGCACACACCAGCCATCTGAGTCGGGAGTCGGGAAACAGCCTGCTTTCAGCAGGTGGGGAAGGTCCATTTTTTGCTCTGCCCGAGCTCCAGAGCCTTTCTAGTAGCCTGGGGAGGGCGGAAATGGCCTTCCTCACCCCCACTCCCAGAGGACCTCTGGAGGTCAGAAATGGCCCATTTTCCAACTTTCAAATGGGCAGTTTCTGGCCTCTGGAAGGCCCCCTGGTAGCAAGACTACTTTCACCCTCTCCATGGTCCTAGAAAGGCTCTGAAGCCTGTGGAGAGTGAAAAATGGGCATGCCATCATATGCTGGAAGCAGGTGTGTGTGTATATATATGTGTGTCACACATAGGGGAGGGTCATGGAAATATGGTGTGGGCACACACCTGCATTCCCCCATGCTCTCCCCCCTTTTTTGGCAAACCAAAAAACATTTGCCATCACTGCCTTATAGTATCCTTTTATTTAAATTCAAAAGAAGCCAAGGAACAAATATACCCATCCTTTTAGTCAATGGGGGAACTGTAAGCAATATCATCATTAATTTTATTAATTCATACTAAGAACCAGCACAGTTTCTATGTTCTTCATTAAGGGGCCTTATCTTAATTGGATAGCCAGAATGCTCATGTACAACCATCTTTCTTCTTGAAAATAATTGGCATCTTTACAGGCAGCTCAGGCATAAAGAGGGCTTTGTTGTACAGTTCTGATTTTTTTTAATTGCAATTCCTTTTTTGCTAGATGGTTATAAGCTGGCTTTATTGTGTCTACTTAGAGGCAGTAAAACGGCACTGCCAAGCTCATATGTGAAAAGACGGTTTTGAATTCTAAGACTCAACCTTTTTCAGACAAGCATTTTATTATATGATATTTTACATTTTGTTGTGATTCAGCCTGAGGCTCCTCAGGGACCGGCTGGAGCTCTGCTGGATCCATGCCCAGAGGAGGAGGACAGTGACCAGGAGGGGGAGGACCAGGCAGACGGGGGAGAGGAACGTCAGGAAGAGGAGGAGGGAGAGCAGCCTGAGACCCCCGGGGGGGCCTCTCCCCAGCTAGTAGCCTGGATTCATTGGATGAAGATGCACAGGCTATAATAGACATGAAGCAGAGACGTGCGGCTCAAAGAAGGGGCCAATTAGCAAGGTATTTCCATCCCTGAATTGGCAACAGCTGGGTTTGGGTGTGGTTCTCCTCAGCAGGGTTGAAAAGGCAGGCACGCCCTTACTGTCTTGTGGAGAGTTATCAACTGGGAGTCCTGTGACCTTGCTTCGATTCTTGGCGTCTCTGATCTTGGCCTGTGGCCTAGAAGGCTGAAAGACTTGGGGGAGGTGTGGGTTTTATTATCTCCAGTGTTGTTTTTGCCAGCAAGAATCCTGTTTTATTGCCTGGCCTTCGTGAAACCTCTGTGAAGCTTCATCGTGTTCCTCTCTGTAAGAACAGTTTTTGTTACCTGTGTTTGCTTTCCAGTATATAAACTGCCTTTGCTTTTTACCAGTGTGTCTGGATACTCTTTTTGGTTGGTGTTGGCATCTGGGGGGACCCAGACAGAACACATTTCATTATTTGAAGCCTGCTTCAAATGCAAGGGAGTCCATTGCTATGTATTGAAAGGATAAAATAATATTTATCAGTTTTCTGAGCACACTTCTTCAGTTCTTGAAACAATGTTCTAAGGCAGGGGTTTCCAATGTGGCTGGCTAAGAAATTCTGGGAGTTGAAGTCCATAAGACTTAAAGGTGACAGGTTTGGAGACTCTTGCTCTAAGGTGATGACTTCCCATTTTCTCATACTATAGTACTGGGGTTGAGACACCATAGCTTATCCCAATTAATATCCTGATTGTATAATGGGACAGTTCCAGTTTTTCTCTATGATACAGAACAGAGTTCCCTTATTTTTCCAGTAGAGCATGAACATTTGCACAAGGTACTCTTTCTCTTCCTGAATTCCTCACAAAAAGTTTTGAAATTGGCTAATGACGAATACTAAAATTTAGGGCATAGTTCCCTCTAAGCTGAGCAGTGAGCAATCGCTCACTTAAAAATCATAATCAACTCAGAGTTTTTCAAACCTGCCCAGAAGCTGAGAGGGAAAGAGTGAGAGGGAAGGAGAGAGAGAGAGAGGAAGAGAGAGAAACAGATAGAAAAAAGATAGGAAGGAAAAGAGAAAGAAAAAGAATGGGAGTAAGGAAGAAAGAAAATCAAAATCTAGTTTGAAACTAGCTCAACTATTTAAGTGGCATTTTGATATTGATAGAGTTGCCCTATTATGAGCTCACTGTTATAGACACACAGTACAGTATTTTATTTTGAAATTCTCTGAGGCAAAACAGGGTGGGTTTTCTATTTGTTTGTTTGTTTGTTTGTTTGTTTGTTTATTTATTTATTTATTTATTTATTTATTTATTTATTTATTTATTTATTTAATATTTCTGTGCCGCCCAGTCCCGAAGGGACTGCCGCTCAGACAGTATACTTTTCCGCCCCCCCAAAAAAAAAAATTAGAGGGAACACTGATTTAGGGAGGCCTCTGAAAGGCCTGTTATAAGGTCCCGAGAGCTCTGAATATACCTATATACACAAACATGCATATTTGTATAATTTGGTGGCATTTACTTTTTTGGTCTCCACTGCAGAGAAATGTAATATTGAAATTACTTTGACGTAAGATTAATATAACTTTTCTCAGGCTGAAGATACTTACATGATGGGATTCCATTTGGACTATGCCAGCTGGTTCCAAATTCACAGTATTAATAATCTGCCTTATTTAGATTCCATTAAATTGGCATTTCTAGATACTTGTCACAATAAGCTGCAGTCTGGCAGGACCCAGGGGAAAAGCCTTCTCTGTGGTGGCTCCGACCCTCTGGAATCAGCTCCCTCCAGAGATTAGAACTGCCCCCACCCTCCTTGCCTTTCGTAAACTCCTTAAAACCCACCTCTGTCGTCAAGCGTGGGGGAACTGAGATATCTCCCCCTGCCTATGTAATTTTTGTGCATGATATGACTGTATGTATGTTTTTATATATTGGGGTTCCTTGCTTTTTAGACTTTTAAAATGTACTATTGTTATTTCAGATTCTAACTATTAGATTTGTCATTACATATGTCACATGTTTAAGCTGAATTTGAAAATTATATATATATATATATATATATAATACTGTTGTGAGCCGCCCCGAGTCTACGGAGGGGCGCGGCATACAAATCTAATAAATAATAATAATAATAATAATAATAATAATAATAATAATAATAGTAATAGTAATAAAAATAATAATAATAACAATTAGAAAAAAAACTATTCTGCATGAAGACACTGAGTAAACCTATCTGAATGAATAGAAATGTTAGAAAATTTCATGTAAGTCCACTGACTCAGAGTCAACAATGTCTGGTGAAAGAAACAGTAAATGGCTTTCTCATACGCAGACAAGGACAGCTATTCTCACAGAGCTTCCAACAACTTAATAATGGGGCAACCTTTTTAAAATTAGTCTTTTCTACCAGCCACCACAATGTGGCTGGTTACCTAGAAATTTTATCTGTCAAATGCTGCCATGCTTGAGTGGCTATTAGCTTAAGTTCATTTAAGTACTATAATGGCTGATTTGTCACCCTCATTTTACTCCTTTATCTGTTTCGCTTCTGGGCATTTCCTTTCTTCACAGATGAATCTTCTTATGACAGAAAACAATTGGCTTTCATATGCCACTTAGTCAGACATAAGGAAGTTAAAGTACATTCACAATACATGACTCATGAAACAAATTTCCAGAATGGCTGTCCAAAGCCTAATATACCTATGAAATTTTATCAATGACTTCATGTTTTCCTATTATCTCTTCTCCATCCTCCTCCATCTCCTCTCCATCACCTTCACATATTATTTCCTCTCATAACCTGAATTTAGAAGATTTAGTCAATAATAAAGTCCTCTGTACTACTTGAAAATCAAATATATGCATATCACATTGAAGGGAGTTTTGTAAATGCAGTATAGGTGTGGATTATCACTTTTTGATAGGCACCTATCCCTGAAACACAAGCTTAGACAAAGTTAACAAATAATTTATTGAAGTAAGAAAATAGGTATGAAAGAGAACAAGATAGTCCTAGCATAATAACAGGTTAGCATATCTTATTTTTTAATTTATTTTGTGCAGACTGATAAGTTTGTAGTGAATCCTAATATAGGGAACTGGTGAATAATCAAATATGGTGTCTATTTCTGACAAGTAGCAGAAGTTTTGTTAGACAAATTCTTACTGTACAAAACAATTTGATATTTATGATTGTTAAACAGCCATTGAGACTCTGGAAAAGATATTTAAATGCCATGATGTATCTATACCTATAAAATCAGGATTATATAAACTATGGTATTCAAGCTATGAAAGTAAAAGTTAGCAGCATAGGAAGAATATTGACAGCTTTGAAATTTGGTGTTGTAGAAGTTTCCTGAGAGAACTGTAGACAGCCAAGAAAACAAATTGATGGATTTGCAATGGTTCGCTCACATCCTGCATAAATAGTTATGGATTCTGAGTCTGAGGACACAGAGATGGTAGAATGGTGGGGCAGGTGTCCTATATCCTATATTTCTACCACCTGACAGTGACAGTGACAGTGATTAGGGGTTAGGGATGGGGTGACAGCCAGGGCACCCCACCCCTAACATATTTCTAGCACCTGACAATGACAGTGACAGTGATTAGGCGTTAGGGATGGTGTGACAGCCAGGGCCTTCAGCACTTCCTGTCAGGGATGACACAGCATTTCCTGTCAGCAATGCATTAGCCTGTTCAGAGTTGAGTGATTCAAAGGAATAGGAGGAGCCACTTCTAGATACTAGGGTTTGAAGATCATGCAAAAGACAAGAATGGTTGGCCAGGAGAAGAGTCATTCATAAGTAGTGCTGCTGGGTTATTGGGTTATGCCCTCACACTATTTAAGGGTGAAGCATGCTCTGCCTTGTTGCAGAAAAACAATGTTGTTCTTGGAGGATTCATCTTGTCTTGACTCTTGCATTCGGTTTGAATTTTGAAAGGACATTCTTGGCTTTGTTAATGAGATTCGGTCTTCCAGCTAATTTTCTGTCTGAGCACTCTAGCTACAGCTGGTAATCATTACTGCGTTATCTTTGCTCTAGAACTTTAGCAAACTGATAACACTTTGATAGCCCTTCTCTCTCTCTGAAAAGACTCTTAAAAGACTTTTACCATATTGGAACTTTTGTACATTTTAAATCCTTTTATTAGTTAGAACATTTGTGTGCATCTGATTATTGGGGCCACCACTGAGAAAGTACAGGATCATTGAAAAAATTCAACTCAGAGTTCTCAATGAGGCACCAATGATTGGGCTCAAATTATCCTAGTTTGGACACATTATGCAAAGATCCAGCCCTCTGGAAAAGGTTTTAATGCCGGGATGGGTGGAAGAGGGCAACCAGCAACAGGTTGGATAGTTTCAATTAAAATGGAGATGAGTGCATTATTAAGAGAGTTGAAGAATAGGTGACAGATCAAGGTGATGCCAGTCTAAGTGTAATTGTTTAATTTAATCCCTCTTCCATCATCTCAAATCCACGTGTTTTTATTTCACCTTTCTAAAAATCATATTTCATGAAGTAGCAATGACAGATAAAGTTTAACATCTTTTTAAAAAGAAAATCACCTTTTAAAAATAAATTGAAAGTAAAGACTTCTGAATAATTATACAAGTTGTTTTTTTTCTAGAGGCAAGACTTTTCATTTCATTTCCCCCCTCATCTTGCTATAGATTAAAAATACAAAAAAAACTTTAAATGAGCAGTTTCAAAGTGAAGGTCAAAAGTGGCCTAAACAAAGAACGCAGCAGGACAAATTATACTTCTTCTGGCCATAAAAATAATTAAATGCAATAAACCATATTAGAATGTCATTAAAGATGTTCCTCAAATGAACAAGACCAAAGGAAGGCTGAGTTGAAAGTGAACCTCTACAGTATTTCTAACTTGAGAAAGACAGACCTTTTCACAGTAGCAATTTTAGGATTTTTTTTTTTTACAATTGGAAACAGATAAAGAAAATGAAAAATATGTTCTCATTGAAGTCTGTATGTGACTCTTCTGAATGTCAAGAGGGCTAAGACAAACTAGTGAATATGCATACATGGAGAAAAGAATATGGAGAAAAAAATTGATGTATTTTAAAATATTTCTATGGTTTCTTTGTAGACTAGAAGTTCAGTATTATATATATTAAAATTAACTAGTCTGAAGGAAATTGGTAAGATAATGGAAAAGAAAATAATAATTCAGGGAAACTAAAGCAATCAAAATCATGTATGCATGGAACATATTTTTCATAAATATAAATAAGTTATAAATGATTTTTTTTTAAAAGAGCAACTTTGTATTCTATTTTGTTGGGAGCTGCCCTAAGTCTGCAGAGAAGGGCAACATAGAAATCTATTGAATGGATGAATGAATGAATGAATAAACTAACTAACTAACTAACTAACTAACTAACTAACTAACTAACTAACTAACTAACTAACTAACTAACTAACTAACTAACTAACTAACTAATTAATTAATTAATCCAGTGATTTTCCTAAAAGTTTGTTTACAAATATGACGGGTACCTTTTGATTAATGAAATGGTGTGAAGATATTCTTTGTTGTATCTGCTCAGTTACATTCATTAAGTCTACAATCCTAATTAATACATCTTCCTTTAGATTCATCCAGCTATTTGCCTCATTGTGTGACTTGTTTGGTTTGCTAACAAGGTCCAATATTTTGTTGATTCTCCGAGTTTTCTATATTCTGTTTTTCCTGTAAAGTTATATGTAACATAAGCTGAAATGTGGCTAAAATGAACACAGAGACACAATTGCAGAAACCAATAAAGAAAAATGATGTCTGTTGTAATTTATATCTGTAGTTTCTCTTTTCCAGAAATCAATATATACAGGCTGGCTTTTATTTGTGAAGAATAAAGAAGCCATTGTGTTTTTACACATGATATCCTTTTCTGTCTCCCATAGATGGCTTGATACAATATATGTTTGGATATAAATCCTCCATGTCATATTTATTTATCCATGAGACCTCTTACATTTTTCAGGTATTGTACGTAGGTGCTTCACTGCTAACTATGATTAATTGGTGAATGCTGTAATAAACAGGAGGAGAACAAAAGTTTATTGTTTTTCACCTGGCAAAAGGATTCCTGTCACAGAATTATTGACAGAAAGAACAACAACTGACACTTATTGAACATTTATATTTGATTTCTTTTTGTAGACAATGATTTTCCTCTGTCTAGAGTTGTATCTAGGTATTCCTATCTTTTTTTTTCTGAACACAGTATGAAGTTGAGAGAATTAAAGAATACATTTAAGCAATAATATTGACAACAGACACAAAAAGACATACTTGTTTTCATTTCTTCATCACAGACAAAAGCAAGATATATTTCAAATAATATATTGGCTCAAATGTATGTTATGGAATTGAATTTACAAGCCAACCATCAAGTAATCTTTGGCAAACACTCTATGCAACCATTCATTTGCTCCAGGAGTGGGTTCTAAACCAATTTTATTTTTTACTACCACTCTGTGGGTATGGCTTAATTTTGTGGGAGGGACTGGGTCAGAGTGGCTTGATGGTCATGTGACTGAGTGGGAGTGGTTTTGTGGTCATGTGACTGGGTGGGGATGGCCAACTCAATGTCACTCACATCAAGGGGGGGCTCACCTGGCCCCTCCCCTCCCAGCCATTCCTTGTCACATTCAGCCTCAAGGTATGTATAGATCTGTAAAAATGTTGTTCACCTTTTTTTCAACTTTATTATCTACATACCTAGATGTACTTTTATTGACCATTGAAATGAGGAAATGGCTCATTCACTTTGCCTAAGAGTGTGATAGATCAGGGGTCTCCAACCTGTTGGACCTCAGGAACCACCAAATTCATAATTTTAAATCCCGTGGACCACCAGTATGGGTGTGGGGGAGTTCAGCCACCTTTCAGGCCTACCTGTCTGCTTCTGTGAGGCCTCTGGGTGGAAGGCCTGAGAGAAAGTACCTGGTTCAGGCAAACCTCTTTTGTGTTCCTTCTCTCAAGAAGCTTGGTCAATCTGAGGAAGGAAAACAAAGATGGTCAGACTGACAGTGGCTTGCTGATGTCGATGGAAAAGTTAGTCACATATTCTAGAGCTGTAGCTGTAGTCCCTTCCCTCCCCTGCCTTTCCCCACCCCTTTCCTTTCTTTCTTTTCCTGTGTTCCATTCCTTCCTTCCTTCCTTCCTTCCTTTCTTTCTTTCTTTCTTTCTTTCATTTCCTTCCATTTCCTCCCTTCCCTTCCTCTTTTCCTCCTTTCCTTTCCTTCTTTCCTTCCCTCTCTTCCCAACCTACCTCTCCTTTCCTTCTTTCCTTTCCTTTCCTTTCCTTCCCTCCCTTCTCCTCTCCTTTCCTATCCTCTCCTCCCTCATCTTCCCTTGCCTTTCCTTAACTTTCCTTTCCCCTGTTTCGTTCCTTTCATTTCTTTCCTTTCCTTATTTCCTCTCCTCTCTTCCCTTGTCTCCTTCCCCTTTCCTTCTCTCCTTTCCTCCTTTCCTTTCTCTTTTCCTTTCCTCTATCTCCTTTCCTTTCCTTTTTTCTTCGTTCCTTCGTTCCTTCGTTCCTTCGTTCCTTCGTTCCTTCGTTCCTTCGTTCCTTCGTTCCTTCGTTCCTTCGTTCCTTCGTTCCTTCGTTCCTTCGTTCCTTCCTTCTTTCTTTCTTTCTTTCTTTCTTTCTTCCCAGCACTGGGAGAAGGAAGAAAGTGCTCTGGGATTGGGAGGGTTGTGCTGTCCTGGAGCATCATTGCCCCCACTGTCACCCCTCTCACTTTCCTGGCTTCGGCTCTGAGACCAGCAAAGAAGTGCAGTTGGGCAGGGCAGAGGCATTAGAGTGGGAGTGGCAAGAAGTTCATGGCAGATAGTGGTTTGTCTTTGGGCATGGATGGTCCCCCATCATGCCTCCTCCATGCAACCTGCTGCTGCCGAGCAATTCATGCAATTCATGCCATCCTCTTCACTCATGGGATGGATGGGCTAAAATTTCTGTGCTTCTTTACTGATGTGGTGGAATGGTGCTGGAGCTATTACCTCTCTTCACCCTGTCTGAATACATAGCCACCAGGCTTGCCTCTCACCTGTCAAAGCTCCAATGGCAGCTTTGGAAGGTGCAGGCTCATCTGTAGCTGCTCCCCTACAGTTTGTCCCTGCTGCCCCTAGGTGAAAGGGACTGGGGTGGCAAGAGGTGGCTGTATGTTCAGACAGGGTGAGTGGTATAAAGGGCTCATATGAAGCAGCTAAATTATGTTTAAGCAAGGCTGTATTTGGCTGTAGATGAAACCTGCTATAAAGAACCACAGCTCCCCCTCCTCTCTTCCCCACCAATCCCAACAGTAGGACTCAGAAGAATGACAGAAAGCCACAGGGAAAAATTGACATTTTTAAAAACCCTTGACTAATAACCACATGGGTAGACTTAGTATATTGGCTGGCAAAAATGACCCCAGGATTGGACTAAGCATGGGAACACCTAATGGGCACGTGCATGCACAGTAACAAAAAATCTGAAAAAACAACCCCTGAGCAGAAAAAAAAGATGGCGACTGCATGTAGTGCTGGAATTCAGCTTCTGTGCATGCTCAGAATTTTTTTTAAAAAAATGTATTATTGCTAAAAGATAGAGGCGCCAATGGACCGGCACAGACTCATCCAGTTTGATGATGTCATTGTGATGTCACCAGTGGGTCACTACCATTTTGGATGAACCAGTCTCAACCGGCAGGAACACATCCTGATTTGCTCACATGTATGTAAATTAGCCAAGAATTAATGACATGTTTGAGTTTCAAGATGCAGCTTTCATATACTTTTACAAAGGTGACAATGTATTTACCCTGATCTTTTTCTGCACCAGTCATCTGTTGAAAATATATTCAGCCTTATGTAAAGTTGTGAATTCCTTTTGGAATCCTGAGAAAGTGGACAGAATTCTCAAAACTATCAATCCAATTGATTTATGTTACATACCCTTTATCTACTCTTAGGGTTCACTCAGCTCATTTCCTTCTGATATTGTAAGAAGTTAGGGGTAACTTCTTAATAAATCATTTTTAAGCTTAATTAAAGTGTTAGTGTCTCCATTGGCTTTCTTTCTTCTGTCCTGCAAATTCTAAATTAAGTGATGGCATGCAGATTAACAGAAGCTATATATAAGATAATATCAATCGGGCAAATTACTAAAAAAGAAAACAAGAACCTACCCATCATCAAAGAGAGAAAAGTATAGCAGCTTGTTAAAAAATATTTTTGGTATTATTCCTATTTTTTTAATCAAAAATTGACATGTTTCAGCTCAATGATGCACAAAACATTTGACCAGTCTTTTTCAGCTCAATAAGTGTCTAGCCTGGGTAATAATTATGACTGATTCCTAGTAAGCCTCAGATGGGGTACTTTGGAGACCTTAGCTTTAGCTCCCAGTAATTAGGGGTTTTTTTGGGGGGGAGTCATGCCTTTTTCATTTTAACTACTTTTCCTATAAGCTGTCAGTTGCTTATTAAGTAAGTACTACTAACCTTAAATGTCTTTGCTGTAAATGTTTCTTAGAAGATTTAATAACATTGATGCTGTGCCAGACATCATATTAGACACAGCTGTGTAGATTATTTTAACTGTAAATATTCTTGAAACATTATTTGCCTCATACAGATGAGACTAGAATACTAGAATGGACCCAAGCCATTCACTGAATTTATTGGCTAAGTTTTAACCAGGGATGGGTTCTTCCTGGTTTGGACTGATAGGCTGAATCAGTAGTGACCCACAGGTGAAGTAACTGAACTAGATTAACCAGTGATGGTCTGTGGGTGCCGCCATCATTTTTTATGAGTTTTTAGTGAAACTTTTACTGTTTTGAAGTGTTTTCCTGTTTTGCTGCTTGTAAAGGACCCTCCCACCTGCGCCCCAGGTCTATACCGGCCTTTCCCCGAAGCACAGCTGATCAGCTCCTCAGCTGTGTACAGATTGATTCTAGCTACGGAGCATGCACAGATTTAAAATTGCACAAGGGGGCATGTGCATGCAAGAGTTGTTATCATATGTGCATGAAACTTCACGATGCAAACCAATGACAATGGTAAGTGGAACCCACCCCTGGTTTTAACCATGCCTTGAGAAGCTGTATTTTATTAACCTAAAGCTTCCTATCCCACAGAGCTACTGTAAAAAAAAAAGAAGAAGAAGTTGTATGTAGACAATCTGTTTCTCTCCTGAAGGTGTGAAACACAACAATTTGTCATTTGGAGGTGACAGCATCTGCTTATCCCAAAAAGTAAAACATCTTTGCAAATATTCATAGGCAGTACTTTCTAAAGTGCTCAGAAGCATCTGCTAAAATATGCTACATAGCACCCCCACCCCCACCTTTGCTTAAGCCTGGAAAAATATGTGATCAAATTAGTAGAATTTGTGGTAGAGAATATGGTGGACACAAGCCAAAGATTATTTTGACTGTCACAGAATATGGTAAAAACCAGCAGTGTTAATATCCCCAATAGGAATTTGATTTTATTCTGATCATTATTGCTGGAATATAAAGCTTGAAGGCCTGAGGAGGCTGGTTTGCTAATAGAAATAGAATTAATAACATTATCAACCCTATCAGATGTTGTGGTTAGCTCTGGCCCAACTCCTGCCCCAAGGACTGTGGATGTGGGGGAGACATCCACATGCTGCAGGCCTGTTTTGCCCCCCCGGTGGAATCTGCTGATGAAGGCTCCTCTGACCAAGAAGACATGAGTGACAGGGAGGAGGAGAGTGTGGCAGACAGCTCAGAAGGAGATAAATTATCTAGCTCCTCCTTGGATTCAGAACAAGAGTTAATGATACAGCCACGCATGCGGAGAGCGATGCATAGGCAATAACAACTGAGAGATTATTATCAAAGAAAATGAGGCCACCTGTGGGGTGGGGCTGTGGTAATTAGTGAGGCTGCTGTAAATAGCAGCCTGTGGGTTTGGCCATTGTGGAGGATTATCTGATCGTTGTGTTTCGTGACTGCTTTACTGACTTTGACCTTTGTGTGCTGATTTTTCCCCACTTTGAAACTAAACCAGAGCAAAGTGTGTTTCACTTTGTGAAAGAAGAAGGACTGTGAATTGCCTCACAGCTGCAAGCTAAGTATCACAGAACCGATAAGGGACTTCTACAAATTACCAGTTTGTTTGGAGACCAGTGTTCTTTGCTATACCAAAAGAGGGCTTAGTTTAAGTGAATTTTCATTATAAAGAACATTGTTTTGAACTTTCAAACATGTGTGTGTGTGTCTGAAATTTGTACCTGTGAATTTTTGGGAGGAGTGTACCAGAGAGCCCGACAGAACATCAGAGAGCATGCTTAACTTTTAAGCTTAACTTTCTTCCAAATAAAATAAGAGAAATAAGGCCGAGCCAATGAAGGTTCCAAAATTGTTCCCTTTCTTCTTGTTCATTCCCACTTTCCTCCATTCCCATACAATTTTTGTCCCAGAGCCACTGACATTAAATGTATCAGTGCTTTGGTGATTCCTGCAAATGGTTTTGTTCAGCCAGTTCCAAGGGAAATTCAGGCAGCTATTCAGTCTGCTGTGTTTCAATAGAGACTCAGTGACCCACCTCGATATCCCATCACTATTTGTGAAGAAAAATGCAAATGTTTTCTGAAAAAAGAAGGGCAGCAACACTACCAGCCACAGCATTACCATGATAGATGTTATTCAATGCCCCCTAAAGTACTGCATTTGAGTAGTGTCAGCTATGTATAAATCAACATTGCAAACCACATGATGGAGCCACTGAAAACTTTTTTTTAAGTCCTAATAGGCAGAATGATTTGCTGCCTTTTGTCATGACTCAGTGGTGGCATTCTTGCCTGTTTCATGTCCATGTATTAACTTTTATGGTTACTTTAGACCAAATTGCTTTTTTAAAGGTATAACAGTAATTTACTCATTTCTTAGTCATACAGATTAAGTCTAAAAATACATATACCACTGGAAACTGATACATTGATGTAACAAAGGGTCTTGCATCACTGGAAAAGATTTATAAATTAGAATCATAGGGGAAAATATAGAATACTGTCCTATTATAAAGTGCCTAAAATAACTAGGAGATATTTTGTTCTAGACAATTTATTATATATTTTGTTACATGAGCTTTATCCATGACTATGCATATATCCCATGTTCACCATCAGTTCACAAACATATATTTTATCATCTTATATCCCATATCTTATTTAAAAACAAATCCAGAACTCCTGGTGTCAGCAGAAAGCATTATAAAAACCAAAGCAGGATCTATTTCCCACATTAAGCTCTTTGTACTTTATAATTAATTCCAAAATATTATTGTAAAAGTTTTAATATTTCAATCCTTAGGAAAAGGTGTCTAGGATTACAACCTTACAAGTAGGCAAACTTTCAAAATCTATGTGAACCAAACTCATTTTAAATTAATAAGGGGGTTAAATAGATGCTTATTAAAATACTGGTCAATACTTTTCAGTCATAAGTATGTTATTCCTTTGTCTAACAAAAACTTAAGTTTTACATTTCAATTTTATAAGGATTCAGAAAAAAATACACACATTTTTAAGAACAGCTTTTAAACTTTTAATTTGCTGGAAGTTTATTCATTCTCTAATAACACTAGGTTCTTCTTTAGTTTCTTATTATGGTGTTTTTGGTTTTTTAAAGAAAATTGTACCATTAGAATAAAAGGCACTTATAGAAGTTTTTCTCCTACTGACCTGTTCTCTGCATTTTTTTTTTTTTTTGCATAATTGTTTAAAGCATACATTTCCAGGAACTTTTAGGAAACAAGTTCTTAATAGAAACCTTACATTTACATATCTGTCACAAATGCATACAGGTTGAGGAAAACTTTCTGAGCTACAATCTGCATCCCAAAATTCTGAATGATTTTTTTTAATGGTTGTACATTTGTTTCATAACTCCTTCATCATTTTAATCTGCACAGCTGAAATCTAAGATCCAATCTTTATTAATATATATGTAGAACAGTATAATGTTCTACCTCAGTGGTTCTCAACCTTTCTAATGCCGTGACCCCTTAATACAGTTCATCATGTTGTGTTGATCTCCAACCATAAAATTATTTTAGTTGCTACTTCATAACTGTAATTTCGCTATAGCTATGAATTGCAACTTTAGGACCCATGGACTTCAACTCCCAGAATTCCTGAGCCAGCCAATTTTTCTGATCAGTTTTAAATTTGTAAAATCATGTGAGCTTCAGTGCACTTTGTCATGACAATATGTAGTTATATTATTCTGTGCCATGTGAAAAACATTATTTTGTCTGGCTTGTATTGTCCACCATATAATTTTACTAGATGTTCCTTATTTCATTATTAGAAATAAAAGATAAAAAGCATAATATTTCATATCATGCAGAAATATACCCCCACAAATATGTATATACATAATAATAATAATATTAATAATATTAATAATAATAATAATAATAATAATAATAATAATAATAATTTATTGGATTTGTATGCCGCCCCTCTCAGTAGACTCAGGGCGGCTAACAACAATGATAAAAACAGCATGTGACAATCCAATAATAAAACAACTAAAAACCCTTATTATAAAACTAAACATACACACAGACATACCATGCATAACTTGTAATGGCTTAGGGGGAAGGAATATCTCAACTCCCCCATGCCTGGAGGTATAAATGAGTCTTGAGTAGTTTACGAAAGACAGGGAGGATGGGGGCATTCTAATCTCCGGGGGGAGCTGGTTCCAGAGAGTCAGGGCCGCCACAGAGAAGGCTCTTCCCCTGGGGCCCACCAAATGACATTGTTTAGTTGACGGGACCCGGAGAAGGCCAACTCTGTGGGACCTTATCGGTCGCTGGGATTCCTGCGGTAGCAGACAGTTCCAGAGGTAGTCTTGTCCAAAGCCATGTAGGGCTTTAAAGGTCACGACCAACACTTTGAATTGTGACCGGAAACTGATCGGCAGCCAATGCAAGCCACAGAGTGTTGAGAAAACATGGGCGAATCTTGGAAGCCCCACGATGGCTCTCGCAGCTGCGTTCTGCACGATCTGAAGTTTCCGAACACTTTTCAAAGGTAGCCCCATGTAGAGAGCGCTGCAGTAATCGAACCTCGAGGTGATGAGGGCATGAGTGGCTGTGAGCAGTGACTCCCTGTCCAGCAATGACTCCCTGATACATGTACATGCATACACATACACATACAAATACTCTCTTGCTCTCTCTCTGTATAAACGACATATTACTATGTATAATCCACATTGGTGATTTGTCCTACGCATATAAACCAGTATCCTATAATAATGGTTACTAAGACATTCCGGTCCAACCGGCACACCTACCTACCTACATGCATACATACTGAACATACGTACCTACCTACATACATACAGCTACTTCATTAAAGAATTTGTTTCTCATGCATGTATTTGATCAATTTAATGTGAAGCAGTTAATTGACATGCTATGAATACATTATTTCTTTTTTGGAAGGGCTTTTGCTTTTATTTCACACACACATCCCAAAAAAAGCATTCAACAGGGCAGGGAAGCACTATAAATATATAATTAAATTCTTACTGAGGCTGTTGATTTACATGCCAGAGCTGCTATGTAAAATTTAGGCAACAATAATGACACAGTTGGAGTGTGCCAAGAAATTGAAAGCATATGCTAATTTTATGTAAGAAAATGGCATGATTAATCATTTATTCTAAAACCCAGTAAGAAGAAATGATTACCGCAGTTTGTAAGGGAAGGTCACACTTGAACTTTGGGTAATATGCTAATGACATTTAAAAGCTCTTAGTACAATGTCTGTGCTCCAAATGGACCTGGAAAATGTTGCAATTATTTCTCTCTATTTCTGTTGCTTTTGTTTTACAATTTATTTCCATGCATCAGGAATCCTAAAGTACACACGTGAGATAAATGAAGACAAACATGTTTGGAGAAACAAGGCTTCTTCTTTGTTTTATCAGCCAAAAGGATAAGAATAATTTCTGTCAAGAAAATGCCCATTGAATTACATAAAATGATAAAAAAGAAATTTAATGTAAAGCATTCATCAGCCCATCAACCTCCACTACTGATTAAATAAACCTTAGCAATAACAGATTGTAGGGGGGGGGGGGGGGCTTTAATGGTTACATTATGTAACAAATACTCATTTTATCTTTTTTTCTTTCCCTGCCTCATCACCTCAAACTCTGCGGAATGTATGATGTGGCCTTAATGTAAGAACTCTAAATCAAAGAAATATTGGGATATGTTTGGAAACTTGGATTCCGTCTGTTATTTTCAAAGGCTGTATATTGAAATGCATATCTACTGTATAAACCTCTGATAGCAGGAGGAATATTTAATTCACATTCCTATGAATGTCTCAGGTCTTAACTCACTGCTAGTTTACACACCGTCTTCAACTATCTATCTACCTAGCTATTTCCCATAGAATTTAAATGAGAGATGATCCAAAGGAAGAAATGCTCAGAAGGAGGCTACACCAGCAGAATTTAAGATACGGTGTAACAGTTGTCTTAGAACAGGGGTGTCAAACTCAATTTCATTGAGAGCTGGATCAGGGCTGTGGTTGACTTTAGTGGGCTGGGCAGGCATGGCTGAGTGGATGGGTGTGACCGAGTGGGTGGGTGTGCCCAGATAGACACCACTCATTAGGTGTGGCTGACTGGATGGGCATGGCCAGTTTGATGCCACTCCCAAGCTACTGACATGTTTTTACATTGGGTAGACCAGGCTGAAGCCATGCGGGACCAATGTTTTCTCTTCACATTGGGTAGACTGGGCTGAAGTGATGCCAGCCCCTTACATTTTTCAGGACGAACATGTGAGCAGGATCTGACCACATCACAGGCTGGATTTGGCCCTGTAGACCTTGTGTTTGACACCCCTGCCCTGGAACATCTCTGAAACTTTTGTTCGGGGCATAAAGTAATGTGGTAACTTTAATACAAAGTTTAATTGTATGTATGTAATTCAGAGGTGGATTCAAACCAGTTCAGACAAGTTCTATGGAACCATTAGTAACTTGATGGCCTGGGTTGTTGGAACCTGCAGTGACTCTGGCCTGCCAGGCCCCTGAGCTGGTTCTCTTGACAGCACGGTAGGTGCCACCATCTTGTTCTTTGCTTCTGTACATGCAAAGAAACTTTTTTATAAGACTATGTGCAGGGGTGCATGCTCAACACATGCCCACCCATACTATACATGGACGTGAAAAGCGGGACTGCCATGCCTTACGCTGAAGGATAGAGGATTTCTGGGGAGGGACTACATCATGGGACACCAGTTGGAACAGGATATTCGTGAGTAATTATGAATAACTAGTCACGTCACCAGACGTGCCATGCATGGAACGACCCAGAATATGAGGCAGATAGGTAGGTCTGCTGGTTGGACCAGAATGTCTTAGTAACCATTATTATAGGATACTGGCTGATATGAGCAAACTGGCAGTAGCAGAATCCAGAACATACCCCTGAAGTAATAGTTACTGTAGAAATGATGAGACTGTGCCAGGGGTTGGTTCTGGTTTCTGCTACTGCTGGTTCACTTAGGGATGCACCTCACGCTTGCATGCACAGTACTAAAAAAGTTTCTGTAAATGTGCAGAAGCAAAAAACAAGATGGTGGTGCCATAAACTTGGGGGTGTGGCAGGCCTAGGCCACTGCTGGTTCCAGCAACTCAGGTTACCAAGTTACTAACAGTTCTCTAGAACTGGCCTGAACTGGTAGGAGGCTACCTCTGGGCTGTGCCCAAGAAAAGGAACAAATGTATCATGAATCTCAAATCCCTTCGAACCCACAAGTCCAGTCCAACTTGAATTCCATTGACTCTTGTTTACCATCAATTTTCTTTGACTGTTAGTAGTTCAGATTCTTGTACAGAGCATTAGCTTACAACAAACCTATATTCATTTGAACTGCCTGGACTCTTAGTATTCATTGCTTGACCTTTATCCTATAAGCTTTTTAATAAAGAAAGCTTTACTTTCCCATTGCATTATTCTTTTCCTGATAAGTGGTGTTAAAATATATAAGAATTGTAATAGTGGCTTTCAGCGACATTGCTTAGACAAAAATAAATCTCTTTGAAAAAGAAGAAATTCTAGATTCTTTCCAATTTTTGAAATGATCAAAAAAGAATATGAAGAGAATTGGGTAAATGGATTATAGACTGCTCAAAAAAACAAAAGGAACACTTAAACAACACAATATAACTTAAAGTAAATCAAACTTTTGTGAAATCAAACTGTCCCCTTAGGAAGCAACACTGATTGACAATCAATTTCACATGCTGTTGTGCACATTCAAAGTATTCGATGAGAATATTTCATTCATTCAGATGTAAGATGTGTTATTTGAGTGTTACCTTTATTTTTTTGATCAGTATATATAGGGATTGGGAAATATTAAATATGTAAGTCTTGAATCTTTAAATATTTTTTCTATCTTTGTTTCCTTTTGCACTTTGTATTTTTTCTATTATTTTCTAATTTTAGTTTGCATTATGCTTTAGCATTGTTAAATTTTAAAATAAAAACTATTTTTTAAAAAAGCAGAACAGAAGGAAAAGTATATGAAGCAATTTCTTTCCAGATCATTAAAACAGATGTGCCTCATAATAGACTAATACAGCTGCTTCATAAGTTGCATCCAGTTGTCTCAATAAATGTATCAGAAAAAGGACCTCACTTCCATAGGAAAAAGGTTTTTTTTAATCTGCATACATGCTGAGAAAGTCCAAAGTTGTCAGCCTGAAAAACAATTTGGCTCATTTAAGTTTTTATTTTTTAATTGCTCAAGTTGTGTTCCCAACAGGAAGTTTTTATTTGGCTTTCTTCTTACTTTATGCATTTACTAATGACGTGGAACAAACTTTTTAAAAATGAGATATTAAGATTCATAAAGTTTCTTCTCCTTGTGGAATAGACATTGTCAACAGAATATTTCTAAAGAGCTGAAGGAGTAACTAATAGCTTTTTATCTCTAATTTGTCCAGCCAGGATGTATCCAAACAAACACTTGCAGAGTTTGTATTTTTATTATTTTAAATCAAGCAGATACAGCTGTATTTAATTTATTAATTGTAATTCAGTAGTGGCTCATACTCTTAACTGACATCTGTTCTGAAACTTTAGAAGGAAGCCCAGGATAATAAATATTCATTAAAACACATAAATAAATAATCATTATTACTTTAAAGTTCAGATGCAATTAGTGTGAAGCTTTTTGAAATATTAGAAGATCTTCCATCTGGAAAAAATCTTAGCTGCGTTTCACATTCCATTTTATGTCTCCACTTAGTTTAATGCAGGTATCTATCTATTTTGTTTCATGTAGACATGGAGGAACAAATTTTGAAATTCATATTTCATAGAAAACACAATTTTACAAATGTGAATCCTTGTGGGAAGGAAAATTCAGTTATCCTTTGAGATTTGCATTCCTCTACATTTGTGATAGAAATCCAGTTTGGTGTAGTGGTTGAGGCATCATCTCAGAAATTGTGAGGCTTTGAGATCTGGTCCTATTTTAAGACCAAAGCCTGTTGACCTAGACCAGTCACTTTATTTCAGCTCTTGGAAGGGGACATGGTATGTTCAAATATATTTGAACTGGCTGTCAATTGGTTTCCATAGGCAATTCAAAGTGTTGGTTATGACCTATAGAGCCCTACATGGCATTGGACCAGAATATTTGCAGGACGGCTTTTGCCGCATGAATCCCAGAGACCGGTAAGATCCCACAGAGCCACCCTTCTCCAGGTCCCGTCAAGTAGATAATGTTGTTTGGCAGGACCTAGGGGAAGAGCCTTCTCTGTGGAGGCCCTGGCCCTCTGGAATCAATTCCCCCTGAAGAGTCGCACTGCCCCCACGCTCCTCACCTTCTGTAAGAGTCTTAAGACTCATGCAACTAGACCCTAGTCCCTGGCAGACGAATGTTATGTACGGTTGCTGTTTGAATGGGTATGATTGATTTTTAATATACTTAACAATTTTAGAGTAGTTCATTTAATTTTACTTAATTGGATTTAGCATATTGTATTTTATTGTTGTTTTTTATATGTTGTAAGCCGCCCCAAGTCCTCAGAGAGGATGGCATATAAATCCAATCAATCAATCAATCAATCAATCAATCAATCAATCAATCAATCAATCAATCAATCAATATTTCTTGATAGAAATGTACATATAAGTTGAAATAAGAGTATAAACATATTATAATTATTGGAAATGATCATAAAAGTATGCATGTGCATTTATGTCTTTATAAATCTACAACCAGTTGGGAACTGTGAGTTTGATATAGATTCTTAATGCAAAAATAAAATAAAAATACAGTGCTGAAATGTTGAGAGGACTCCACATCTCAGAAACCTTTCGAAATTTCTTTAACTATTTTGTGAAACTAGACATTTTAAATTTAGCAACTTCAGGTAGAACTCTAAAATCGTGTGGGATCTTTTCTTGTGTGGTACTCTTTATCTGTTATATTGAATTGGGGATTTTGCAGATGGTTGTAGAGAGGAAGCAATGTGGATGCCATAAGAGCTGATCCCTGGTTTATATGATAGTCATCAATCATTATAAACAACCGTATTGCTTTTTGAAAAAAGGATAAGGTCAGGATATTTTGTATCACATAAATGTGCTAAGATATTTGAAAAATCACAGGGTGAATCTGAAATTGATGTGGGATGCATTTATCTTAAAAATTAGAGACTGAATAAATTATATTTCCATTCACCTCTAGATGATATAAAGTAGCTATTGTTTGTTTATTCATTCATTCATTCATTCATTCATTCATTCATATTTCTATGCCACCCTATTCCCTAAGGACTCAGGGCAGCTTACAATAAAAATGAACATGGATCAATTTAAAAAAATCAATTTAAAATAATTGCAGTGATCCATACATTCATTTAAATATTACAATTTAAACCTTCAGCAATTCACAAAGTTTAAATACTATTTATTTTTTAAAAAACATATTTGCTCATTAATAGCCTGTAACCAAAATCAAATAGTTCTACCAGAAACTGTTGTGGATTTTAGGGAATACATAAAAACACCTATAAGGAAGCTTATTTTCTCACAATACACTATAAAAGTGAGTGCAATTTTCTCAATCGTGGCACTCTTTAGATTGCAAGTCCCAATGTATCTGCAGATTTTGCTCTAAGTTTTTTTTAGTTTGTTTGTTTGAGTTTGTGCTGAGATAAGCAACTATTAGGTCTGAACTTCTCGGTCTTATTACCTACTGAGTAGAAGACCCTATTTGAAAAGACTTTTTTTTTTTAAAAAAAGGACAAGAACCGCTCAAGGTAGCTGGCAATTATAGCAGCTATCATATACTTAAAGCTAGAAAAGAATGACACAATTGGATGATGTCAAATTGTTTCCAAAAGAATTGTATGAAGGGGAAAACTGATATTGGGTTACTATTTGATTCTAATGGTGCTGCTTACTGAGAGTTCTGTCTTGGGAAAAAGGAAAGAAAGAAAGAATGAGCAGCCATGGATAGTTTTTTTTTAATGGGAAGCTATCTAATTGCATGCACAATCCAGGCTGAGGCCATTCACTTCTCCTTTCTTTTCAAACTAGGCCATCTTAGATATATGCCTTTTAGAAAAAGCCTGCTTATTATAACATGTATTTTGACCCAACTTTTATTTTACCCTGCCAGATCTTATTTTAAATCCTGTTCCTGGCAAATTTAGAAAAGAGCAAAGCAAATCAGAATGGATATAAACCATTTCAAGTCCACTTTTCCAGAGCCGCTGGAGCTCCCTCTGGCCAATATTGCTACAAACTGACAGCACTGTGTCATCTCATTTTAAGGAGAGGACTAGATGAACATTACAGCATTAGACCTAAAAAAGAAAATGAATATGACAGTTAAACAAAAGGGAGAGGGAGGAATCACCCCAAATCTATTCTTGTCTATATATGTAAAATGCCTACTCAAATACATAGCAGTCAGAGGTGGGTTCCTGCCAATTCAGACTGATTCTATAGAACCGGTAGCGGGAATTTCCCCTGCTTGCCAAACTGGATCATCTTGTTTCTTGCTTCTGCACATGCACAGAAGCTGGGTTTTTAGAACTGCGTATGGGTATCCATGTGGTGCACTCACACAGCATGAACAACACATGCCCACTCAGCACATGAGGAAGTGAACCAGGATTGCAGCAAGTCAGAATTTACACATGGTAGCAACATTTTTAGAGGTTGGGAAAGTGGATATAAATGGCATGCAAAATGGTTTACAGTTGCACAAATACAATTATAATTATCATAATTCCATAATCATGAAAATTCCACGAATGTTGTTCTTTAGTAAGATTTTTCCAGAACAAAATCTCATGTGGAAGAATGCAATTTTTCTTCCCCATCCTGACTCAGAAGCAATCTATTGCATACTGAGGAACTTGCTGTTGAGAAGATCCTCAAGGTCTCCTTCCTGCTGCCATGAGTGGGAGTAGACCCCGCAGGGATCTTCAGGTCTAGACTAGACCATAAGAAGTGGTTAGATATCATCTGGAGATGATACTTGCATAGAAGACTTTATTGGTAAGAACCAGCATCTTGAATTGAGTTCAGAATCCCATCAACAATCAATGGAACTGCTGCAACAAAGAGGTTATTCTGCTAATTTGATTAGTACTGGTCACAAATGCATAGCTTTTCCAGTGGCATCTTCTGGGTCAACTTCAGCTGTAATTCCATGGAAAGAAACTTAGTAAGCTAAATAAAAAGAGTGTGAATTACTGTTATTAGATCTTATTAGTTCAGGAAAGGTTTCATTTGGACCAATTGAAGGAAGTCAAAGGCCCATGGCTTTTATTTATTCCTCAAACTTTTTTCCTGTTTTTTTTTCAAGTGAAGGACAATCCTTTCAAGAACAATAGATGGACTGTGCATGGAATCAGAATACTGATGTACAGTGTTCTCTCTTGGTCTCTGCTTCATCCATCTACCCTGCAGCAACTGGTTGAAAAATTTATGCCATGTCCACTACTTGGTCTAGGACGGAGATATATAAGGTGGTATCACCACTGATGGTACCTCTCCTGAAATCAGTCAATAAAATCTCCTTGGAGCTTCATGTAAATGTTGAAAAGAACAGAGTAGAGGGCCAAGCTCTGGGGTATTCCGCACCGAATTCCCCAAGATTTCAATCTCCTATCCCCCACCATGCTAATTTGTATCCCTCAAACAGGAAAGCCTGCAAAATAAACTCCCCATCTATAATACTAACAGCCAACATAGTCAAATGCTGTTCATGACTGCTATCCAGAGCCAGCCACAGATCACCTACAGATGACCAGTATGGCTTCCAATTCATGCCCAGGTCTGGAAACTAACAGGAAAGGACCAGATAACCTTTTTCTTTCAAAGTATAAACATTTTCTGTGTTACAAAATCATACTACTCATTGAGATATTCTTCTAATACTTCTAAAAGGAAAGATTAAAAACTGATTGACATAAATGCTCATTTATTGTTACATGATATCCACCCTCATTTACTCATTTTTGTATAAAGCTGTCAAGCTAGTATGGTGCAGCAGTTTAGATGCAAATAGGAAAAGCAGAATTTTCTCAGAGTTCAAGATCACTGTTAGTCACAGAAGTTTACTGAATGAAATCAGTCAAACACAGCCTAGTCTCCCGCAACTGTTTTTGCCGGAATAAAATCTAAACAAGGAGAGCTATGTGAGCTTCGATTCCTATGGAAAAGGTAGGATCAAAATCTAATCAATGAGCGAATAGGGAAAAAAATGAGTGAAGAAATTAATAAATTGTAGAAACAAATAGATACATAAATGCATATATAAAATGTGTACATATGTACACACACACACACACACACACACACACACATGCAAAATTCAACAAAAATCCTTTGTCATACTGTTCTTTGATACTTTTTTTTAACAAAACGTTGTTTCATATAGGGTCCACTAGATCATTTTTTTCTTTTCTGTGAATATATATATTTCAAAGATATGGTACTTTACATATCTTTGAATGCATACTTCATTGTTATCTTACTTTTCCTGATGTGCCTCTTTGAAAGTACAGTCCTTGACTTATGACCACAATTTTCTTACTAGTTTTGTTAAATGAATCACTACAATGGTTCAGTTAGTAATATGATTGTTGTGATACAACTTCCCCATTGACTTTGCTTGTCAGGGAGGGGGGTCGCAAATGGGATCACAAGACCCTGGGACATTGCAACTGTCATAAATATAAACCAGTTGCCAAGCATCTGGATTTTGATCATGTGACCAGAGACGTTGCAACAGTCATAAGTGTGAAAAATAGTCATAAGCCATGTCCTGATTGTATTCATTTGTACAGACCTTCACAATTTATTGCAGTGGAAGTCTATAATATATCTTTTAAATCCAGTGTTGATGACTGTGGAATCTTCAGTGATTTAAAAAAAACCCAAAAGGGCAAGAAGCAGAAGGTACTTCATAAGAGAAACCTGGTCTTTGACATATGCAGTGACCAGGGGTGAGTTCTTCTTGGTTCAGACCGGTTTGCCTGAACCAGTAGCAACCCACTATTGACATCACAGTGACATCACAAATACATTCGGTTCAGTGCTAGTCCATGGGTGCCGCCATCTTTTTCTTTTTGAATTTTTTTGAATTTATTTTTCTTCCGAGCATGTGCAGAAGCCGAGTTTTTGCCCTGGTGCATGTAGAAATTCACCTTCTTATTTTTGGCTTTTTTTGGGGGGGGGGGTGTATTTTTAGGCATTGCACATACACACACCCATGTGGCATGGGAGTAAGCGAACTGATAGCGAGATAAGTTTGCTGGAGCTTCTCCCAAGTATTTCTATACAACAGCCTTCCTAAATTTAAAAAGTGGCAGACTGTACATAGTATTTTTACCTGTCTTAGCTACTTTTGTGAAGTGAAGATTTTTATGACATGGGTATAGAGTGTAGAGAATATAAAAATTTAGTTAGGAGATACCATTTATGAAATTTTTAAAGAGGCTGGGTGAATACGAAGAGCACAACCCTGCTTAGAACAGACAAGGAGAACCTACCAAATTACTGTCTTTTTTTGCAGCATTCATCTCATTAAGAAGATTGCTGGTAGTACAGTTGCTGTATAGAGCTATACATATGAATTGCAAGTTTGTGAGTTTCCCCCTAATTGGCATCTAAGTTTCAGTAGAAATCTCTTCATCTATCAGAACCAAACAACTGACTGATTCTGATCAAAACTGATCAAAAGACATCTCCACCAATTTCTTCAAAATTTAAAGATTTTACACTTTGGGGGTTAATGATCACCAAAATGAGTAAAATAACCTTGTTAAAGCAGGTAAGCATTTGGGGCAAAATTGTTTGTGCAGGATTAAAAGTGTCACTGAAGAGATTAGCCATTGGTATTTGATAGTAAATATTTCATTATGTGCTTAGATCTAAGAAAGTTACAGGAGCTATAACGTGGGCTAAGAGTGAACTTCAATAGCTAAGGATGAACTAAAAGCTCCTTCCTAACCACACCAGCTCTCAAAACAAACGCAGAGCTGTCTTTCATTTGTTAATCATCATTCTCATTCTCTCCCTCTCTCTCCCTCCCCCCCTTTCCCATATCTATCTATCTATCTATCTATCTATCTATCTATCTATCTATCTATCTATCTATCTATCTATCTATCTATCATCTATCCATCCATCTAAATCTTTTATCTTCCTCACAGAAATACTATAGATCAAACTTGGGCCCATATGCTTGAAAGGTATAAATTTTATATCCATAAATTTCACATTTCTTCCCTCTCTTGTGTTCCTTTGGTTAATTCATATAAGGACTTCAAGTTCATGCATGGAACTTAATCTCATAAATGTATAAACCATATCAATAGAAGATTAACAGAGATTTGCAATTGAATGCCTGGGAAACAACTTCAAATATTTCCTTCTGTTCTTTTTAGTGATCATTCTGAAGACTCTTTTCTGGCCAGAAAGCTAGCAAAGATAATAGTTCTGAAGGCTATAAAGGCTCTTCCAGAAATTGCAGGATAAAAGAGAGACCATATAGGCAGACCTGTGCATGATGAGAAGGAGAAAGGTTTTGGTCATCTGGGTATGGTGGGACTGGGATAGATAGCCAGGGTCAGGATGAGATCTCCAGGGTTGAGGCAGCTGTGCATTTTCTGGTGGGCTGGTTGAACGTCTGAGATGGGTAGGATTGATACGTGAGTGGAGAAAGTTGCAGTTCTCCAACAGCCATAAGGGCAGATCAGGGGTGGGCTCCAGCTGGAACTCTGAATTGGGCTTGCCGTGGCGGCTCATGAGTGCTTGCGGGGCCAGCACGATTTTGCTTCTGCACCTATGGATATAGCAAAATCATGCACAGAGCTGAAGGTGCACACGTGTTTCGGCATGCGGGAAAGCAAAAAAAAACAAAAACTCACCAGAACACAGGCGTACCTGCGACTCCATGTGTGATTTTGCTATCTCCACAGGTGCTGAAGCAAAATCACACTGGCCCCTCATACACTCACGAGTCTCAGCGGAAGACCAATTTAGCATTCTGGCTAGCAGCCCACCCCTGGGGCAGATGTGCATCCAAGTACCCAAATTTGGATCATTTAAAAGCAAAGACACTTCCACAGAGATAACCTTTGAATAAGGCTTGTAACTCCTTTTGTTCAGTGCCACTATAAGGTTGAACAGTTACCGAATTAACAATCATAAGGGGAGGGCTACCTGTAGAATCTAAATGAAGATTATATTATTTTCTGGAGTAGAGTCAGTTTTGTTGTAGGTACATTTGAAGGTAGAAACCTATGTAACCATTGTTGTATGAATGGTAATAATGGAAGAACTACAAATGGGTCAAAAACAGAGTTTGCGAATGACAAAAGGATGACGAGATGATCACCTTTTATCAGCACTGTAATATCAGCAGTGAATCTTGAGGAAAATGTGAATAAGAAAAAAAGAGAGGGAAAAATAAAAAAAGTATAGTGAAAATAGAATGAAAATAAGCAAGGAAGGGGGGAGTTCTATAGGAAAACCTATTATATGATCATGTGTCAACAAGCTGTAACCCATGAACCATATGCATTCCATCTCCTCTTTTTGTATGCCCTGCAAATTAGAATAAATAGGCAAATAGCAGTTTGTCAGGCCTAAGTCTTGCTCAGCTGAGCATCTGGGGTGAAGAGTGAGTCTTACTGAGGTGTAGATTGTAGCCAATCAGATTGGCATGGTCCAATGGGTTTTATACTCCTTGACCTATAACCTGCTGCTGTACTTGAGGAGGGGCAGGAACTGGACTTTTACATAAAATAGTTTTATGTAAAAGTCTTCGGAGAGGGGCGGCATACAAATCTAATAAATAATAATAATAATAATAATAATAATAATAATAATAATAATAATTTATCAACCCTCATAATAGATTTTTTTTAAAAAAATTGTAGCTTAAAAAAGGCTTTTACAATAATAGAATACAGTAAAAAAAGAAATGGGTTAGTACAACAATTAATCTTTTTAGAAAAGAAACAAAAATAATGGGATAATAAAACAGCATATCTAATTAAAATATTTCCACAGTGAGATCACCTGAGAAAAATATTTGGTCACTTGGTATATGAGTGTAGGCTTATCATCCCTTAAAAATAATAAACATAAAATTTAACTGCATGTCTTTCATATTTGGAAATGATTGGGGGCAATTGGGTCATCATTAACCAACTAATGTTGGTTATTACATGACCAGATTATTTACAGGACTGTCTTCTGCCTCACATATCCCAGCAACTAATTAGGTCGCACACAGTCGGCCTCCTCTGGGTCCCGTCATCCAAACAATGCTGGCTGATGGGACTGCAGGGGAGAGCTTTCTCTTTTGTGGCCCTGGTCCTCTGGAACCAATTCCCCCCAGAGATTTGTACCACTCCCATTCTCCTCACCTTTTGAATAAAACACATTTATGTCAGCAGGCCTGGTGTCGTTGAGTGATGGTTTTCCATTCCGGCCACTAATATGTAAAAGTGAAGACTGTGTGTTGCTTTATTGGATTCAGACTTTTTTTACTAGTTCTTATTTATGTATTGGGATATTTTAAATTTTTATAATGTTTTTACTGTTGTAAACCGCCCTGAGTCCGCAAGGAGAAGGGTGGCCTATAAATATAAATAATAATAATGATGATAATGATGATGATAATAATAATAATAATGATGATGATGATGATGATGATGATGATGATGATGATAGAAAGTGTTATGTATTGAACTGTGTTCTGTCGGACTCTCTGGTAGAATCCTCCCAAAAATTCACAGGTACAAATTTCAGACACACACACATTTGAAAATTCAAAACAATGTTCTTTATAATGAAAATTCACTTAAACTAAGCCCTCTTTTGGTATAGCAAAGAGCACTGGTCTCCAAACAAACTGGTAATTTGTACAAGTCCCTTATCAGTTCTGTGATACTTAGCTTGCAGCTGTGAGGCAATTCACAGTCCTTCCTCTTTCACAAAGTGAAACACACTTTGCTCTGGTTTAGTTTCAAAGCGGGGAAAATCAGCACACAAAAGGTCAAAGTCAGGAAAGCAGTCATGAAACACAACGATCAGATAATCCTCCACAATGGCCAAACCCACAGGCTGCTATTTATAGCAACCCCCCAGTTACCACAGCCCCACCCAACCACAGGTGGCCTCATTTTCTTTGATAATAATTTCTCAGTTGTTGTTGCCTATGCATCGCTCTCCGCATGCATGGCTGTATCTTGTTCTGAATCCAAGGAGGAGCTAGATAATTGATCTCCTTCTGAGATGTCTGCCACACTCTCCTCCTCCCTGTCACTCATGTCTTCTTGGTCAGAGGAGCCTTCATCAGCAGATTCCACCGGGGGCAAAACAGGCCTGCAGCATGTGGATGTCTCCCCCACATCCACAGTCCTTAGGGCAGGAGCTGGGCCAGAGCTAACCACAACAAAACTGTATACATGGTTTCACACAAGTCCAGCATTTGAGCAGAGGAATGCTCAAACATCATTGCTTGATGCTTCTGAAAGCTCCCTATAAAAGATCTGGCTGTCAGACTGCAAGTTGCTGGTTGTACAGAGAAATTGCCTAGTAAAAAAGTGCTCCTTGGTTATTCCCACAACTCAACAGAAAGGGATTCCTATGAGACCATGAGACAGATAATCTACTTCCCTAGAATCACAAGGCTAAAGTGTTTGTGAGAAGGGGTTCCATGAAATCTTCCCTCCAATAGAGCTGAAGGGAGGGCATCAAATTAGACTGGAGAAAAGTCCTATCTATTCTTGCTTAATGTTAAACTGTATGAGGACCCTGGAATGGAAGGCTTGCAGCTGTCTAGCAATGGGCGATAGGATTCATGGGAACTGGTGATAATTATTGTGCTATAGTCACCCAGAATGTTGAAACATGGATAATGCACATTTTGGGAGTTCAGTTTATTGATTTTTAATAACCTATTTTTAGTAACCTATTGCAGCAGAGGCAGAGTAACGACATGGACACAAAGTGCTGGATTTAAAATGGGTCATTTTTATTAATTAAATTTGCATAATTTATTCATTAAATTAGCATAAATTTAACTATAACCCTAACAAGGACCCGCAGGGTCAAACAATTGCTTCCGGGGCAGAAAATGATGTCAGAAAAACTTCCGGGGCAACTTATGGGTGTAGCTCCATGCTGATCCAGGTGAAGGGCTCCGCCCTCACCAGGATCTCTGCCATGCACCTGCATGTGGGAGGTCTTGCTGTCTACCCCTGCAAGGGGAAAGAAATGGGCGGGACCCAAAGACAAGTTCCCCCCAATTGCTCAGACCGTTAGCACCATGAGCCTTTGGGGAGAACCAGTCAATCATCCCCAAAGATGCCCAACGGAGAACACGCAGTTGCTAAACACCACCCAGTTTTCCGCCCCTAACCTGCCTACCCAAATGACCAGAGGTAAGCCAATTAGCCTAAACGGGGGGCGAAGCACCCCCTAACCACGTATCCATCACCGCAGTGTGAAATAGGTGAAAAACGGTCACAGAAAATACTGAGACCGCCAAAAATTCCTATTCAGCCCCCTAAGGGCGACCCGCAGTGGCACACTGAAAGATAGGGAGGGCGGGTGGGTGTTCGCTCTGTCGTCGTTGGGGCGAAAAGGAGACCCAAAGCCTGCGCAGCCCTTTTTATAGGGCTGGCAGGCTCCACCCCCGATGATATCATCGGCTATGGCCGATGTTGCCCAAAATGGCCGGGATCTCGTGAAGTCCCAAGATGGCGTCAGTCACCGGCCCGGCATTCTATTGACATTGATATTTAGTTACATTCCCCCATTAAATAATAGGGGAAGTCTGAGATAAAATTATCAATTATAATTTGGAGAAAAATGCATTGCACGTAGAGATACCTACTATGCTAAAAACATGGATATAGTCAGAAAACCCAATCAATGGATCACTATGTAAGTATGAAGTACTGTATAAACTATCTATCTTGCCTTTGACACATTTCATCTTTTCTACTACCTTCTGTATATTTGGTTTCATTATTATTTGCATGTACACTGAGAGATGTACCACACACAAATTCTCTCTGTGTGTTATCACACTTGGCTGAATAAAGTATTCCACTCTATTATATGCCAGGCATTACTTTATTTTTTCCTTTTCTTTTCAAGAGGACAGGGAAAACAACGCCAATGCCTTATCTGATCAAGCAGACTTTGAAATCCAACATAATTGAAGAAGGTGGAAATCATACTTCAATCTAATGCAAAACTGCCTTGGGCCCCAAATGTCTCTTGCAAAAGTAACTTCTCTGATGCTGACATTATTATATGCTCTGCTCAACAGTCTGTAAAAAATAAAAACAATCCAGCTTGGTTTTCCAAGCAATTGGCAGGACCTAAGAATAATCAATAAGTAAATGGTCTGCTTGCTTCAATTTCTCTAGATAATACTAAGATGTTGCAGTAGAATGCTTCAATTATGTAGGATACATGGGAAATAAAACATTCCCCTTCAAAAAGATTTCAGCTACTCCTGGGATTATGGATAATGTCTAAACTATTGAGATTACATGCACTTGATTATTCTGCAGATAATGGTGTGTCTAAAAAAGATGTTTGAACATTTTTTATTCTTGCAGCCATTCTATTTTTAGACTACCCTTTTAAAATGCAACTGTGAAGAAAAGACAAGGATTTTTCACTATTAGTTCCACGTTTTTCTAAAGTAAATAAATAATTTAAAAGGGTGTTATTTTTGTCCATTTCTAAATCAGGTTAACTCAGCAGCAAAAAAAAAATCATATCACTTTCAAAGTTATTTTAACAAGCAAGACAAAAACTTGAGTTCTGTGACTAATCTCAGGATTCAGTGATACAAACATTCATGTCACCCACCATGCTATTCCATCTGGGGTAAGAAATATTAAAAAGTTAATAGACAGTGAGTAAGAAATAGTAAGACTAAAATTTAAAAAGCCCTCAAGACATGATTTAGTTGCTATGTCTGGGGTGAGGGTGGGTCTATTGAGGAGCTTTTACAATGGTTGTGTTGAGTTGATCCAAAGATTTGCTTGTTTGTTTGTTGACTGACTGACTGACTGATTGGTTGATTGATTATTGATTGATTGATTGATTGATTGATTGGATGATATGGATTACCTAGAGCCTTTTCAATTAAGCTTCAGACCTGGCTACAGCATGGAAACTGCTTTGGTTACTCTGATGGATGATCTCTGGTGAGCCCTAGATGGGGGTCATTCTTCTATTTTCATCTACTTGACCTGTCAGCTGCTTTCAATACCATTGACCATGATATCCTTTTGCAACAAATAAGGGAGTTGGGAGTGGGAGGCACTGTGATATAGTAGTTCTCCTCTTATCTCTCTAGCTTGTCTCAGTAGGAGAACAGAGGTCAACCCCCAGACCCCTCTTTTGTGGGTTCAGTCCTCTCTCCTCTCCTATTTAACATCCACATGAAACCACTAGGTGAGATCATCCAATGACATGGGGTGAAGTATGCTGATGACACCCAGTTACATATCTCCACCCCGCATCAGTTCAGTGGAGCAGTAGATATGATGTTCTGGTGCCTGGAGTTTGTGATGGTCTGGATGGGAGTTAACAGGCTAGATTTAACTCTGACAAGACCGAATGGCTGTGGGTATTGCCTATGAAAGACCATATTGACTGTCCATCCTTGGTTCTAGGGATGGGGAGAGAAATTGCCCCTTCAGAATGTGTTTGCAATTTGGATGTCCTCCTAGACTCACAGCTAAGATTTTATCAACATTTGACAGCTGTAGTTAGGGGGACCTTTGTAATGGTTCACCTAGTGTACCAATTATGACCCTACTTGAATCAGGAGGCTCATCTCACAGTCACTCATGTCCTTATCACCTCACGGTTAGATTATTGCAACATGCTCTACCTGGAGATTGTGGGCTACCCCCACCCTATTGGCCTTTCAGAAAGCGGTAAAGACCTGGCTTTTCCAACAGGCCTGGGTCCATTGATCCTATGATGGTAACCAGCGAGATCTGGCCATAAAAAGTATGTAGGGATTTAATTGCTGTATTGTAAATTGTTTTTAAACTGTTTTTAGAGGTTTTAGTACTATTATTGATGTTTTACAATTTTTGCCATGAGCTGCCTAGAGTCCTTAGGCAGTTGGGAGGCATAGAAATTGAATGAATGAATGAATGAATGAATGAATGAATGAATGAATGAATGAATGAATGAAATCATTCCCTTTTTTTTGCATATTTCTTATTAGCATCAGTCGCACTCTACAATGTGTTCTGCTGGCTTATGACACAAGCCTTCAATTAAAGGTAAAAGTAGCCAAAACAGACACACACACACACACGGGAAAATGCAACAATAGTTTCTTTACCCAAAGAAAAATAGAAGCAAAACTCCCCTTTTAAATTCAAAGGGATTTCTTGTAAAAACAAAACACACTTGAATGCAGTGAGATAACAAAGATAATAAAACTAATGAAATTCGTCATAGCCACTACTCTTCAGATGTTGTAAAACTCACTATAATTTATGGTCAAAGTCCTGAAATCCAAACAGAGTCCTGAGAACAATCCTGAACGGCAAGTCAAGGTCCACAAGTACGATCAGATAATTTTCCACACTGCGAGGCCGGCACACTGTCCATTTAACAGCAGCCCTAATTACTTGAACCCCATCCAACCACAGGTGGGCTCTCTTATTGCCTGTAATACTTTTGAAGCTGTTCTCTCCTATGCACAACTCTATGCATGTGTGGGTCTATCATTGTTTCCTCCACCTCCACCTCCACAGTCCTTGGGGCAGGAGCTGGGCCAGAGCTAACCACAACACAATGTAATTATTTTCATGTATTTCCATTACATACGACCCTACTTGAATCAACTATGTGCTTTTTTTCTTGTGCTCAGTTTCTATTTATTCTACTGGATAATTATTTTCTGTCCCAAAATTTTTATTAGGACTTATCCTTTCTCTCTGTAATTATTTTTTGCTTTCATCCTTGTTTTTCTTTCTGCTCTCCCTCTTTTTATGCCCACTTTCTTCCAATATGCCCTCTGAACCCTTCCAAAAAACGCCAGTCTCATTTTAAAAACCTCTTAGTATACTTATATGCTTTATTAATTCTTTAAATCTTTGATGATAAATTTCATTTAGGTTTATTTTTATTTAACAAGTGAACATTATAGATCAGGGACGTCCAACTCAATTTCATTGAAGGCCTCATCAGCATTGCCTTTGACCTCAGGGAGGGGAGTAGGTGTCAGCAGGGTGGGCATTGCCAGCTTGACGTCACTCATGTCAGGGGTGCTTGTTGTGGCCCAAGTGCTCTGACAGTGAAAACGGACTCCTGAGCTGTGATGGCCGTCGGTAACCCTCCGCTAGTGAAAACAGTTTGGCAGGGGCAGATATGTGGCCGTCCTGAGTTCCATGTTTACTGATAGAGGCACTGTAGGCCAGTCCTTTGCTGTTTTCAGTTCTAAGAATCCCCAGGGGCCAGATCCAGCCTCTAAGCCTTGAGTTCGATAAGTT
Organism: Erythrolamprus reginae; assembly: GCF_031021105.1. Taxonomy (NCBI): domain Eukaryota; kingdom Metazoa; phylum Chordata; class Lepidosauria; order Squamata; family Dipsadidae; genus Erythrolamprus; species Erythrolamprus reginae. The sequence goes on along the minus strand of NC_091952.1, from coordinate 191,087,530 downwards.
GAGTTTGGCCTTGTTATAAATAGACGTTTAGCTTAAACAACATTTTGAAGCAAATGGATTTTTACAAAAAAAATCACCACTGTTTTTAGTTCCTGAATCTCTATGTATAACAATTACTTTTTCTTTACTGTCTTGTCACCCAGAGGGAATTTTTTTTCCCCATGAATTGCATTCGCTTTTCACTACACATTCATAACAACTTAAATGGCACCACTTCATATTTTTGTCATAGATTTTAATAGTCTATTTATAATTAAAATACGCCTATACTTCCTTGCATATTTTCTTCAGGTCTTGTCAGTATCCTATGTAAATTGGGTTTTGGTTCATGATTATATCAACTCTTTCTTATTTCATTTCTTCCCCTTTTCTGTCTCTTTTGGAAGGAAGGAAGTGCATGTATATATACACGCACTTCTCTGTATGAGGAAGAATAGTAGTTATATGCAGTTAATTTTATAAATATATAACTTATATACAATATATACAGTCAAATTTGTTATTAATTCAAAATAATTTGGACTATTTCCTGCCTCTTTGGCATGTATACGCTGGTGTGTATGTGCATGCCTTCAAAGCAGTCTTAACTCCTAACAACTATATGGATAAATCTATACAAATTTCTTACCTATAGTTTTAAAAGTGGTTGCCTTTACTTTCTTCCTAAGGTTGAGAGAGAGTAATTGTCTCAAAGTCACCAACTGGCTTTGTGCCTAAGACAAGGCTAGAGTTCACTCCTTCACCCTGTATCTAACATAGAACCCTTAATCACTACATCATATTTTTTTCTCTATCTATATATCTATTATCTAATAATAAATATAGATATTAGGTATAATCTAATTGTGTTACATCCATAGAATATGTACTTTGGGGATAGGCCAAGTAATGCTTTCTGAGAATGTTGGTTTAGCGGTTTTCTAGAAGGTAATCCTCTCAATTAGGTTTGTTTATGATGTACCAAAGATCTGCTTCATTTGAACCATCACAAATGAAAAAGCAGAAATCACTCCCAATTTGGTTCATAAACTATGGTTTATGTCTTCCTATCAATCCAGAAAATTCTTCCTTGCACAATAAACCATAGTTGAAATGAATTCAACCATTTATTTGCCTATGTTGAAACTGTGATGTTTGTTCTGGAAGATATTGGAATAGCGCTTGCAACCTTCACACTAAATATATATAATACGAAGTAATAATATAGGTCTTTCAGAATGCAAAATATTAATGTTTTTAGTATTGACTTGACTTATGTGGTTTAATGAGATAACTTTACTTTTCTCTTCCATCTATAATTTGTGTGTTTTGTTGAACTCCCCTCCACCTCTTCTAATGAAAACTGAGATAATATATGTAACCTTGATGTATCATTTTGGAATCATAATACAATGACTCCTCTATCTGAGTATTGTATTGGCAGTTCTGTGTTAGCAAAAACTTCAGAAGAAAAGGATTTAGGGGTAGTGATTTCTGACAGTCTCAAAATGGGTGAGCAGTGCAGTCGGGCAGTAGGAAAAGCAAGTAGGATGCTTGGCTGCATAGCTAGAGGTATAACAAGCAGGAAGAGGGAGATTATGATCCCGCTATATAGAGTGCTGGTGAGACCACATTTGGAATACTGTGTCCAGTTCTGGAGACCTCACCTACAAAAAGATATTGACAAAATTGAACGGGTCCAAAGACGGGCTACAAGAATGGTGGAAGGTCTTAAGCATAAAACAGATCAGGAAAGACTTAATGAACTCAATCTGTATAGTCTGGATAGAAGAAAAGGGGGGGACATGATCGAAACATTTAAATATGTTAAAGGGTTAAATAAGGTCCAGGAGGGAAGTGTTTTTAATAGGAAAGTGAACACAAGAACAAGGGGACACAATCTGAAGTTAGTTGGGGGAAAGATCAAAAGCAACATGAGAAAATATTATTTTACTGAAAGTAGATCCTTGGAACAAACTTACAGCAGACGTGGTAGATAAATCCACAGTAACTGAATTTAAACATGCCTGGGATAAACATATATCCATCCTAAGATAAAATACAGAAAATAGTATAAGGGCAGACTAGATGGACCATGAGGTCTTTTTCTGCCGTCAGACTTCTATGTTTCTATGTTTCTATGACTATGGAAATAGTTAGATCTTCAGAATAGAGTTAGGCCATTTACTTCGTCTGTATGCAGATGAGATATGGCTAGGATCTTTAAAGCTTTCTAAAAGTACTTAACAATCTAAATAAATATTGCACTGAAAATTATTTAATCCTATATCTCATTTTTTGATATTTGAAACTAATAATATCATTTGACATCATTGTAATATATAAATTCTAAGGAAGTGCTAATTGTCCTAATTACTCATCACATAATTACTGCATACAATGAGTAAAATAAAAATGGTTCTGCTGTATGTGATATAATCTTCAAAACTTGAAGGGGGCAGAGTGAACTGACATGATTCTGTTTCTGCTATAAGAGAACATCTGTACTAAATTGTTGTCTTCTGAGGAAAATATTATCTTGTTTTTTTTTCCCTATTCAGTAAATGAATATTGGTTCACCTCATCATTTTAAGTCCAATAAATCATTCTTAGAAAATAGACTGGTGGATATTGTGTGACATTTTATTTTCTGCGCTATTTTTGTTTTGTTTTGTAAGATAGAAAGTCTATTTAAAATAAGCTATTTGACTAACCATGCAAGTCAATATCCCTTGACTTATTTGTCTATGAAAAAATAAATAAATTCTGTGTAATGATTTATCAATTTGTGGAGAATATAGGCAAAGCTAGTTGTAATTTTTACATTCTATGATTAGTTTAGAAATCAATGTTTTCTCCCAAATAGTCAGCCTATGACAGATCTACCACCATATCATATTTAGAAGGCTGTTTTCCACGCAACAGGAAAGTATGTCACCTATTAATAATTACCTTGGCAGAGCCTTTGAATAATCTGTTGTGTCTTATCCCTGCAGGTTCAAGGCAAGAAAGACAAAATATGAATTTCTGCAAGGCTTGTGGAAAACGAACTGGGATAAAATATTTAACAGTAAAGCAAGTCAAAATGTTTAAGTGAGAGAGGGTAGCTGAACTCAAATCTTTAAAGGTATTTGGAAATAAAACTGATGTAGAAAAGTATGAAAAATGATGTAACCAGAGCATGAATGAAACGGGAAAATAATTGACGAAGACAGAATGAGGAAATAGGAATTACATGGCTCCTTGTCTCTCTCACATTGACAAAAGGGGAAGAACAAGATACCATCAATCACACTAAAGCTCACACATGAGCTCAACTAGTTGCCTTTACTATACATGCTTATGGTAACAAGAATATGTTGAGAATTTATTAATTTTATTTATTTATTTGTCAAACATGTACAAAATACAGTGATCCCCCGAGTTTCGCGATCCCGATCATTGCGAATCGCTATATCGCGATTTTTCCACCCGATGACGTCACTCCCTTCCTTTCTCATCTTTCTTTCTCTCTCTCTTTCTCTATCTTGCTTCTTCCTCTCTCACACTCTCTTCCTCCCTCTCTCATCTCTTTCTTTCCTTCTCTCTCTTTCTCTATCTCTCCCCCTCTTGCTCTCCAGCGATGGGGAAACCCCATCTTTGGCTCCTCGCTGCTGCGGCGCTGCAAGCGAGCAGCCGGGCGGGCGGGCGAACGGGCAAGCGGCAAGTGATCTTGGGGTTTCCCCTTTGCCTGGGCAACGGGGAAACCCCAAGATCGCTTGCCGCTTGCCCGTTCGCCCGCCCGCCTGCTCACTTGCAGCGCCGCAGCAGCGAGGAGCCGGGCGGGCGTGCGAACGGGCAAGCGGCAAGCGATCTTGGGGTTTCCCCGTTGCCTGGGCAACGGGGAAACCCCATCTTCGGCTCCTCGCTGCTGCCGCGCTGCAGAGCAGATCAGCTGTTGGGCGGCCGAAGGGGTCTTCCCCGCCGCCCACACGCAAACTCCACCATCTGCGCATGTGCGGCCATGGAAAACAGGACGCGCATGCGCAGATGGTGTTTTTACTTCCATGCCGCTACATCACGAGTTTACGATTATCGTGAGGGGTCTTGGAACGGAACCCTCGCGATAATCGGGGGATCACTGTAATGACTACTGTATAGGTATGAACATAAACATGAACAAAGGAAGTAAATGCAGATAAATGGGGTCTGTAAGACAAGGATGGTAGGCACCCTGGTGAGCTTATGCATGCCCCCTCTATGGACCTCTTAAGAAGGAGTGTTCTTCTTATGATATACCTCTGAACACACTCAATTGTGTTAATGTCTGATATACAGTGTGAGTTTCAGGTGAATGAACTGTATACAAGAAGTGGTCTGGCAAAGGTCATAAGTCACCATTTTTAGTGCCATTGTAACTTTAAATCATCAGTAAATGAACTTTGTAAGTCAAGGGTAACCTATACTGTCAGAACTTAAATATTTCTGACAATAGACTTTTCTTGAGTGTGCCTTTTCTGAATAAGAGAAAATTTTCATTAAAAGGGAAATGTGGTTCTTCTACTTCATGGACAATAGACTAAATAAAGTTCAGACTCTGTTTTTCTCCAGATGAATTACCCATGTGCTGAGGGTTGGGGTCAGATGCCACCATGCCCTCCAGTTCCAAGAATAAAAGATGTTCATGAAAGCCGAGGGAGAAGAAGAAGTAGTAAATAACAATAGAGATCATTGTTCAAAACCATGGATGACAAGTTGCTTTCCTAGGAAATTTTAACTAATTTTAAAATTTTAACTAATTTTAACTAATAATATCTAAAGTACTTCCTCCATTTCTCTTTCCTTGTTTGTTTAACACCCCCAACCCACATTGTGTGTGCATACACAAACACATTTTCTCCTGTCTTTCCTTTACAGAGCAGCTACCCTATTATCAACCCCATTTTTTAAAAAAACTCTTTTGCTTTCCACAACAATGATTTTCACCAATATCCCGTTACAACTTCAGTGATAACTATTATGAGCAATAGATTATGACTATCCTGCTATACTGCCCAGTTAATGAAATTAGTTATGGAAAATTCATAATTCAAGTTATTGGGCATATGGGTTAATAGAAAAAAAACAGCAAGTTTTGACGCAAACACAAAAGTTTGACACAATGTCAAAACAGATCCCCATTTTTAATTCTATTCTATGCTTGTAATTTACGTATTAAACTGTGTAACAGTTCTCTGTATTATCACATCTCATGTTAAGGAATTCTATGCACATTGATCTGGGTGTATAATATTGAATTAATTTTAATTTTGTAGATGTTCCCTTATGTCACTGTGTTGCCATTAATCAAAACACTGTTGTGATGATACTGGTACAGTGTATTTTTTCACTGGATATACAGAAATCCTATTTTTTTTCTTTAGTTAAAAACTTTTCTTCCTCTTTTGGTTCGAAAACTTAATAAAGGTTTTAGTTTTTCATATAATCTATTTCTAAAAGAACCATTTGTATGCCTCAATGGGTCAACATTTCATTCACTTAGTAAGCCCAGATGTGTCACTGTCATAAATTGTGCAATTAACAGAGTGACAAAATGAAAGAATTTTCTTTTTGCAAAGCAACTGTTAGAACTATTAAAGAGGCTGTAAACTGAAGTTGGGCCACAGTGACACATAAACTGATAAGGGGAAAGACAAATCAATGAATCTCTATTTCATAGATTTTACAATATCTCTTTATAGTATGCACATCAAATCTTTAACTAGCAAAGTCTTGTCTCATTTAATTAGATTTCTTTAGTTTCGAATAAAAAAATTTCCCAATAGCTTCATATCATATTTTATTATTTATGAAAGGGATAATAAAAATTGACTAAAACTCTTGCCATATGGTCAGATGAAATTTTATTTTTTGTCTAGTTCTCACCTTTTGTAAGGGTTCCAAACAGCATCCAAAATTAAATCAGAGTCTGAATCAAAGTATTCTTCTACACCCCAATTTATTACTAGAGTCATGTCAGTACATCTGGGTGAAATCTGAATCTGAAGTCCCCAGGGTTTCACCATCCGGTTGAAAGTTCAAGTTCTAGTCCCCACACCCACAAGTTCATCACATTCTCCAATCTCCAAGTGCCATGCTAACAGATTCCACCGATCTCCTTCTGTGCATGTTCAGAATGGGATGACCCTGACTTTCTAGAAAGTAATTTATTATGGATACATACTAACAACTTCATACTATCCCACCTTCCATTTTTCCACAATAGAAAATGCATAATAGAATAGTATACAGTGATACCTCAACCTATGAATGCCTCTACTTACGAATTTTTCTAGATAAGAACTGGGTGTTCAAGATTTTTTTGCCTCTTCTCAAGAACCATTTTCCACTTAAAAACCCAAGCCTCCGAAACTGTAACCGGAAAAGGCAGGGAGAAGCCTCCATGGGGCCTCTCTAGGAATCTCCTGGGAGGAAACAGGGCCGGAAAAGGTGGGGAGAAGCCTCTGTGAGACATCATTAGGAATCTCCTTGGAGGAAATAAGGCCGGAAAAGGTAGGGAGAAGCCTCTATGGGGCCACTCCAGGAATCTCGCAGGAGGAAACAGGGCCTCCACCCTCCCTGTGGTTTCCCCAATTGCACACATTATTTGCTTTTACATTGATTCCTATGGGAAAAATTGCTTCTTCTTACAAACTTTTCTACTTAAGAACCTGGTCATGGAACAAATTAAGTTTGTAAATAGAGGTCCCACTGTATAGTGTGATAGGCCAAAGACTCCAAATAAAATGGCTTTGGCCTGACATCTTTTATGTAACGGACACATTTAATATCCTTACTTTCTGCAGTCAAGTCAGTGTTTCAAGTGCTAAACTTTGAACTTATCTTTGTCAGTAATAACAAGCTATTTTTTTTTCGATCCCTGAAACTGGAACTTTAGAATAGGAATTTTCCATTTATGTATTTGAAATATGAAAAAGCAACTTTTTCTTTAAAAAAATAGTGGTAATGATTACAGCAAGTAGAAAAGTCTTTTAAGACAAATAATTAAATTCAACCTTTTTCTTCTCTTCTTGAGCAAAGAAATGCATAACTTGATTTGTGCCTTGCAAAATTGTGTTTTGTTTAGCCACTATCTGCTGAATGAACTACAATTGTCTACATTCATCTTAATATACTTATGTACTAAGCATATTTTACATACTACTGTGGCTGGCTTCATTTGTTTACAATTACTGTTCCTATAACTGTCTCAATAGTTTAGAGTTCTACTAAAAACATAAAATACAGAACAATCCAGTACTATAGAAATTTAAGCATTGTTATCTAAACATGATGTCACTAATATAATGAAATATGCAGGTCCTAATCCAAATTCTGGTGTTTCATCCTTGTGTTGCAATGCTGCAAGGGATAGAGTCTATGTCACTACATATACTTCCTCGCCTTTCCCTACCTTATCTTCCTTACTGAAACACTTGTGTAAAATAATATCGCCGGCTGACTTACCGGCCCCACGGCGCTGTTGCTGAAGGGCCGGGCAGACTCGGACCCTTGTGATGGCGGCCGCCATCTTGTTTTCGGCCGAAATCTCGCGAGGCGAGATTTCGGCCGAGAATGCCCAGCCCACGTGGCTGGGCATGACGTCGGGTCCGGGCGGGGCCTGCTGGCCCTATTTAAGGGACAGCAGGCCGGGAAGAAAGCCTTTTCGCCCGGACCTGTGCTTAAGAGCAGACACTCGGCTGGTGCTGCTCCGACGCCATTTTAGGTCGCCCTCGTGTCGCGGCCGCCATTTTGAGGCCGCCCGAAGGAGCGAAAAGAGTCTTTCTCTGTCCTTCACCGAACCGGCTGAGTGAGGCTCCAAGCCTCAGGATTCGTGGAGCTTCCTTCCGGAGGATCCCCCTCGGGCCCGAGGGGGACTGGTAACCTCCTCCCGGACGGGAGGAGGGCGCGGTGGGGGGCGGTTTGGTGGAGGCCGGATTTCCGGCCTTTCAGGCCTACCTGTGGAGGGAGGCTTTCTCTGTGGCGCCTAAGGGAAGGGGCCTAAGGGTTGTCAAGGGCTTCTCCCCTTACAGTAATTGGCCAAGTAGGGCCCAGTGTTGGGGGACCTTTGCTTGCCACTCAGTCAGTGGGGAGTTCAATCCCAGGCAGTAGTGTAGGTTGCTCCCTGCATACTGGAATTAGAAGTTGGGATGGCCCCAAAGAAGAGGCCTGCCACTGCCCCTACGGCTCCGCCGGCTGCGCGTCCCAGGAGGGCCCTTAGGCCTTCTGCCCGGGCTCGGGCCAGTAAGGAGGGGCCTACGGGGGTGGTCCCTGAGCAAGGGGGGGCGGTGTCGTTGCCTCCTGCCCCTCAACCTGTTCTTTCTCCTGCCATGTCTTGGGCCAGGGTGTTGGAGAGGCTCGACGAGCTCGAGCAGTGGAGAAGCGGTGCGGGCTCCGGAGGGTCCCTGGATCAAGTTCCTGCGGCGTTGGGGAGAGATCCTGCGGCGGCACAGGCTGGGCAGATGGCTCCGGTTGGACGACAGGCCCCGGCGGGGCCGATGGCGGCTTTCCCGGGCCCTGCAACAATGGGCCCCCCGTGGATGACATCAACCCCGTATGGGGCAGGTGAGGCTGCACCACACACTACACCACTGTCCTTTCTTCCTTCCCCCACCCCGGGTTTTCCCCCGGCGGGGGTTGGGAACGGGTCCAGTTTTTTAGGGTCCTCCACGGGCACCTGCGGGCAGGTCTGGGCACAGCCGGTTCCTCCGTCGGGACCGGCGGTGGCCGGCCCTGCTCCGCTGCCCGGGACAGGTCCTACGGGGATACCTGCGGTGCCTGGGGCAGGGGGGTGGGTTCCCCCGGCCCCTGCTGTTATGCCCCCGCTCCCCGTCTTGCCCTACCCCCACGGTGCGGGAGTTTTTGGTGTGGCGGCCAACTCGGTATGGGACCCGTTCGCTTGCATTAAAGCAGGGGCTATCCCGTGCGGGTTGCCGTCCACCCCTTTAGGGTGCCACCTTCACCCTTCGGTGAAGGAGGCTATATGGCGGGGGGAATACGTGGATCTTTTTTCGCTTTTGAACCGAGAGGTTCCTAAGCAGGAGAAAGAGATTGTCCCGGGGGAGAAAACAAAGAAGACCAAAGTAACGAAATGCTTCAGCTCCTGGCTGTATGCTTTTCTTACTTATGGGTCTGTGGTGATTCAAAGGCAGCCGGCCATGGCCTCTGCCATGTTTAAGTATATAGATTTGATTGCTAGGGCCCACTTCGAATACAAGGGCACCATATGGCGCCATTATGATAAGGGTTTCCGTATGAGGATGGCGGTAGAGCCTAACTTGCCATGGGATATGGTGGTTCCGGACCTGTGGTTCCGGGCCACGCATATGTCTGGAAAGGAGGGGTGTGAGCGTACGGATAGTGGGCACTTCATGGAGGAGGAGCCTGGCGCGGCTTCACCAGCCAAGGCGACTCCTGGTGTGGCTGGCAAGGGGGCCTCGCCCGCTTGTCATGAGTTTGCTGCAAAAGGGGCGTGTTTTCGTCCCTTTTGTAAGTACAAGCATGCCTGCGGGAATTGTGGGGGGTCCCATGCAGCTTCAGTCTGTCCCCGCCCCAAGAAAGGGGCGGAGAAGAAGGGCGGGGGTCCAGGAAAACCTCCCCCACCAGCTGGGGGAAAAGGGGCCCAGCCCAATTAATGTGTCTGTGCTCGAGGGTTGGTTGGTCGACTACCACCCTCGCCCGAGAGCCGAGCTGCTCTTGAGGGGCTTCTCCGAGGGATTTAGGATCCCTTATGTGGGTGTTAGGAAGGCTTTCATGTCGGATAACCTCAGGTCGGTTGTCGGACATGAGGACATTGTTCGGGCTAAGATTCGAAAGGAGGTTGCCGAGGGCAGGGTCCTTGGGCCTTTCCCGGAGCCGCCCTTTTCGAATCTTAGAGTGTCCCCCCTGGGGGTGGTCCCCAAAAAGGCGAGTGGTGAATTTCGGTTGATTCACCATTTGTCTTTTCCAAAAGGGGAGTCAGTGAATGATTTCATTCCTGACGAGCTTTGTTCAGTCCGGTACGCATCCTTTGATGCGGCCGTGGCCATGGTTAGGGAGTGTGGGGTAGGAGCCCTTATGGGTAAATGCGACATTAAGTCGGCATTCCGGCTCCTCCCCATTCACCCAGGCGACTTCGAGCTTCTGGGCTTCCATTTCGAAGGTGGGTTTTATGTGGACAGGGCATTGCCTATGGGCTGTTCTGTGTCCTGCTCCCTTTTTGAGAGCTTTAGTACCTTCTTGGAGTGGGTGCTCAGGAGGCGTAGTGGCCTGGGTTCGGTCGTTCATTACCTTGATGATTTCTTGATGGCCGGGCCTGCGCAATCGGAGCAATGCTTTGCTTTGATGCGGGACTTCGAAGCCCTTTGTGCTCAATTGGGGGTGCCTTTGGCCCCCGAGAAGACCGAAGGCCCTGCCACCAGGATTACCTTTCTCGGTATTGAATTGGATTCGGAGGAGCAATCTTCCAGATTGCCCCTGGACAAGTTGTTCAAAATTAGGACCAAGATTGAGGCGGTCTTGGGCTGCAGGAAGGTTACTCTTCGGCAGCTCCAGGAGCTGGCCGGGATCCTTAATTTCGCCTGTCGGGTAGTGGTGCCTGGTAGGGCTTTTTCTCGCCGGTTGTATGATGCGATGAAGGGGCTACGTTTGCCCCACCATCGTACCCGCTTATGCGCCGGGGTCAGGGCTGACCTCTGCGTGTGGCGGGAGTTTTTGGAGCATTTTAACGGGCTGTCTTTTTGGCGGCAGGAGCTTCTTTTGGAAGCGGAACTGCAGCTGTGTTCCGACGCCGCAGGGACTTGCGGTTTTGGGGTAGTGTTAGGTGACCAGTGGTGCTGGTCGGCATGGCCTCCGGAATGGAGTGCCTGTTCCTTGGTTAAGGACTTGACCTTTTTGGAGCTTTTCCCCTTGGTAGTGGCCTTAGAGCTCTGGGGAGAGCAGTTTAGGGACAAGACTGTGCATTTTTGGTGTGACAATCTAGCGGTTGTCCATGTTGTGAATGCCCTGTCCTCGAGGAGTGACAGGGTAATGCGGCTTGTCCGCCATTTTGTGCACAGGTCCTTGTCTCTAAACGCCTTGTTTTTGGCTAGGCACGTCCCGGGGCTGGATAACGGGGTGGCTGATGCCTTGTCCCGTGGTCAGTTGTCCAGGTTTCGGACCCTGGCCCCGTGGGCCCGAGAGTCGCCGGAGGTGTTTCCGGCCCACCTGTGGAGCCTGGGCGGGCTCCCAAGAGCTGGAGGGACGAGGCCTCCCGGGCGATCGCCTTATCTGTAGCTCCTGGCACCCTGCGAGCTTACCAGCGTGCAGGTAAGGAGTTTGGGGATTTCAGGCAGGGTAGGGGTTACCCCCTTAGCTGGCCTGTCCCGGTTGAGCACCTAGCTGAATTCTGTGTCCTGCTGAAGGGGCGTGGCCTTTCAGTCAGGACTATCAGGTCTAGGTTAGCCGGCCTCGCCTTTCTGTCCAAGGCGGGGGGGTTTAGTGATGTTTCAGGTGATTTTCGCATCCGGAGGATGCTGGAAGGCTGGGTGCGGGAGCGACAGGGGTTCCCTCCTGACGCTCGTCAGGCCCTGACGGTGCAGCAGCTGTCTTTGATTAATCACACATTTGACAGTCTGTGTGCCTCTCAATACGAGGCCCGTCTTTTTAGGGCAGCGACTTGTGTTATGTTTTTTGGGGCCCTTAGGGTCAGCGAGGCAATGGCCTCCTCGCAGTCTGACTTGTCGCTCCGCGCTTTCCAGTTCGCTGATCTGACCTTTAGACAGGGGGGTGTCTCCCTTTTGGTGAGACACTCCAAGACAGATCAGTTACACAGAGGGGTTAGACTTGAACTTAGCGCAGCCACCGATCAGTCTGTTTGCCCGGTGGCTGCTTTGCAGGTTTTTTTTGCGGCTTGCGGGGGTCAGGGCGCGGGTACCTTTTTGTCCACCAGGATGGCACCCCCCTGACCCGGTTTCAATTCTGGGCGATAGTGTCTAAGGCTATGTCTCAGGTAGGCATGGATCCCGCCGGCTACGGAACGCATTCGTTCCGTATCGGCGCCGCCACTAGCGCGGCACTTTCTGGTTTCCCAGCCCAACGGATTCAGGAGATCGGCCGCTGGCGGTCAGCGGCATATTTGGGTTATGTTAGGCCCGCTGAGGATCCTGGGCAGGGTTTAGGCTAGGTAACCTCTCTGTGTGTGTCCTCTCCCAGGTTCCCAGTCCAGGCAGAAACCGACGGCGCTGCTGTGCGGCCACAGCATGGTCTTCTGGGCCGGCCGCTCAGCAGCCAGAAGCGCCATTGGGACCCAGCTGTCATTGGGACGGTGGGTCAATGTTGTTTGGATGGGCCGGAGGGGTATGTGGTGGGAGGGGCTCCTACCGACGTTGCTGGGTACTCAGCATATCAGGGCGGTACCTGGCGCTGCTGGGCGGGCGGCTACCCAGGGTCGCGCCCAGATGGGACTGGGTGGTCGGCAACCCATAGCCGCACCCAGATGGCTGGTCTTGCACCTCGGTGGCAATGACCTGTGCCTGCTTGGTGGTCTTCCATTGATCATCCAGGTGCGCGAAGACCTGCGGTGGCTTCGCACGGTATGGCCCACCACGCAAGTGGTGTGGTCAGAGATCCTCCCAAGGATCGTTTGGAGGGACGCCATTTCCCTTAGGGCCATACACCGGGTCAGGCGTAGGGTGAATAAGGCCGTGGGAAAAACAGTCAAAGAATTAGGTGGGGTTGTAGTGGCCCATCCCCTTATCACCGTAGATCGGCCGTGGCTTTACCGGGCCGATGGCGTTCACCTGTCAGAGCAGGGGAACGCCATTTTCTTACAGGACCTGCAGCGGTCTCTGCGTGAGCTGGCGCAGATAGAGGGGGGAGTCGGGGGGCCAAGATAGAGATCTGACCCCCGCTCCGTGGCAGGTTAGGGGCGGAAATCTGGGTGGTGGTTCAGCAACTGCGCGTTCTCCCTTGGGCATCTTTGGGGATGATTGACAGGTTCTCTCCAAGCCCATGGTGGGTGCTACCTGCGCACTTGGGGGGAACCTGTCTTTGGGTCCCGCTATTGAAGTCCCAGGGTAGGGGTGAGCCGGCGGGACCCCCCTCATGCGAGTGCATGGCAGGGTCTCAGGTGAGGGAGAGGTCCCTCACCTGGACCAGCATCGACTACGCCCTTAGTTGCCCAGGAATGTTGACCTTTTACGTCATTTCCGCCCCGGAAGTGTTTGTTTGACCCTGCAGGTCCACTGTTTCCGGGTCATAGTTGAGTATGTTGATTTATGCAAATTTATGCTAATTCATGCTAATTTAATTAATAAATTATGCAAATTTATTATAATAAAAATGACCCAATTTTAAATCCAGCTCTGGTGTCCGAGTCGTTACTCCGTCTCTTCTGCAATATCGCCGGCTGACTTACCGGCCCCACGGCGCTGTTGCTGAAGGGCCGGGCAGACTCGGACCCTTGTGATGGCAGCCGCCATCTTGTTTTCGGCCGAAATCTCGCGAGGCGAGATTTCGGCCGAGAATGCCCAGCCCACGTGGCTGGGCATGACGTCGGGTCCGGGCGGGGCCTGCTGGCCCTATTTAAGGGACAGCAGGCCGGGAAGAAAGCCTTTTCGCCCAGACCTGTGCTTAAGAGCAGACACCCACCCGCCCTTCCCTATTTTGCAGTGTGCCTAGTGGGTCGCCTTCGGGGGCCGAATGGGAATTTTTTGCAGCCTCGCCCATTAGGCCAGGCTGTTTTTTCGCCCATTCCACACTGGGGAGATGGATGTGCGGTTAGGGGGTGCTTGCATTTAATTAGGTTAATTGGCTTGCCTCTGGTCATTGGGTAGGCAGGTTAGGGGCGGAAATCTGGGTGGTGGTTCAGCAACTGCGCGTTCTCCCTTGGGCATCTTTGGGGATGATTGACAGGTTCTCTCCAAGCCCATGGTGGGTGCTACCTGCGCACTTGGGGGGAACCTGTCTTTGGGTCCCGCTATTGAAGTCCCAGGGTAGGGGTGAGCCGGCGGGACCCCCCTCATGCGAGTGCATGGCAGGGTCTCAGGTGAGGGAGAGGTCCCTCACCTGGACCAGCATCGACTACGCCCTTAGTTGCCCAGGAATGTTGACCTTTTACGTCATTTCCGCCCCGGAAGTGTTTGTTTGACCCTGCAGGTCCACTGTTTCCGGGTCATAGTTGAGTATGTTGATTTATGCAAATTTATGCTAATTCATGCTAATTTAATTAATAAATTATGCAAATTTATTATAATAAAAATGACCCAATTTTAAATCCAGCTCTGGTGTCTGAGTCGTTACTCCGTCTCTTCTGCAATAAAACAACACTGCTACAGAAAATTATCACCGTTACCAATAAATATACAATCATTAGCTAGACCATATTCAACAATTCTAATATAGTCCCTTAAAATGCTTGGAAAAATTATAATACTTACATTTTGTTACTAGAAAGACAATAATGTCTTCCAGCTTTTATGGGAATGACATTCTTCAAACAATACTGGGAGAAAAAAAACCCTTCTTTTTCTTCAGTCATCCAGTTCAACTAGTATGGCTTCAGAGGAAAGCCTCATATATTGTTATAGGGAAGAAAATATTAAATGAAATTTTCTTAAAGGTAAAGTGACATCCAAAATTTTGAATTAAAGTCCATCATTTTGAAACTTTGGAAGTGGATTTCCATTTTTTATTTATTTATTTTTTTATTTTTTTATTTTGTCCAATACACAATGAGGGTTTTAGTGAGTATATATCAATATACACATAGTAAAATACATGATGAAGTTTATGGAGGAGATACTCATAGTAAAATATATCTAAGAAAGAATAGAAAAGAAGATATAGGAATAGAATATATAGAATATACAGGATTTAGTAACAGAATATATTTATTTTATTTATTTATTTATTACTTAGATTTGTATGCCACCCCTCTCCGAAGACTCGGGGCGGCTCACAACACGTGGAAACAAATCATAAATAATCTAAACAGATTTAAAATATTTAACGATTTAAAAAAGACCCCATATACTAACAGACATACACTCAGGCATACCATATGTAAATTAAACATGCCCAGGGGAAGATGTTTCAGTTCCCCCATGCCTGACGGCAAAGGTGGGTTTTAAGGAGTTTTCGGAAGGCAGGAAGAGTAGGGGCAGTCCTAATCTCCGGGGGGAGTTGGTTCCAGAGGGCTGGTGCCGCCACAGAGAAGGCTCTTCCCCTGGTGCCCGCCAACCGACATTGTTTAGTTGACGGGACCCGGAGAAGGCCCACTCTGTGGGACCTAATCGGTCGCTGGGATTCGTGCGGCAGCAGGCGGTCTCGGAGATATTCTGGTCCAGTGCCACACACATATATATATATACATACATACACACATATACACACACATATACATATACATATATATACATATACATACATATACATATATATATATATATACATACATATATACATATATATATAGGAATAGAGTATATCATGAAAGAATAGAAGAAGAGATATAGGAGATATAGGAGAGTAATAGGACAGGGGACGGAAGGCACTCTAGTGCACTTGTACTCGCCCCTTACTGACCTCTTAGGAATCTGGATAGGTCAACCATAGATAATCTAAGGGTAAAGTGTTGGGGGTTTGGGGATGACACTATGGAGTCCGGTAATGAGTTCCACGCTTCGACAACTCTGTTACTGAAGTCATATTTTTTACAGTCAAGTTTGGAGCGGTTAATATTAAGTTTAAATCTGTTGTGTGCTCTTGTGTTGTAAACTGATGGCAAACCAATTGCATAATGTTATCAGATCAGCCACCCATCCATCCTCCAAAATGATTTAATTGATCTAAATATTTTTTGTATAAAATAATCAGGAATCCGATAAAGCTTGAATTATAAATGATTATTTTTTATATAGGGAGGGATAATATCAGGTATCTCTTCCTAAACATGATGAAAGGAATTTCAAACTACTAAGGTCACTTGAAGGTCTGCCCACAATGATAAATTGAAAAGAACCTCCAGCTACAAATTGGAACCATCAAAGTTTTCTATAAATCCCCATCTTTTTCATTTGATTTAATGAGCTTAGACAGTGATAATTCCTTTTCACCTTGGGGTGGGAAAGAATCTTCTTTTACTTGGATGGAGACTCTTTGCCTTAGAAATAGGACAATAGTATAAGGAACATGTAATTAGGAATGATTTTTTAAAATTGTTGTTAGTTATGGATGCTCAGATTCCCCCACCCCCACCCCCATATATCTTCGTGCAGAATGGATACTGAAGCTGTAATAAAATAGAACCTTCAAACAGTTTCCTTCTAACTAAAATTCCTTACCTTCACAAACGCTAAAACATCAAAGAGAAGTCTAATAGCTCACTACCGTATAAAACCATTAGATTTTGGGCACATTCCAAGTCTGCCTTGGTTTACTTTGGCTACAGCTAAAGTCCCATGCTGAGCTGAGATATATCTGATTGACCCATCTTCCCTGCTGGAAGCCTCTCTTTCTTTTCCTTGACTTGAATGACCTCCAAAAAAAGCACTGATATTTTACAATTCATGACAGAAAAAGAAGGGAGGGGGAGTGAAAGTGGAATATATAATTAGGAATATAATTTGCAACCACTGTGACCTTTGGCATGCTTTAAATGCTTTTAAATATACATTGCATACCACACATGCCCATAACACTATTAAGGTTTTTTTTCTCTTTAGCCTCTTCCTAAAGGATATTTATTCTGTAGTGAGAGATTTAATCAGAACAGAGGCATAATCGTTATCTTCTCTTCCTTCCAATGGCAAAGACGGTGCCATATCAAAAATATATAAATGTCATCTTGGTGCATTTTTGTTTAAAAAAATACATGTGAAGCTTAATCTTATGCATGCTTTTTCAGAAATATGACTAAGCTATTTTTGGTCCTTAGTATGTAATCTCCTGCAAATGGATAGCAATTATAAAGTAGCATTTTAAAATGGAGAATGGGGCTAATAGAACATAATTTTACTTTTATTAGTAAAGTGGTAAACTATTCTTTAAAAAGTAGAAAAGGTATAGAACTGATTAATGGGGATTACTGCAGTAAAATATTGTTGTCCAACAGTAACAAAAACATTGGAACAAAATTAAATAAGGAATCTTGGCGTTGTTGATTTTCCTGTTTTATTATTTTGATCAAACTCTCACCGGTTAATTGTGGGGCCTGCCATCCATATTTGTGTTAATAAAGCTTTAAATCCCATTGTTTTGCAAGGATCTTTCAACTGCTAATTTTAATCATTAATTCTGCCTGCTGATGTATTTTAACTTTCTTGAACACCTTGGATTTAAATTTGCTTTTACTGCAAATCATTAATCATCCCCTTTATTAAATAAATATCAATCAAATCAGATTTTTAAAAATGACATAAACTAATGAAATCTATAGACCTCAGCAAGGATCAGCAAATTTTACTCTGAAGGCTGCAATCTGGTTTTATTGTCTGCCTGGAGCCTACGTTGGACATAGCTGATAATGTTATCAGAGTCAACAAGGGCAATGTTTTCAGCTCATTAGTGCATTTTTGAGGAGTATTTATTTAATTGTACACCACCTTTATCATTTTTACAAACAATTCAAGGTGCAAAAATATACAACACACCTTCCTCCTTCTCACAGCAACAACCCTATGAGAGTGAGATGGGTTGTGAGAGTGTGACCGACCCAAGGTCATCCAGCTGTCTTTCATGGTTACGACTGAAAATGGAAGAAGTGGGTCCAATCTGACTTCTTTCAATCTATAAATAATGTAGAAAATCAGATTTAATTACATTCTGGATGGGATTTCTCCAGAACAATGTTTAGGAGATGTTGCCCCAGATTCAATCTTTAACAGTCGATGTTATCCCAACACAGGAATCTTCAATACCTTGAGCCCTGAGAGAAAATTTTCAGATATAAAGAAGGATGTGAAGGGGACTCTGAAGAAAAGAGAGTGTTGGAATCTAATGGTAAGAAACTGATTGCAGAACTGACTTAGAGAATTTTGCTCAGGCATCATAAGAATGAACTTTTATTTGATCCGAAGGTTTTGCATTGTTTCAGAAATCCTGCTATCTGGTTTATCAAAAGTATCTTCCCCAGCTACATCCCATGCCACCCCACTCCCAGCTTCCAGATTCACTTCTAATGTGCTCAGAATTGAAGTTGGAGTCTTCACCCATACTTGCTTTCATCTATAGGTGCTGCAATAATATTGTAACCTGATAATATAGCTACTCTAACGCTAAATCAGAATGTGAATCTCACATTTCATTATCAACAATAACACTTAACCAAATATTTCCTATACTAGATAAACAAAATGTTGGAAGACAATACACGAGTCACAATTAAAATCTCATACAGTGAAGTTGGTTTCTGCTGATTTGGCCATCTGGTCATCCCATTATTTTGGCATTGCACTTCTAATTTGCAACAGAACTTACTTCATGTTGGTTTACAAAAGATTCACATTCATACACTTGTTTCAGTATTGCTTTTCTGTTTGCCTTCACGTGATGACTGGTGGGAAGAGTATATCACTAGGAGGTTTGACAGGGAAGGAGAAATATTTGGTCCATTTGCCTTGTCCAAATACAACAAAAGTGCCAACTCTGATGTGACAAAGCGGTCTCTTCAGATTCCACTATGGACTCTAAATATTTTATAGAGCCTTTGCAGACAACACAAGGCTATGTAAAGCTCTTCCATTTGACTGCAGTGAATTATGAAGATGTTTCCAGATTCTCTGAGACCCTAGGTGAGATCTGAGAATGCTTGCCAAAATGTATCTTGTAAATAAATCAGTTTTATCTACAACCCTAGCATTTTAGACAGATGGCCGTTTAGAAATCGGCATGTCACAGGGGATGGAAGAAAAAAAAAAGCAGGAAGACGGCAAAAGAAAATAAACACCGAATTAGAGCAAAATCTTATGGTGCATGATATTAATTGTTAAGTGCATCCAATTTTATTCAGCACAAATACACTGTTGAATTGAAAGTGCCAACTAATTAGAATAAGGAAAACAGATATTCTTTGCTTCAGTATTAAAATGTCTGGTAGCACTCCATTAAGGTGACATTTGATTTATTCATAGCAATGGAAGTGATTAATGGGTAACATTTGAGTGTTTATTATATAACAGGCCCATATGTAGAAGTGGATGCCAACCAGATGATACTAGAAAATGCATTATGCAGACTAATATTCTTGCAGTTTTCTTATGAGATTAACAGCTTTCCTAATCATATTTTCCTGAGACATGCATCTACAAAAGCAAAGCTATTTGGAACTAGCTAAACCAGATTAAAATAGCACTTATAATGTTCATATAAATTACACGCCAACACGCACACACATACTTTCCCTTTGGGATAGTCCAAGTATATGTACTGAATCTCAGGAAGAGAAATTGAAAAAGCATTGTGTTGAAAGTGGCATGAGGTTTTTGATACTTAGCGTGAATTCGATGGGGACGTTTTGCAATTGTAAATCATAGTTTGAGACAGTCACTGAGAGATAAATGTGTGAACATGTGTATGTGTGTATGTATGTAAGTAGCCGTGTGATGAAGGATGAATAGTGAGCCATATTCACTGCAAAGCACAGCATCTTTGAACCTTTATTCATGCATTTAAACCATCACCTGTTGTAGCTATCAAGTGAAAAACATGCAGGTATGTTTCAAAAGTAACTATAGTGGGATGCTCTCTTCATGCAAATTTCATTGCTATTCTCATTAAATTAATTGTCTTTTCAGCTTCTACATGTAGTGGTTAATTTATCTGATTTATTATTAATACGTGCTGCCTGCTTTTTGTTATGGCACAGAGGTCTAACATTGTAACAAGGGAAAGAATTACTGTGGGTCAGCGTTACTCTTTCTTAGGTAAAATGGTAATTTGATTATGACACTGCCATCCAATGCCTACTGTGAACAGATTAAAGAATCTTGTTGAGAACCATATTCAGTTAGGTACCATTTACCCTGGAGCTATATGTTATTTACTTTATCTGCATGAGAAATCTCATAATGAGCTCCAACAAGAGGACTCATCCCCCCATAAATAAAACCATTGTGTCTTTTTAAATATGTGCACTATAGCTGTGCGATATTTCAAAATGATTTGGAAGAAATGCTTTAGATCTTGTGTTTAACAGTTAGAACAGCATCTCCCCTGCAGATCAGATCCCCTGAAGATGTGGGATCCTTAACTATGCCTGAAAAGGTTGAGGCTACTTTAATGGATAACAGAGAGGAGTTGGGTTCACCTGACAGCTAAGGCACTTTTTCCACTTTATGGTCAAACTCTACACCACCACAACACATTTTAACTTAAATGATTAAAGGGGAACCTGGTTTCTACAAATATACTCTTAGATATTTTTTCATTCTTCATTTAGAAACCTTTGCTGCAGGGGTATCAAACTGGTGGCCGTGGACCAGATGTATCACATGCAGGCCATGCCCACCCCATCTCTGTAAAGGAAACAATCGTTACAATACATCACATGATAGCAACGCAGCAACGCAAGTTTGACACCCATGCTTTAGGGGAAGGGATGGCTCACAACTGACTGAGTGCTTAATTAATTGCTTACTGTGGTGTTTTGAAAATAAAGTAGGCCCCAGATGAATTAGGGTCACACTCTTTAGCTCATCAATTCCTTCATGAGTTTTTAAATTGTTCATCTGCCCTCAAACATGTACCATGTTTACATAATGAATTATTGCTAAATGTAGAGATTAGTTTCAAATTTCCTTGTATACAATTTGAGCCAGAGGCACATAATATTACACTGAGCCCAACTAGTTAAAGAACTCCAACTATATTCCAAGCAAAAGTCAGTTACTTTCTTCTTTCTTTTTTTTAAAGGATACAAAAAGACTTCTTATAGAAGAAGAACAATCCATACTATGAAGAACAATCCATACTATGAAGAACAATCCATACTATGACTCAGGAGGATCACTTCACAC
Source organism: Erythrolamprus reginae (assembly GCF_031021105.1). Classification (NCBI taxonomy): domain Eukaryota; kingdom Metazoa; phylum Chordata; class Lepidosauria; order Squamata; family Dipsadidae; genus Erythrolamprus; species Erythrolamprus reginae. The sequence goes on along the minus strand of NC_091952.1, from coordinate 191,066,561 downwards.
ACACACACATGTATGCATACACATACCTATAAGCAGTGGTCACTCAAAGATAAACTATAAACACCGAAGGGAGTGGCAATTTTTATACATATGTACACACAACCCCTGAGGAAAAATTCACATACCTACATAGGAGGAAACATTAAGAATTGTGGCATTTAAAGGTAGTTGAAATCTATCCAACCATCCATCCATCCATCTATCCATATCAGTTTTCACAATGTCCTTCCCTTGCCCGATTCAATGCAATAGTACTCTTTCTCTTTCTAGTATAACCATTTCTAAATTATTACTACATTTGAGTCTTTCAAGTACATTCCCACAGGATCTTCATACATCTCTTAATCTCTGCGCCACTCAAGGCAAAGACATTTGTTTTGTTTGTATCTCTTTATCCTAACAAGGCTATTAGTGCTTTGATAATATTCTTGAATTTCATTACTGATTCTCCATTCCTTCTTCCATCTAATTTAATTACAATTTTAACTAAGCCCAGCTTTTACACTGATCCCTATGGTTATCCCAATTTCCCCTGGTAACTCCACACGTTGCTCTTCTTCATTAACCTTTATTGATTGTTACGCAATAGGTTTCACTTCTCTTCACACCAATTTTAAGCAAGCTAATTGAAATGTTGTCTTTCGAGTAAGATTTAGTGATGCAGCACTAAAACCTTTACTAAAATGGAAGAAAAACTGATTGACACAGCGCTTATCACCCATTACTTTTACTACTTCCATAAATAAATTTAAGAATGAGAGATGGTGAGAAGTTTTTCCAAAGAATGTTTTATTTTTTCTCTCCATACACAATACAAAGAAATACCAATACAATCAAATTGTTTTACAATAGGTCACTTTTTAAAATATGGTATGCAAACCCCCCCCCCCCCCAATGCTGCCTCCTTAACTTTTGACATCTGGATAAAAAAATAGCTGCTTATTTTCTTCCATTATACAACAATGCTATTAGCTAAACCTCCTTTAAGCTGTTCACATTTTCAAAATCTAAAAGATGATTAGGCTATAGAATTTCAAATTTCTCCATATCTCTTCTATGTCTATTTTCATATATATTTAAAAATCTTTTAAAATGATAATCGCTCATTCATAAGAAACATCTAAAATAAACACCCGAAGACTTCCAATAACAAACTAAAGGGGGAAAATCAAAAAAGATCAAACAAAAAACATCTCATAGTAACACCCAATTAGCCAAATTACAGAATTAAAAAAAACCTAATTAATAATTCCTTTTTAAAGGAATTAATTTTTAAAGGAATTATAAACAAATAAAAATAGCTACAAAAAAAAAAGAAACAAAATTTAAAAGTAAAGATAAAAGTAGTAAGTGGTAATAGAGGAGATACAAACCTGGAAAAGAAAAAGAAAGAATAAAGGTACTGACCGAAGAGAAAAAAAAGAAAAGAAAAAGAGGAAGGAAAAAAAAAGGAAACTTCCTCTTCTTCTTACACTTCACCTCCTATCTTCCTGTAAATCCAATGAATTTCGTGGAACCTTAACGTTCAACCGTAACCCTTATTTAACTTCAACCTCTTATATCGTTAAGCAATAAAAAACCAAAGTAGAAAATAATATAAAATGGGGAAATAACCCCATGAAAGTAGAAAGTTTCCCTATTGACCCACTAGAATTAACCCACAAATAAAAAGCTTTATACCCAGCTTAATCTTCTTGCTCTAATCTAAGCTTATTGCTGCATGCCCAGCGGAATCATCGTGCCCTAACCTAAATTTATTGATTCCGATAGCTGAAAGGGAAAAAAAATCAATTTCTTTGAACCTTCTTCCAATAAAAACCTTTCAACCCTTATTAAACCTTTCTATCATTATAATCTATATTTTCTGTATTTTAATAGTTTCTATAGTCAATTGTTATTTTTCTAATAATTTCTCTTGCATTATACTTTACGAAAAGGATAGAACTAACCAGATCAAAGAAAAAGAAACTTCTCAAAAAACCCACTGGAATCAAGTTGTATATCTTTGTGCCCTACTCTAGTATTTGCGCTGCATAGCCAGCAGGATTCTCGTGCCCTACTCTAACAATAATGATCCCAATAAATAAAGAAAAAACCTTCCGCCTCACAGATCCAAATCAATCTCTACCTCTTCATAAATTAATGCATTTTTCAAAAAAATATAATTGAGTATTCTGTTAATCCATTAAATCTATTTATCTGTATTTTATAATCTATATGTTTTAGATTATAAGATATAGATAAATAGATTTAATGGATTAACAGAATACTCAATTATATTTTTTGAAAAATGCATTAAGATGGTGAGAAGTCTTAAATATATGTTTTAATGTTAATCTTAACACTAAATGTATCAAAAACCATTAAACCAGATCTGAATGCTCTTAATTAATTAACGGAAATTATTATTATTATTATTATTATTATTATTATTATTATTATTATTATTATTATTATTAACTGGATTTGTATGCCGCCCCTCTCCGTAGACTCCGTAATCTAATAGATGGATCAATCAAGACTTTATTGGGTGCTTGTACTATTTATATTCTTCATCCAGTCACTAATATGAACTAATACCATGCCAAAATGTCAGTAAAATATAAATTCAACACAAAATAGTTTGCCACAAAGTAACTGCCTTTGGAGACTCCTGGATTTGGGCTGAAAAGCGAAAGCAGAAGCAACATGTTCTGTCCCATGTTTGCCCCGATAGACTGGTTTCACTGAAAAAAAACACTTAATCTCTCCTGTGGTATAGCCAACAAAGTGAGAAAATCCCATAGCTTAGAGTAGGGGTCCCCAAACTTTTTACACAGGGGGCCAGTTCACTGTCCCTCAGACTGTTGGAGGGCTGGTCTATAAAAAAAACCCTATGAACAAATCCTATGCACATTCCACATACCTTATTTAAAGTAAAAAACAAAATGGGAACAAATACAATATTTAAAATAAAGAAGTAATAAGTAATTAAGTAATTAATAATTAAGTAATAAAGTAATTTATATTTCTTTATTAACAAGTAAATTTAAAGTTAAATCAACAAACTCCCTCCATTTCTCCTTCCTTCCTTCCCTCCCTCTTTCCTCTCCACTTTTTTCTCCCCTCTTCCTTTTCTCTCATTTGTTTCATTTTCCTCTCCCTCATTCTTTCCCTCAATCATTTTTTCATTTTTCTCTTTCTCTCTCTCTCTTTCCATCTCTCCCTCTTCCTTTCTCTCTCCCTCCCTCTCTCTCCCTACTTCTCATTCTTTTTCTCTCTGTGTCCCTCTCTCTTTCTTTCTTTCTCTTCTCTCCATTTCTCTCACTCCCTATTTGTATCTCTCACTCTTTCTCTCTCTCTCCCTCTTTCTTTCTCTCTCTCCCTTTCTATCTCTTCTCTTCCTTTCTCTCTCCCTCTTTCTATCTCTCCCTTTCTATCGCTCTCTCTCCCCCTCTTTCTCCCCCCTTTCTCTCTCTTCCTTCCTTCCCTCCTTCCCTCCCCTCCCTCCTCCCCTCCCTCCTTCCTTCCTCTCCATTTCTCTTTCCCTCCCTCTCTTCCCCTTTTCTTTCTTTTGGTCCACTTCTCTCTCTCTCCACTTCTCCAGCGGGCACTGCCTCTTGTATTGTATATTGTTTTTCTATTACTGCTGTGAGCCGCCCCGAGTCTATGGAGAGGAGCAGCATACATATTTAATAAATAAATAAATAAATAAATAAATCAGAGTCAACTTTTATTAACAAGCCAGGCAACATTAATCCAACTCTTGATAACACTTTTGCATTTTGTTTCACTATAGTACTCACAGTGAAAGATCCAGAAAGCCAGACCACTTTGTATTTTTATTCTTAACATCCACAAAGTTCAAACATCCAGCTTCAATAAGCCTTAGGTTTCTAGTGCTACTAAGTTATATGAATCCATTTACCAACATTTTATTTCTACCGTTAACAGCAGAGTCAACAATATATATTATTTTACTTTTTCAAGACTGTTGAATTATCTTACAACAGGCTGGTTATTTTTTGGCTTCACACATGGCATTAAACCATATGCTAATCAAATTTGCTATGTTTATGCATTACACTAAGCCATAAGAAAACTATCCAAGGTTAACATTACTTAAATTTATATTTATGGGAATGCATCTGCTAACCTTTGCCTATCGTGGTTGCTTGACTATGAATACAGTCACTGTATGTACATTGAGGGAAATTCAAAGAATGAAGTTTATTTAGGCTTTTCCCTCCATTACTCTGAAAAGGAACAGGCAATCTGTTTTCAGCTTTGGCCCTCATTGTATTATTTTTTTTATATTATAAAATTGAGTGAGTTGCTATGACATTTTAGATGGATACAGATGGAATTGCATGGGATTTTCACTCCCAACCTCCTTTTTAGGTGTGTGAGAGATGTTGGAATTGTACATAGGGGTTGCTTACAACAGCAACAGCTTACAACAGACTCAAGCTCAACCCGGATAAGATGGAGTGGCTGTGGGTTCTGCCTCCCAAGGACAATTCCATCTGTCCATCCATAACCCTCCGGGGGGAATTATTTACCCCCTCACAGAGGGTCCGCAACTTGGGCATCCTCCTCGACCCACAGCTCACATTAGAGAAACATCTTTCAGCTGTGACGAGGGGGGCGTTTGCCCAGGTTTGCCTGGTGCTTCAGTTGCAGCCCTATCTGGACCAGGACTCACTGCTCACAGTCACTCATGCCCTCATCACCTCGAGGTTTGACTACTGTAATGCTCTCTACATGGGGCTACCTTTGAAAAGTGTTCGGAAACTTCAGATCGTGCAGAATGCAGCTGTGAGAGCAATCATGGGCTTCTCAAGGCATGCCCATGTTACACCAACACTCTGCAGTCTGCATTGGTTCCCAATCAATTTCCGGTCACAATTCAAAGTGTTGGTTATGACCTATAAAGCCCTTCATGGCATCGGACCAGAATATCTCTGGGACCGCCTTCTGCCGCACCAATCCCAGCGACCGGTTAGGTTCCACAGAGTTGGCCTTCTCCAGGTCCCGTTGACTAAACAATGTCGTTTGGCGGGGCCCAGGAGAAGAGCCTTCTCTGTGGCAGCCCCGACCCTCTGGAACCAGCTCCCCCCAGATATCAGAGTTGCCCCCACCCTCCCTGCCTTTCGCAAGCTCCTTAAAACCCACCTCTGTCGTCAGGCATGGGGGAATTGAAATTTTCCCTTCCCCCTAGGCTTATAGAATTTATACATGGTATGCTTGTTTGTATGATTGGTCTCTTAAATTGGGGTTTTTAAGATTATTTTTTAATATTAGATTTGTTACATTGTCTTTTTTATTGTTGTTAGCCACCCTGAGTCTTTGGAGAGGGGCGGCATACAAATCAAATCAAATCAAATCAAATCAAATCAAATCAAATCAAATCAAATCAAATCAAATCAAATCAAATCAAATCAAATCAAATCAAATCAAATCAAATCAAATCAAATCAAATCAAATCAAATCAAATCAAATCAAATCAAATCAAATCAAATCAAATCAAATCAAATCAAATCAAATCAAATCAAATCAAATCAAATCAAATCAAATCAAATCAAATCAAATCAAATCAAATCAAATAAATAAACAAACAAACAAACAAACAAACAAATAAACAAATAAACAAACAAATAAATAAATAAATAAACAAATAAACAAATAAATAAATTGAATAACAATAATTCCCTTTAATTTCTATAGTAATCAGTGGAAAATGTGCTTTCATTTGACATGTTATTGTCATACCAGGTTTTGATAATGTGCTATTGGGAGACTAGAAAGGAAGTATTAAGGTTGCATGCAGGGCGCAGGTTGTCATTTATCTTCCTGATTTAGAATGTAAATATTATACTAGAATGTTGAAACTGGGTAGGACTTTTTATATGTAAAGGAAATATTGTACCTGACCTTGTAAAAAGAGTTATTTAGCTGGCTGAGACAATTTTGTCAAAGTTTTTCACATATGTGCTTGAAGTTACCTAGCTAGCTGTGAGAATTGCAGAATTGCATTGTTAATCTGTTTGCTTCTATATTACTTGAATTCTGACTTTCAAACATTATAACACAGGGCAATACTTGCTTCCTAATGCTGAAAGAATGGGGAACAAAAAGAAAAGCTCTTATAAGCAAATTCTTGATAGAGGGTCATTTATCTGGATTCCTAATATATTGATCATAGATGACATCAGATCATTTCTTGATGCTATCAAGTGAAGACCCTGTCTTTTTTGTATATTCTTGGCAGGGTTTCCTTTGTCTAATGTTATGATCAAGTCCCTGATAAGATGTGCTCCCAAGCCATATGCAGATATTATTGTTTTTGAAGGAAAGTATTAAAGTATTAAAGCCTTGAGACAGATTGAAGAGTGCTTCAAAACTCAGAGTTCCATTGTTCATGGGCTTCTTGGCTTGTAGAAGGGATGAAGATTGACATGCCTTCCTTTTTCATTAACTGTTTTACTATCAGTTCAACAAAATTGTTTCTGGCATTTCACATTGGTCTGAACGCATTGTTTTCAATCTTAAATAAAATCACAAGTGTCCAACAACACACACACACACACACACACACACACACACGTATATGTATATGTATATGTATATGTATAAGCTGAATTGAAGAGGTATGGAATTGAAGCAAGTTAATGTCAAGTCATAACTAGCTGCCTGAACTGAAGTGAATATATTTCAAAGCATGCATCTTAATAGCTAATTTATAAAGATAAAAGTAAGAATGCTGCAAGAAACCCAGCAAACGAATCACTTTCCCTTTAAAACTAAAATATATCTCTGTATGTTAAAGTGGAATCTTTCTGATTCCTTTTCCCCCATAGCCTTATGATATAATGACTAAGAAGTTTATTTTTTTTATTAGAAGGGCATGCATATCTGCTGTTGGAAATTGTTTAGATAATAATCATCTGAATCCCTATCAATCTGAAAACCAACCTTTAAAATGCATGGCTTTGCTCTTGGAAATAACCACATCAAGTTTATTATAGGTACTTTTTACATGAAGAAATGTATCATGATGATGAAAATGATGCTCTGTGGTATTAACGCTGGCTGACTCACCGGCCCCACGGCGATGTTGCTGAAGGGCCGGGCAGACTCGGACCCTTCAGATGGCGGCCGCCATCTTGTTTTCGGCCGAAATCTCGCGAGACGAGATTTCGGCCGGGAATGCCCTGCCCACGTGGCTGGGCATGACGTCAGGTCTGGGCGGGGCCTGCTGGCCCTATTTAAGGGGCAGCAGGCCGGGAAACAGCCTTTTCGCCCGGACCTGGTTGCCTGAGCAGACACTTGTTTGGTGCTGCTCGGCCGCCATTTTGTGTCTCCCTCGTGTTGCGGCCGCCATTTTGTGGCCTACCGAGGGGGCGAAAAGTGCTTTGCTAATACTTCTCTTGCTTCAGGACGTCGTTGAGGCCTCACTCCTTTCACCGGAGCTGTTTGCAGCGATCCCCCTCGGGCCCGAGGGGGACTGGTAACCTCCTCCCGGCTGGGAGGAGGGCGCGGTGGGGGTGTTGGGTTTGGGGCCCCCGGTCTTGGGCGGGGGGTGTTCCTGGAGTGCAGGCCTCTAAGGCCTGCCTGTGCAGGGAGGTTTGTCATCATAATAATACATTACTCATAAATACTGTGGCAATATATATAGCTAATTGTACTGTTATACCCAATACAGGGGTTAATAGGGGTAGCAGGGGCTCCCAGGCCCTAGGTAGGGCCCTGTGGGGGGAGTTGGGCCTGCCATTTGTGCTGTGGGTTTCGGCCTAGGTGGTTTTTAGTGGCTTATTGCTTGCCTAAGGGGAAAGTGTGATGGCTCCTAAGAAGAGGCCTGCCACTGCTCCTATGGCTCCGCCAGCAGCGCGCCCCAGGAGGGCCCTTAGGCCTTCTGCCCGGGCCCGGGCCAGCAGGGAGGGGACTGCTGGGGTGGTCCCTGAACAGGGGGGGGTGGTCTCGTTGCCTCCTGCCCCTCAACCTGATTTTTCTCCTGCTCTGTCTTGGGCCAGGGTGTTGGAGAGGCTCGATGAGCTCGAGCAGTGGAGGAGCGGTGCGGTCCCCGGAGTGTCCAGCGATCAAGTGCCTGCGGCGTTGGGGAGAGATCCGGCGGCGGCCCAGGCTGGGCAGCCGGCTCCGTTCGGTCGGCAGGCCCCTGCAGGGCCGATGGCGGCTTTCCCGGGCCCCACACCATTGAGCCCCCCGTGGATGTCTTCAACCCCATACGGGGCAGGTGAGGCTGCACCACACACTACATCTCTGTCTTTTCTTCCTCCCCCCGCCCCGGGTTTTCCCCCGGCGGGGGTCGGGAGTGGGTCCAGCTTTTTGGGGTCCCCCGCGGGCACCTGCGGGCAGGTGTGGGCTCCGCCGGTTCCTCCTCCGGGGCCGCCGGCGGCCAGCGCTGCTCCGTTGTCTGGGACGGGTCCTGCGGGGACACCAGCGGTGCCAGGGGCAGGGGGGTGGGTTCCTCCGGTCCCTCCTGTCATGCCCCCGCTCCCGGTTTTCCCCTACCCCCATGGGGCGGGTGTTTTTGGTGTGGCGGCCAACTCGGTATGGGACCCCTTCGCTTGTATTAAAGCGGGGGCCATACCGTGCGGGCTGCCGTCCACCCCTCTAGGATGCCACCTTCACCCGTCGGTCAAGGAGGCTATTTGGCGGGGCGAATACGTCGATCTTTTTTCGCTTTTGAACCGCGAGGTTCCCAAGCAGGAGAAAGAGATTGTCCCGGGGGAGAAAACGAAGAAGACCAAGGTAACGAAATGCTTCAGCTCCTGGCTGTATGCCTTTCTTACCTATGGGTCGGTAGTGATCCAACGGCAGCCGGCTATGGCCTCTGCCATGTTTAAGTATATAGACTTAATTGCCAGGGCCCATTTTGAATATAAGGGCACCATCTGGCGCCATTATGATAAGGGTTTCCGCATGAGGATGTCTGTGGAGCCCAACTTGCCGTGGGATATGGTGGTCCCGGACCTGTGGTTCCGGGCCACGCATATGTCCGGGAAGGAAGGGTGTGAGCGCACGGATAGTGGGCACTTTATGGAGGAGGAGCCCAGCGCGGCTTCGCCGGCCAAGGCGACTCCTGGTGTGGCTGGCAAGGGGGCCTCGCCCGCTTGTCATGAGTTTGCTGCAAAAGGGGCGTGTTTTCGTCCCTTTTGTAAGTACAAGCATGCCTGCGGGAATTGTGGGGGGTCCCATGCAGCTTCAGTCTGTCCCCGCCCCAAGAAAGGGGCGGAGAAGAAGGGCGGGGGTCCAGGAAAACCTCCCCCACCAGCTGGGGGAAAAGGGGCCCAGCCCAATTAATGTTTCTGTACTTGAGGGTTGGTTGATCGACTACCACCCTCGCCCGAGAGCCGAGTTGCTCTTGAGGGGCTTCTCCGAGGGATTTAGGATCCCTTATGTGGGTATTAGGAGGGCCTTCATGTCCGACAACCTCAGGTCGGTTGTCGGACATGAAGACATTGTACGGGCTAAGATTCGAAAGGAGGTGGCTGAGGGCAGGGTCCTTGGGCCCTTCCCGGAGCCGCCCTTTCCGAATCTTCGTGTGTCCCCCTTAGGTGTGGTCCCCAAAAAGGCGAGTGGTGAATTTAGGTTGATTCACCATTTGTCTTTTCCAAAAGGGGAGTCAGTGAATGACTTCATTCCTGACGAGCTTTGTTCCGTCCGGTACGCATCCTTTGATGCGGCCGTGGCTATGGTTAGGGAGTGTGGGGTGGGAGCCCTTATGGGTAAATGCGACATTAAGTCGGCATTTCGGCTCCTCCCCATTCACCCAGGCGACTTCGAGCTGCTGGGCTTCCATTTCGAAGGTGGGTTTTACGTGGATAGGGCATTGCCGATGGGCTGCTCTATTTCCTGCTCCCTCTTTGAGAGCTTTAGTACCTTCCTCGAGTGGGTGCTCAGGAGGCGGAGTGGCCTGGGGTCTGTCGTTCATTACCTTGATGATTTCTTGATGGCCGGGCCTGCGCAATCGGAGCAATGCTTTGCTTTGATGCGGGACTTCGAAGCCCTTTGTGCTCAATTGGGGGTGCCTTTAGCCTCCGAGAAGACCGAAGGCCCTGCCACCAGGATTACCTTCCTGGGTATTGAATTGGATTCAGTGGAGCAATCTTCCAGATTGCCCCTGGATAAGTTGATTAAGATCAGGTCCAAGCTTGAGGCGGTCCTGGGCTGCAGGAAGGTTACTCTTCGGCAGCTCCAGGAGTTGGCTGGGATTCTTAATTTTGCCTGTCGGGTGGTGGTGCCTGGTAGGGCTTTTTCTCGCCGGTTGTATGATGCGATGAAGGGGCTGAGTTTGCCCCACCATCGTACCCGCTTATGTGCAGGGGTCAGGGCTGACCTCTGCGTGTGGCGGGAGTTTTTGGAACGTTTTAACGGGTTGTCGTTTTGGCGGCAGGAGCTTCTTTTGGAAGCGGAGCTGCAGCTGTGTTCCGACGCCGCAGCGACTTGCGGTTTTGGGGTAGTGTTAGGTGACCAGTGGTGCTGGTCGGCATGGCCTCCGGAATGGAGTGCCTGTTCATTGGTTAAGGACTTAACCTTTTTGGAGCTTTTCCCCTTAATAGTGGCCTTAGAGCTCTGGGGGGAGCAGTTCAGGGATAAGACTGTGCATTTTTGGTGTGACAATCTAGCGGTTGTCCATGTTGTGAACGCCCTGTCCTCTAAGAGTGACAGGGTGATGCGGCTTGTCCGCCATTTTGTGCACAGGTTCTTGTCTTTGAACGCCTTGTTTTTGGCTAGGCACGTCCCTGGTTTAGATAACGGGGTGGCTGACGCCTTGTCCCGTGGTCAGTTGTCCAGGTTTCGGACCCTGGCCCCGTGGGCCCGAGAGTCGCCGGAGGTGTTTCCAGCCCACCTGTGGAGCCTGGGCGGGCTCTCGAGAGCTGGAGAGACGAGGCCTCCAGGGCGATCGCCTTATCGGTAGCTCCTAGTACCCTGCGAGCTTATCAGCGTGCAGGTAAGGAGTTTGGGGATTTCAGGCTGGGTAAGGGTTACCCCCATTGCTGGCCTGCCCCGGTTGAGCACCTAGCTGAATTCTGTGTCCTGCTGAAGGGGCGTGGCCTTTCAGTGAGGACTATCAGGGCTAGGTTAGCCGGCCTCGCCTTTCTGTCCAAGGCGGGGGGGTTTGGTGATTTTACGGGTGATTTTCGCATCCGGAGGATGCTGGAAGGTTGGGTGAGGGAGCGACAGGGGTTTCCCGCTGACGCTCGTCGGGCCCTGACGGTTCAGCAGCTGTCTCTGATTAATCAGACATTTGGCAGTCTGTGCGCCTCTCCTTACGAGGCTCGGCTGTTCAGGGCAGCGACTTGCGTTATGTTTTTCGGGGCCCTCAGGGTCAGCGAGGCAATGGCCTCCTCGCAGTCTGACTTGTCGCTCCGCGCTTTCCAGCTCGCTGATCTGTCCTTTAGACAGGGGGGTGTCTCTCTTTTGGTGAGACACTCCAAGACAGATCAGTTACACAGAGGGGTTAGACTTGAACTTAGTGCAGCCACCGATAAGTCTGTTTGCCCGGTGGCTGCTTTGCAGCAATTTTGTGTTTTGCGTGGGTCAGGGCGTGGGTACCTTTTTATACACCAGGATGGTTCCCCCCTGACCCGGTATCAATTCTGGGCGATAGTGTCTAAGGCTATGTCTCAGGTAGGCATGGATCCCGCCGGCTATGGAACGCATTCGTTCCGTATCGGCGCCGCCACTAGCGCGGCACTTTCCGGTCTCCCGGCCCAACGGATTCAGGAGATCGGCCGCTGGCGGTCAGCGGGATATTTGGGTTATGTCAGGCCCGCTGAGGATCCGGGGCAGGGTTTAGGCTAGGTAACCTCTCTGTGTGTGTCCTCTTCCAGGTTCCCAGTCCAGGCAGAAACCGACGGCGCTGCTGTGTGGCCACAGCATGGTCTTCTGGGCCGGCCGCTCAGCAGCCAGAAGTGCCATCGGGACCCAGCTGTCGTTGGGACGGTGGGTCAATGTTGTTTGGATGGGCCGGAGGGGTATGCGGTGGGAGGGCCTCCTACCGACGCTGCTGGGTACGCAGCATCTCAGGGCGGTACCCGGCGCTGCTGGGCGGGCGGCTACCCAGGGTCGCGCCCAGATGGGACTGGGTGGTCGGCAGCCCATAGCCGCACCCAGATGGCTGGTCTTGCACCTCGGTGGCAATGACCTATGCCTGCTTGGCGGTCTACCGTTGATCGTCCAGGCGCGCGAAGACCTGCGGCGGCTTCGCACGGTATGGCCCACCACGCAAGTGGTGTGGTCAGAGATCCTCCCACGGATCGTTTGGAGGGACGCCATTTCCCTTAGGGCCATCCACCGGGTTAGACGTAGGGTGAATAAGGCCGTGGGAAAGACTGTCAAAGAATTAGGGGGGATTGTAGTTGCCCATCCCCTCATCACTGTAGATCGGCCGTGGCTTTACCGGGCCGATGGCGTTCACCTGTCAGAACAGGGGAACGCCATTTTCTTACAGGACCTGCAGAGGTCTCTGCGTGAGCTGGCGCAGATAGAGGGGGGAGTCGGGGGGCCAAGATAGAGATCTGACCCCCGCTCCGTGGCAGGTTAGGGGCGGAAATCTGGGTGGTTTCAGCAACTGCGCGTTCTCCCTTGGGCATCTTTGGGGATGATTGACAGGTTCTCTCCAAGACCATGGTGGGTGCTACCTGCGCACTTGGGGGGAACCTGTCTTTGGGTCCCGCTATTGAAGTCCCAGGGTAGGGGTGAGCCGGCGGGACCCCCCTCATGCGAGTGTATGGCAGGGTCTCAGGTGAGGGAGAGGTCCCTCACCTGGACCAGCATCGATTACGCCCATAGTTGCCCAGGAATGTTGACCTTTTATGTCATTTCCGCCCCGGAAGTATTTGTTTGACCCTGCAGGTCCATTTGGTTCCGGGTCATAGTTAAGTATGTTGATTATGCAAATTTATGCTAATTCATGCTAATTTAATTAATAAATTATGCAAATTTATTATAATAAAAATGACCCAAGTTTAAATCCAGCTCTTGTGTCCGAGTCGTTACTCCGTCTCTTCTGCAATAACGCCGGCTGACTCACCGGCCCCACGGCGATGTTGCTGAAGGGCCGGGCAGACTCGGACCCTTCAGATGGCGGCCGCCATCTTGTTTTCGGCCGAAATCTCGCGAGACGAGATTTCGGCCGGGAATGCCCTGCCCACGTGGCTGGGCATGACGTCAGGTCTGGGCGGGGCCTGCTGGCCCTATTTAAGGGGCAGCAGGCCGGGAAACAGCCTTTTCGCCCGGACCTGGTTGCCTGAGCAGACACCCACCCGCCCTTCCCTATTTTGCAGTGTGCCTAGGGGTCGCCTTCGGGGGCCGAATGGGAATTTTTTGCAGCTTCGCCCATTAGGCCAGGCTGTTTTTTCGCCCATTCCACACTGGGGAGATGGATGTGCGGTTAGGGGGTGTTTGCATTTAATTAGGTTAATTGGCTTACCTCTGGTCATTGGGTAGGCAGGTTAGGGGCGGAAATCTGGGTGGTTTCAGCAACTGCGCGTTCTCCCTTGGGCATCTTTGGGGATGATTGACAGGTTCTCTCCAAGCCCATGGTGGGTGCTACCTGCGCACTTGGGGGGAACCTGTCTTTGGGTCCCGCTATTGAAGTCCCAGGGTAGGGGTGAGCCGGCGGGACCCCCCTCATGCGAGTGTATGGCAGGGTCTCAGGTGAGGGAGAGGTCCCTCACCTGGACCAGCATCGATTACGCCCATAGTTGCCCAGGAATGTTGACCTTTTACGTCATTTCCGCCCCGGAAGTATTTGTTTGACCCTGCAGGTCCATTTGGTTCCGGGTCATAGTTAAGTATGTTGATTATGCAAATTTATGCTAATTCATGCTAATTTAATTAATAAATTATGCAAATTTATTATAATAAAAATGACCCAAGTTTAAATCCAGCTCTTGTGTCCGAGTCGTTACTCCGTCTCTTCTGCAATATATATCACCTAGGATCAATGTGTGCTATGGAGGCATCCATCATTTTTATGTGACATATCCAAATGGGATTTGGGCTATTTCTGAACATAGGTTTCTTAATTGTTTACTCCTATAATATTTACCCATCAGGAGAAAAAAACCCTACCCCATTGCATCATCCTCACAAGCAGGAGTATTTTCTTTTCAACTCAATATTGGATAGAAAGTCACAATTTCCATGTCTTTCTGATAGTTTTCCCTTTAGACATTTTACCCAACATTTATTTATTTAATAGATTGATTAATTAAAAAATTAATAAATCAATTAAGGCACAAAAGAAGAGCAACAAGAATGATAAAGGAAATAGAGCACCTCCCTTATGAAACCAGGTTGCAATGCCTTGGTCTCTTCAGCCTTGAAAGACGGCATTTAAGAGGTGACTTGATCGAAATATATAAAATCATGCATGGGATATAAAAGGTGGATAAAGAAAAATTCTTTTCTTTATTACACAATGCTAGGATGAGGGGGCATTCCCTATAGCTCATAGGTAAGAAAGGACAAATAAAAGGAAATAGTTCTTCACCCAGAGGGTCATTGGTTTATGGAATTCACTTCCAGAAGAGGTCTTCTAGCTTCAAGGCAGGATTAGACAGATTCATGGATGCCAAGTGTATCGGTGGTGCCTCTATGTTGGTTGAGGTGGGCAGGATTTCCTTGGGTATCATTTATTTGAGTCAAGGGAAAGAGAGGGTTTTGCCTTCTCTTTCTGCTCAAGATCTCCATTTACAATTGCTGGGCCTCTATTTGTTATTGCTTTCCCCAATCCCAAAATTTTCAACCTTAGATTATCTAAAATTGACCTCTCCCCTTTTCTAAGAGGTCTGTAAGGGGCATGCATAAGTGCATTTATGTGCCTAATGTCCCTGTCCTACTGTTTTATTATCCTTTCTATTACTTCATTCTACTTATGTTATGTTATGTTAATATGTACTATAATACTATACTTGTTTGACAAATAAAAATAAATAAAATTAAATTAAAATAAAATAAATATCTGACACAGAATGCTGGACTCGATGGGCTTTGGGCTGATTCAGCATGGCTCTTCTTAAGTTCTTATGTTCTTAATACAATTTGTATGCTGCCCAACTCCCTAGGGACTCTACATGGTGTTGTACATACTCCTGGTCAGTTGGAGGATGATGAAGAACTTGAGGACTTGGATACAGATAGTGTTTATGAATTTGTGGCGGCCCCAGTGTTACAGGTAGTTGAACAGGATGTTGCTATGAGTCCAGAATCTAGCGAGGAAGAATCAGATGTTCACTGGGTCAATCCTAAATCCTAAAACGTAAGGAACAGGTGTTTGGAGTGATGTATTTGGTACGTCAGGGGGTCAGTGGAGAAGAAGGGTGGAGTTTCAATGTTGTAGGGCTAAAATGAAAGGTTTTTTTCGTTCAGCTCCCAAGCAAGCAAATGCATTCTGTGTTATTTTACAGTCATTTCTGCTGTTTTTGAATCATGCTGTGAGTACATAAAACTTGTTAAATGAAGGAGGCTGGGAGGAATGTATGAGGAATGCAATTAAGAAAGATAACGGGAGAAAGAGGAATTTGCTAGTATGAACTGTATTTTGAACACGGAAGGGACGAGAATAAAGATGGAGTTTCTTTGTTTATGAAATACTGCATTTAGTAAGAGTTATTTGTAACAGCTAAAGTTCTACCAGAAACCAGAACACGTGGCATACAACATGAAATAGCAATCTGCATTGGCCAATTTTGTGCTGGTGAGCGCTGAGGAGAAAGAGACATTATCAGTTGCTATTCTAAGCTTCTCACTCAGATATAGATTGTTCCAGGATCCTTTCATGTTTGAAAAAAAAATCCACACAAAGTATCACACAGCCCTATTTAATGAGTAGCTTGAGGATCAGAAGAAAGAGGTTTCTTATTGAAGACTGTATCAGCTAATAAAACGAAACCTGTTTGTCACCATTATTGAAGTCTTAACTTACTATCTCAAAATTGGACTTTATATATATATATATATATATATATATATATATATATATATATATATATATATATATATATATATATATATATATAGTGTGTGTGTGTGGGGGGGGGAAGTATTTATTCAGACACCAATTGTCCAAGTTCTCCCACTTAAAAAGATGAGAGAGGCCTGTAATTGACATCATAGGTAGACCTCAACTATGAGAGACAACAGGAGAAAATACATCCAGAAAATCACATTGTCTGATTTTTAATGATTTAATTTGCAAATTTTGGTGGAAAATATGTACTTGGTCAATAACAAAAGTTCATCTCAATACTTTGTTATATATCCTTTGTTCGCAATGACAGCAGTCAAACATTTTCTGTAAGTCTTCATAAGGTTGCCACACACTGTTGCTGGTATGTTGGCCCATTCCTCCATGCAGATCTCCTCAAGAGCAATGATGTTTTGGGGCTGTCACTGGGCAACACGGACTTTCAACTCCCTCCAAAGGTTTTCTATAGGGTTGAGATCTGGAGAATGGCTAGGCCACTCCAGGACCTTGAAATGCTTCTTATGAAGCCACTCCTTTATTGTCCTGGTGGTGTGCTTGGTATCGTTGTCATGCTGAAAGACCCAGCCACATTTCATCTTCAGTGCCCTTGCTGATGGAAGGAGATTTGCACTCAAAATCTCATGATATTTGACCCCATTTATTCTTTCATGTACATGAATCAGTCGTCCTGTCCCTTTGCAGAGAAACAACCCCAAAGCATGATGTTGCCACCCCCATGTTTCACAATAGGTATGGTGTTCTTTGGATGCAACTCAGCATTCTTTCTCCTGCAAACATGACGATGTTGTGTTTCTACCAAACAGTTCTACTTTGGTTTCATCTGACCATATATCATTCTCCCAATACTCTTCTGGATCATCCAATGCTCTCTAGAAAATTTCAGACGGGACTGGACATCTACTGACTTAAGCAGGGGGACACATCTGGCACTGCAGGATCTGAGTCCCTGGCGGTGTAGTGTGTTATTGATGGTAGCCTTTGTTACATTGCCCCAGCTCTCTGCAGGTCATTCACTAATGAATGTGTGCTTCTGGGATTTTTGCTCACCATTCTTGGAATCATTTTGACCCCACGGGGTAAGATCCTGCGTGGAGCCCCAGATTGAGAGAGATTGTCAATGGTTTTGTATGTCTTCTGTTTTCTAATTATTGCTCCCATAGTTGATTTCTTCACACCAAGCTGCTTGCCTATTGCAGATTCATTCTTCCCAGTCTGGTGCAGGGCTACAATTTTGTTTCTAGTGTCTGCAACAGCTCTTGGTCTTCACTATAGTGGAGTTTGGAGTGTGACTGTTTGAGGTTGTGCTTAGGTGTCTTTTATATTGATAACAAGTTCAAACAGGTGCCATTACTACAGGTAATGAATGGAAGATAGAGGAGCCTCTTATGTTCAGAAGAGGTTACAGGTCTGTGAGACCCAGAAATCTTGTTTGTTTGTAGGTCACCAAATACTTATTTTCCACCATAATTTGCAAATAAATTCATTAAAAATCAGACAATGTGATTTTCTGGATGTGTTTTCTCATGTTGTCCCTCATAGTTAAGGTCTACCTATGATGTCAATTACAGACCTCTCTCATTTTTTTAAGTGGGAGAATTTGCACAATTGCTTTCTGACTAAATACAGTTTTCCCCCACTGTAATTGTCAAAATTCTGGGCAATCATCATTTTAACATCTCCTTATAGTTAATCTTATCTATACAATTAGAATTCTGACATTGTATGAATAGATAAAGTAATAAACACAAAAGGCCTCAATGTCTTTATATGCAGGGTGATGAAAAAAGTCAAGATAGAGCAACAAAGGCCCACCCATCTTCTCTGTCAATCACATACCCAACCTTGTATCATCATGGTTTGGATGAAAATGCTTAAATGTTTTTTCACTATCAGTATAAAATTACTTGCAAATGTATTTGCATAAAAACTTATATTTATTCATATTTATGCATGACTATGGGAAGTCAAGAGGATACACTCTGGTTAAATCAAGAATCTAAGTGAGCATTTAGATTGCTTTTATTAATTTCTTTAAGCAGCCATGTTTATACTATTACTTCATGGAAGTATGATTTATGTTTGCTTTCATCACAAAAGAAAAGACAGATCAATACAGGCAATAAATCTTTAAGTACTTTTTAACTTTACATGCTCTTTATAGGTTGAGAGATAATCAATAGTTATGACAGAAAAACTGTATATGATTCATCTTTCAAGCTGTTTGCTTTTTATGACACAATGCTGATAGTTCAAAATACAAATGCCATGATCAATTTTCTCGATATCTGGAAAAAAGACGGCCTATAAAAGGTAGTGGGATGGCCTACTTTTAAAAAGATGCCATCAAAATAATGGAATTTCCAGATTTACACATTTCCACAAATTTTACAAATGTACAAATTGTACATGAATATTTAGAAGTGCAGAAAAAATTATTGCTTCCAACCTGCCTTCCATTGAGGAAATGTAAACTGCACGAGTCAAAAAGAGGGCTGTGAAAATATTTACAGAAACCACACATCCTGAACACAAACTGCTTCAACTCTTACCCTCAAAACAACACTATAAAGTACCTTCACCTTGTTCAGCAAGGAGCTACGCCCATAGTTGCCCAAGAAGGTTATTCATGAATTATTCATCCAGGCAATCTAGTTAACAGATATCTTAGATGCAACGTACTTTCCCTTCTCCTTTGACGTCACACAAATACCTGCTGCTGCTTCTGCCTGTACAACATTGTCATGTTAATCTAATATGAGTAAAGCAGCAACTGTCCCACCTTGCTTGAATTCGGCCAGTATACCTCCCAGTGAAGGGTACCAAAATCTTTACTACCATGTGCAGGATGCCCTGCATTTTCTTTCAACATTTTCAGTGCAAATTGGGTGCTCTGGGGTGGAACTCAATTTTTGTTACCCCGCTGCATCACCGCCCTCCGGGCAGTAGCCCACCCCTGATACCTCCTGACCAAACAAGCACTCATTACATATTTCTTTCTTGGTGAATAGACCTTTAAGATTAATCATCTGCTAAGTCTGTACCAGAGCGTTAATATTTAGCAAAAGAAAAAAGGAAAAAAAACACCAAAATCCAAAATAAAAGGAATAGGCCACATAAAACAATACAAAGCATAAAATGATAAATCACAGCAAAGAAAGGAAGAGCTTGTTGATGCTTTATCTTGGTTTGGGAAGTGTATTTTGAAGGAATTTAAAGGCCTGAGGGGTAGCTTGACTGATAGCAAAAATAAAATTCCCTTTGCTATTTCTTTAAGATTACCATTTCTGATGTTGAGGGGGTCACTGCTTGTACTGAAAATTAAACAAATCTATATATTTTAGCAGAGATGCCTTTCCTTTACTGCACTTTTACACAGTGCTGTCCCCATTCATTTTTATGAAGGAAAGAGAGGCCTGTATAAATAAATGAACAATCTATTTTCATCTTTAAAATCTTTTCAGGCACAAATAGTTTGGCTGTGACCTAAAAGGTACATGCCTCACAATATAATTGTTGCAGAGTGGATTTTTTTTCCTCTCCTCAGGTTTTCTTCTTCAAATCTTGCACCAAATTGTCATTTCAGTTTTTCTTAGATATTTTCGGTGACTGAATTCCAAGCAGCAAAGTACCCTGTCATGCTTTGTTAAAAGAAACAAAGAGAAAGAAAGAAAGAAAGAAGGAAGGGAGGAAAGAAAGAAAGAAAAAAGAAAAAAAGAAAGAAAGAAAGAAAGAAAGAATATTAAGGACCCCATTTAAATAATTCTACTAATTTTTGGAGTTTGAGAAGGAGGATGGTCACAATTCACTGTCCAGGAAAGCAGATTTCTGCTGGACACAATGTGATTTGGGCTCCCTTCCTTTGATCCATGAATTGGGAATAAATTCCATTAAGATTAGGAAAAAGTGGAAACCACAATACAACTATGGTGTACTATATTAAAGGGTATTATATTATAATATGGAAAACACAGTTGTATACACATCTGTTAAAAAGTGAATTAATAGATATAGATAAATAGATAGACAGACAGACAGACATTTCTTTTGGCTGAAGTGTTATCCCTAAAGACATATCTAGTTTGGATATTTTGAAATGTGTAGCAATACACATTTTTTAATGTGTTTTTTTAAAAAAACTTATTCCAGGTGGCAGAATCTAGTTGACTTCAACTGATCGGGGAAAATAAACCTAGAACTTGATTAGTATTTGAATAAGAGATTGGCAATACCAAGGCTGTAGGCTAGACTGGATAGACTTGCCTGTATAATTAATGTAACCTACACATTGATTTCAGGCAATATGTTCCTTGTATAGAATTCAACACAGAATTTTCAGTATAGACTCCTTTTCTGTAACTTGTAGTACAGATAGCCCTTGCTTAATTCAGTGACCATTTGATGTTAGAACAATGCTAAATGAGGACCATTTATAAATGGATCTTGAAGTGGGGTCCATCGTAGTCGCCCTATGGTCACATGATTGTGATTCAGACACTTGGCAAACAGAGTGCAATTAAGATGGCCACACCAGAACTGCCATGGTTATGTATGATCATGTGTTTTTTTAATTTGCGACCAAGTCACTTATTTGCTGACCACAATTGCATTTGATAAGTGAGAACTACCAGTATTATGTCAGATATCTGCTTCTATGTATACATATCTAGCCCCTGTACTTCCAGCTCTCACTGAAGTATAATGGGTACACGAAGACACCCCACTACAGGAAATTGTGCTTGTGGGATCAGCTCTTTAGTATTACATTAGAAAAAGCATCACAGGAAGTGGAATGGCTCTTCTTACCATTCCTCACACATAGTTCTATGTGTTGCATAGAAACATATTGTCTGAAAGTTGTTATCTGGAATAGACAAAAAGAATGCAGAGCCATTATCAATTATTTAATATCTGTCAAACTGTCACATACAGAGTAATATAAGTATTCACAATAAAATGGGGAAAACATTGTTTCTAATTACCGCTTGAACACATCATTAACTGGCTGTTTAATGTGAAAAGCATGATTATCTAAAAAGTTGCTTTGCTTTATGAAATAAATATGCTATAAATACAAGGAGAAATCAGTTCAGGAACTCATAAAACCATTATAGGTATCTCTAATATAGCAAGACAATTTTCAGATAGCCATGCATTCAAAAGGCTTGTGTTGATTCATAAAACAATGAAAATTCATGAGTCTCCAGTTGATAAAGTTTAATTCTCTTTTCCATTTTCATTTCTACAGCAAAGTGTTATCAGACAGTAGTTTTTATTCATAATGTGAGTGCCCAGATGTTTGCAAGGAAACATGGATTGAAAGTATGTGTTTCAAAATCTAATCAGTAAGATGGGAATAATGCTAGGCAATTTTGTCAAATTATTGTTATAATAGATGACAGGATTCAAGCTATATACCCATGTCACTGATGCAAAAGTAATGAATACCAAGAAAAATAAAAGACTGAGCATATTGAATAATCAATTCTTTAGCCACCCAGAGTCCTTAGGTCAGCATACAAACATAACTAATAAATAAAATAAAGCTAATCAACTGATATCTATCTGAAATGATAATGAAAAGTCAGTGATCACAGTACAAAAAAATATTGATGTCAATATAATCAATATAGATTGGTTCGCAATCAAACTGATTCTGTGTTTTATATTCAAGTTGTTTTTGAGTTATGATTGCAGTTGGGACCAGACTTTATGTCACTAAGCAATGAAGTCATCATATGATCAAATCACTTAGTAATAACAATCCTGGTACAGTAGTATCTCGCTACTTCGTAGTTCATCTTTTGTGCATTCACTACTTCACTGGTGGGCTTAAATCCACTAAATCCATTGTGAATTTTAAATCCATTAAAAATTCATAACATTCTTCTACAGTACTACTGTACTCTATTAAAGAAACTGGTGGGATATCACATGTAATTCCAGCTGAGAAACATTATAGAAAGACTGTTTAATGCAAAGGGTGGGTTTTATAAGTCCAAATACTCATTAAATATATAAAAAATATCTTTCCTCTACTTCATGGAAATCTGTTTTTTACAGGTGGTCTTGGAATGCATCCCCTGCGAAAAATAAGGGACCAGTGTAATCCCAGTTACCATTGACTGACCAATGGTGGTGCAGTGGCTAGAATGCAGTTTTGCAGCCTAATTCTGCCAACTGCCAACAGCAGTTTGATTCTCAATGGCTCAAGGTTGACTCAGCCTTCCATCCTTCTGTGGTCACTAAAATGAGGACCCAGATTGTTGGGGGCAATATGCTGACTTTATAATAGATAGGGTTATAAAGCACTGTGGAACTGCATATAGGTCTAAGCTGTTGGTATTGTAAAACCCAGGACTACATAGGTCATTAAATGGAAAGAGGCAGGAGTCTAAACAAGGAGTGTTTAGGGTATGTGTGGGTGAGTATTCTGTCCAGCCCAGTTAATTGGCAGTAATTAAGCCCCAATGCAGACTCGGAAACCAAATCACTATATATAGTAGTCTATTTACAAAGCAGCATGCTGAAAACAGTAGTGAAATCAGAGGAATGTCAGTTCGCCTGCCAAAAGTTAAGCGTTATCAGCACAACTGATAATAAGTGTCCAAAAGAAAGTCATTAATTCAAGTCATTAATTCTCAGCATCGACAGGGACTCACAAATGTCTTTCAGGGCTAGGTTTGCAGGGTTGCAGAAAGATGTAAAGGGAGAAAACACTTCAGCTACTAGTTCTCTCTCTCCATAAAGGAACGTTGGACTTCTGCAATGAACTTCCCATTTTCCTCCCCTTTTATATTAGCTGTGATGACAAGCTACACCTAGATCTATATTGCTGGAAATACTCTTGTCTCCCTTGCATTCTTATTATTCTCATGTCTATTATGGGGTCCACAATATTCCCCTCCTCATCTGACTCTGATGTTACCACAGCTGGGGGGGGTCTGCAGCCTCTGGAGGGTTCCCAGACCCTAACTCTCCCTCACACTCACTGTCTGATTCCTCTGATAAACACACTGACCTAGACAGATCTGGTTCATTCTCCTCAAAGTCCGTGACCACAGAGCTGGATGTGAGCCAACCAAAATAGGTGTGTGAGTGACTGAGAGCTGGCAAGGAGATGTAAGTGCTAATTTTTAATTCTGTTATATGGCTGTTTTATAACTAGTCATTATTTATCCCCATTTTATGTGAAGGACATCTCACAATTCCAAATACATCTCCATGTTCCAAAAATTTAACTCAGATCATAAAATATGTGCAGGATATGATATGAGAACAAAGGAATTAACATACAGAGATTTGGGACTATAAAAAATGGACTATATATGCAGATAAAATGATTCAGGGAATGTGCCCTGGATATTGCAAGAGTAAATCACCTCATGTTCATTGAAAATAATAACTGCATTTAGGTTTGTGGGAAAGTTTGGGGGGGGGGAAAGTAGGTGCTACAAAAAGTCATCTTCTTATGGTCATACAATTCTTAAAGTCTTTTGTCACCTGTTAGCTTTATTTCTATCTAAACCAAGTCCAATTTGCTCTTTTAGATCACAGCCATTGGTCATTGCATCTGAAGAACCTAATTCTCTTCAGGCTAACATCAACGGAGCATAATTTAAAAAAATAAATTTTAAATTAAATTTTAAAAGAAATCAAAGGGGTCATATGTTTTGTGGCACTTTACACTTTTTTATGAGCATTTCATTCAAGCAAGAAATGTATCGTGGAGAAATAATGTATTCAAACAATTATCTGAGTGAGAAAATAGCATATTCAGCAAATACCCAGTTTAATTTATTCCTTGTAGTAACCAGAGCCTGTAAAGATCACTTTGTGTTTTAATTGTGTTTTGATGTTCAACAATAGTGGCTTGAAGCAAATTATCAGCTACAGAGTGTTTTATTGGAAATAGATGCAACAATGCTCTATTTTAACAGCTCAAGAGATTCTGTGAGCTTGTAAGGATAAATGATACACCCGAGTCTCATTGGATAG